>NC_043963.1:21793304-22119733 GCF_902148855.1 Sphaeramia orbicularis
ACGCAGATATTAGATTTGCATTTTAATTCTTCTTTGTGCATGCCATTGGTGGAAAAACCAACTATGAAACATTCAAAATAAAAAAATAAATAAATAAAAAAAACACGCTATAAACCACTTTATGTACTCCACCTCAGCTGTCATTTGCAAATGAGAACCTAACAAGGATGCTGCTTAGGTTGGCCCTGCAAACACACCACTATTAAACGTGTAATCCTGGCACCGCGCTTTAAAGCCAAGTGTCTGAGACAGATCTCACATTCCTAATAATGACAGCAAATTAAGCAAAACTCTCTCTGCACATCCAAAACTGTACACATCTTTTCAGACTGTAAAAACTCAGCCAGCGTTCATCAAGTATAAACATTTACATCTGTGTGACATAAACAGATTCCACCACTGTAAATACTGCAGAGAACAGACAGAGCCCGGGCCTGTCAGAGGGAATGAAAATGAGGAATGGATGCCTCGTGTGAGTCGCTGACTTCTAAACTGATAGATGTCCACTCCCGAGCAGGCTTGATGGGTGCAGACGTGTCCGTGAGTGCACCCTCTCCCTGTCTCTTCTGTAAACACTGGCATTCCACTCACATGAGAACATTATTTAGCAAAAGCTTTGTCAAAAATTCAAAGACTACAATGACAAGAGTTATGTAGCTCACCCAGAACGGTGTGTTTTAGGCCACTCCATCAATCAAGAGACCTCTTCTGTTTAGAATAGAGATGCATGGAGGTGGGGAGGTGACATGGACAGCTGTGTTGTGGGCTCGTGGGTCAGCTTGGATGATGCATAGCCTAAAAGTGGCTTTAAGTTGCAGGCAATGTAATAGTGACAGATTTTTAAGTTCACACTTTTTCAGTTGGCAAGTCTACAGGGTGGGGAAGCAAAATTTACAATGAACATTTAGTTGTTTTTTCTCAGCAGGCACTACGTCAATTGTTTTGAAACCAAACACATATTGATGTCATAATCATACCTAACACTATTATCCATACCTTTTCAGAAACTTTTGCCCATATGAGTAATCAGGAAAGCAAACGTCAAAGAGTGTGTGATTTGCTGAAAGCACTCGTCACACCAAAGGAGATTTCAAAAATAGTTGGAGTGTCCATAAAGACTGTTTATAATGTAAAGAAGAGAATGACTATGAGCACAACTATTACGAGAAAGTCTGGAAGATACTATTAAAGAAGAATGAAAGAAGTTGTCGTCCGAATATTTGAGGAACACTTGCGCAAGTTTCAGGAAGCGTGTGAAGGCAGTTATTGAGAAAGAAGGAGGACACATAGAATAAAAACATTTTCTATTATGTCACTTGTGGCAAATAAATTCTCATGACTTTCAATAAACTAATTGGTCATACACTGTCTTTCAATCCCTGCCTCAAAATATTGTAAATTTTGCTTCCCCACCCTGTATATGCAAATTAGATTTTGGTTAACGGCATTGAAATTCCAGACTTAGTTTTAACAGACTGAACAGCCAAGTTTGTACAGGCTTGTGTTCATATGTACTGTACAACTTTACAACTCTAAGGATGGATAAAAGAAAAGATACAAGACTTTGATGCAGCTTGCAGCATGTTCCTACACTCAGCTGTGGAAAAAAAATAGCAATATAGATCCTGTACACAAGTAAAAGTAGGTGCAACTATCTGTTACAAGTAAAAACTTAGCCTAAAATTCTATCAGTATTAAAATATAAAAAGCACTGAGATTTTTCAGATTGACATCTTCAAAAATTATGACTGAAATCTGACTTGTTGGTTAATGCTGATATTGAATATGCTTATGTGATTTCATATATTTATTTGATTTTACACTGTTGTCTGTGTTTACTGTGCACTGACGTTAGGAATAGATAACAGTGTTGTATCATCATTGTTTTGGTTTATGATTGAAGCCGCATCACTTCACAGCAAGAAGGTCTTGCGTTTGTTTCCAGCCAGTGTAGACCTTTCTATATGGAGTTTGCATGTCTGTCTGGGATCTCTGGATAGATGGAATGTGCAACACAGCTCTAATGTCTAAGACACATTTTTGGGACAGTAAAGGATCTTCATTTGCAGTACATGAGAAAACGTACTTTCCTCTTAGAATATCTAATCAGGTCAAAAATGTATTATTGCACTAGTTTGATTTTAATTTAAAGTTTGCTGACATATTTCCTGAAAGAATCTTATGATGTTTTCCCAGCTCAGGTAATTTGCTGGAGAGCCTGTGCTTTCATACTGAGGTAGCATTTATGTCTTGATACCTTAAAAAGAATGTAATGCGTCCTTTAGGGATTCACCCAGTCTGTGTTCAGACAGCAGAGTGGACGGGGGGACCCTTCACAAAGCAAACAACAAACAAAATCTAGCTGAACTAGGTCATCGCCTCTGAGCTCTGCACAACTGGAGGATACATACATAGAGGTGTGACAAATTAAAGGAAAAAGCAGCATGGAGCGTCTCAATAAGGCCATCATGTGCTGCCAGATATATTTCAGCAGTCCTTGGCATTGTCTGTGTGAGTTTGTGAACTCGACTGGAGGGAGGATCACTTCCTCCAAAATATATTTCTTCATCCTGTGTTTTTATAATGGTGGCGGATTGTGCTGTCTTAACACTTTGGTACGAAACCTTCATTGTTAAGGAACAATGGGTTGAACTCTGATGATTATGAAAGATATAATATATGAATTACATTATTTTCATACTCATCAATCCATTCACTGAGTGCTCATGTCCTATTAATGGCTTCATTGTCATATTCCCATCAGATTTTTTTCCTTTCATTTATCACTTTTTTTCTGTACACTTATTGGAAACTGCAGTATTTATCTGGATTGTGCTTCTTTAATTACACACATCACATCTTGACTTACTGCTTTTTAAACATGTCTCACACCAGATTGCTTTAAAAGTACCTTCCTTTATCTAGACTTTGTCGTCTCTTAATTTAGTGTGGTCATTTAAAACTGCTAATGTCACCCCTGAATTAACATTGTACGGGTTTTATCTAAATCAGATATTGCATACTGTATGGTGCACATTCAAATGCGCTTGCTTTGCTCACAAACAACAACCCTACAATCCCTGTAATGATGTCAAACAAAAGCTGTTTAAAGAAAATGGTAGTTTGAGTGAAGTTGCGGACAAGAGTTGCAAAGGAGGATGATGGGGGTTTCTAGGCAATTCAAGCACTTGTACTGCTTGATTATACATAGCAACGCTGTGATAAGGCTTCATTGAAATTTACAACAAGCAATCTCTACCATATGGACTCACCAAATGGAGATCACAGACTGGCAAAAGCAATCAGCTTTTTAATTAACAGAATTAACAGTGCGATGTTAAACCATAATGACAGCAATAAAAACAGTTGATGTGACAATCAAAGTGCACCAAAAACATTCATAACCATTATTTTCATTAGTCTGCGAGAAAGATAATAGCAGTGAGTGGGGTTATACAGAAGAGGGATCTCAGACCCCCCTGTAATCACACTTGAATTAGCTGCAGGTAATGCAAAAACTCCAATAGGCTATAAAGCATTGGGTCACAGAGAACACTCATTTGGGTTTATCTTGGATACTTCATTCGATGTCAGCCCGTACTCTGAAGGAGTGAGTGTTGTCAGAAGCAATAAACATACATCTGTGATTTTGAAACAATTCTGAATGTGAAACTAAGCCCAAATCTACAAAGAGCCGCTGAGATTCTTCTTCCAAACTGCCTTTGCTGTGTTACAACAAGATCAGCAGCTGAAAGACTTTGACAGAAAATAGCTGTTTATTGACTATAAAACATGCGCGTGTACACATAAAAGCACAGCCATCACACAAACTCACACCCACACATATACACCTACACAGAGATAAACCATAGCACCACAGTAAGGGCCATACCCCCGGCTACAGCACACAAAAGAAAGTCAAATTATTAGAAATAATGAAAAGCCATCAATAAGAATTCTGCAGAGACTCATTTCATTCTGTTTTCAACAGCGCTTTTCAGCCCATTATTTTCTGTAAATGTTAACATCGCCAAGCCTGCCTATTGATTCTATTATTTTTGACCTTGCATTAGTGTCGGCTAATCTCGCATGCTATAAAATTTCATTTCATAGTGAAAAATACTCCAAGGCCCTAAGGGTGAGTTATACACAGGTTGCGGCACCCCTGGGATTCATAAGTGCACATGCGGGTAAACAAACCGTACATTTAATGTTTCTTAGATGAGTGAGCAGCACTGGGGGTTTCATTTCTCCCTAAACCTTAGTTGTTTTTTTTTTCCCTTTTTTTGTGAGGTGGCTCAAAGTGAGAGTTAGGTACAGAGGCTCATTCAAAGATGAATGCGAGCATCTTCCAAAACGATATTGTATTTTTTCCTCTCGCACTCGGCCTGAGAAGAATGCTGATCCAGAGAAGCCAAATACCTTTTCCAATGCATGTATGAGGCATCACTGCAGATTGTTACATTTATCAGAGGACACTCAGGAATGACCCAGGCTTGACCTGGATAAGGGAACAGCAAAGTAACACCCACACAGCTCTTATTTATAGACTGCATTGTATTAGAAGAAAATAGAAAAATATTAAATGTGTCACGACAATTCTCCACTATCTTGCACCTGAAGTAATCAAAACCCAAATAACCTCAAATATTCCATTTTCTATGACCATGAAAGTGTAAAAAATATACATCTGGAAAAAAAGAGCTTCACTGTTGAAGATGTGCAGTAATAATACCATTTACCTCAACCCTTTATCAGGCAAGTGACTATTATTGGTAATTTCTGCACACATTTTCTAGTGAGGACCGTGAGTCAACAATCTCAGGTCAAATGTGGTCTATAGGGTCTGTAAGGTCCACCTCTGCATGAACAGTGAGTGTACCTACTTTGTTAGGTACCATGAAGTAATGGTACTAATGTAAGGAATGATGTTCAAAGGGATAATGTGGATGTGGACAGGGGTCTGGATCAGCACTTATGTTGGCCTAATGTTCTAAAAGTGATGTTCTAATGTTCTAAAATATATGTTTCTTTCACCTTACATGTGTTTTTTTTTTTTTTTTTTGTATTTTTACCCCACCCCCCGAGGGGAGGCAAGGGGTATTGTTACCTCCGCCAGGAGGTACTGTGATCGCTTTGCTTTGTGTGTTTGCATGCGTGCGTGTGTGTTTGTTTTTTTCTTAGCAAGATAACTCAAAAAGTTATGGACAGATTTTCTTGAAATTTTCAGGAAATGTTGATACTGGCACAAGGAAGAAATGATTACATTTTGGTGGTGATCAGGGGTGGGGTGGGGGCACGGGGGCCCACTGATCTGCCTTGGCGGAGGTCTGCGTTCTCTGAGTGCTTTTCTTGTTTTTGGTTCAGTTTGCTTGTTTGTTTGTTAACACTCTAGCAGCAAAACTATTGGTTGAAGTCATACCAAATTTGGTTTATAGATTGCCAGTGACACAGAATAGACCTCATTACATTTTGGGAACAGTAGGTTAGGGTAAAAAAAATTTATGAATTTTTAATTTTTTTTTTCCCCATTTACTTATAATGGATGAAATTTCAGGTATCTGTAGCAGCAAAACTATTGGTTGAATTTCTACCAAATTTGGTTTATAGATTGCCAGTAACCCAGAATAGATCTCATTACATTTTGGGAACAGTTGGTCAAAGTTCAAATTTTATGAATTTTTTTAAATTCTTTTTTTCCCCCCCATTTAGCCTACTTATAATGGACAGAATTTCACATGTCTGTAGCAGCAAAACTATTGGTTGAATTCATACCAAATTGACTTTATAGATTGCCAGTGACCCAGAATGGATGTCATTACATTTTGGGAACAGTAGGCCGAAGTTCCAATTTCTTATGAATTTTTAAAATCTTCCCATTTACTTATTATGGGCAAACTATGTGTGAAGGGCAGGATTTGTTGTGCCTGGCACCACTTGTTTATATATACTTCTTGGATTTTTTTTTTTTTTTTTTTTGCCACTTATGGGCAAGGAACCAAATATGGTAACTTCATTTACCTTGATTTTTGACATGACAACACAAAATTTTGAAACATCTCAGAAAAAGTAGTACAGTCTTGTTATGTCCTAATAACATGCAAAAGTTGAAATTCAGAATATTTCTATGAGTGCCCTATAAAGGGTTAAAGCTATTTTAACTACAGTAAAGCAATGTCAAAACAGCAGTGAGACTTTAGAACTTCCTAAACCACATAATCCAGGCTTCCGGTACATTTCAGTTCATGTGTGATTTGATTTTTTTTTCAGGACAAGGATGAAAGGCTCTGTCCAAATAGTTATGTTAGATTGAGGTTTCCACCTTGCTTTCATGCAGCCACAAGGCCACTAGAGCAGATGCTGTAGAAATCGAAGCAGTTTCTGCATAATGTGGCATACTTTATTAATCCTTGAATGCTGGATATGAGGATCCTGGCAAAAGATGGGCAGAGGTGCACAAGGGAGCGTCTAACCTCCTGTACACGGCGCAGTCGGGTGAAAAATCAGAGCTCATTGACCTCTAACATCCTGTGAAAAAGAATTTTGGATGCTGTGACAGATGTTTTGATATTGTCTGGCTGTTTGTACATGTGTCTGTAGTAAACCTTATTGTAGCTACCACTTGGTGATACTTTGTTCCTTATTAAATATTAATTAGTTTGTCAAGAGTTCCAGGAGGATAATCGATTAACAAAAGCTTTAATATTATCCATAGTCATTTTACATATTATACATAAAACATGATGGGTAGTGCTATAAATGTTAGCAATTAAATACCCAAATCTCAACATTATCACTGCATCTTTAAAACTGGTCAAGGTAGTAAATCATCCATAAAATGAAAACACATACAAACCAAATAAATAAAACTGCTTGATACCTTTGAAATACTGTTATAATCAGTTAAATGATTGTTTGATTGTTAACATGCTCAGGAACACCAGCTCATATGATCTGATGATTTAGTGTAATTTACAGATCATTAATGAATTTCATGATAACAATTTATCGGAGCAATCGTACATTTAATTCGCCTCTTTATTACGGAATCATACGAAAAGCACAATTTGTATCCTCCCACCTCGTTCATTGTTTTTGCTCTCAGATTAGTCCACAGATGTATGTTTATGTATTATTAATGTTCCTCCTACCTTATCACACTTTTCAATTTGGAACTTTTGACACAAACATGCTGGAGCACTTTGCTGCAGCTCCAAAATTAGAGAGCAGGAAAAAAAAGAGCAGCAGAAGGAGAGAAAGAGAGAGTGCGAGAGGAGAGCCAGTGATTTTCCAACTGTGGATGCCTGTGTTCTGAGTGTCACTTTGGTTAATAATCTCCTACCAATCCTTCAACTTGGGTGCACGTTCAGGACGCTTCAAACCATGAAAACAGCTGGCTTTGTGCAGCCCAACTGTCAGAGTCTCCTTTGCTGTCGATGATGGAAATATCAACCCAGTGAGCCGTGAGTGGACATCTCAATCTGAATCTCTTCAGCTCAGCTAAACCACAGCCGTCCTCCCACTGATAATTCATGCAACATACACTCACATTAGGCACACACTGAACCATTCTGAGGCATCCTATATAGTCTCTTCCTGCTTGCTGCAGTACAGCGACAACATCAGGCTCTGTAACTCTGTTGAACTTGAAATGAAATGGATTTTTGTCATCCCTACAACTTGCCTATCACTCTGATACAGTCGTCCAATGAGCATCAATTTAATATCTATTCAGGGCCCAGCACTGGCTTGCACTCTTTTCAAATATTGAACAAAATAGTGAATTTAATGAAAAGGCGTACTATGATAGAGAAAGCACTCTCTCACAAAGTACATAGCTCCTGAAATGATCTCCATTCCGGGAATGAGCATTTGGCATTGATACCATAAAGTGAACACAACATCAGTCCTTTTTCAGCTGTTTCTACACTACAATGCTCTCAGCTGCACTTACCTGCAAGCAGTTAAAATATTTTATTTATTTAAATCACCAGAATAAACAAAAAAAACAAAGACGAGACTGCAAAAAAGGGATTCCAAGGAAGTAAAAAGGCCTTGTTTCTGAGAGATATGTCTTAGTTTGTTTCTAAAAAATAATCCTGTCAAGTCATGTTTAGCATTAGAAAAGTAATCTCATGTTGAGTAAATATATCTAACTTTGCCTTAATGAGATATCCCAGCTAACACTGAGTTAGATTTAATCACTAACAAACCAAAACAATGGTTTACATAATGTCCCTGCTGATGAACAAACACAACTTGCTTACATTCTGTCTTTTTTCTAGATTAACAGAGATTATGGTCTTTTTTCACTTTTATTCTACTTTTAAAGAAAAAAAAAAAACAGCCAAGTTCTTTTGCTTTGTACAAAACTGGTATGGCTGTTGTTACAGTATTGTAGGTGTGCCATGGAAAAGCATTTCGCCATACTTGCCTAAACGTTTCTAAATCAATCATCAAATAAAAACAAAGAGTGTTTCAGGAGCTCATTAAAGTACCTGCATCTTAGATTTATTAATATGTAGATATGGTGGAAATTAGTAGAGGAGTCCACAAAGAGGAGATTGTTGTTGATGTTCCGAAGCGAGATGGAAGGAATGCCGTATTTGTTTTTCTTCTCCAGACCACCATTATGTGTTTTCAATATGATGCAAGTTGGAGATAGAATTATAGAAGTCCCTGGGGCTCATCCAAGTTTAACAAAGCACCAAGGACAGACAACCTTAAGCCGACACAGTGCTACAATGCTCCTCTCATGGAGAATGTAATAAATAAATGAGCAGATGAGTTAGGTTTTGACAAGTGAGGGACATGGCGCTCCCTGTGCATTTTTGATAGTGATCTAATTCATCTGGCAGGCGTGGATGTTGATTAAATCAGAATGTCAGCCACTTGACAAGACAAGACACAAGCCGACGTGGAACCTGTTTGAACAGCGTGAGCTGTGCAAGATGGCCAGGGAGATTTGCAACGCTGCGTGGCCGCTGAACTCCACGCACCGCCCCGCTATCATCGTTTTCCGCAACATGTCCGGGGAGACAAACAGGCAGGCAGACAGACAGACGGAGAGAGACGTGGAGGGATCTGCCGAGGCCCACCTATTCTGTTCCCCCTCACGGTGACATCAGCCCTCTGACACTCCGGGTAAACAGAAGGGTGTGATGCCTCGACCGTGTTCCCCTTCACTCACATGTGCTTGATGCCTCCATCAAATCTCCTTGACAATCACAGAGCTGGAGGCAAGACATACGTACGCACTGAAATCACAGGCCCTGTAATTACAGGGAACAAAGCCTCTCAGAGCAGACTCACTATATGAAAGACCATCAATGGAAAATCAGAGCAAAGAATGCTTAGGGTTGGTCCGTCGGTAGCAGTGCACAATAGGAGTATGATAAAGTGGGAGTTTCTCAGACAGAAATTGTTGAGGCAGGTTGCTATTTAACTGATGAGTGCTTCTTGAGAATCACTATATCTGTGGAAAACTATTGCTTTCTCCCAAATTCCACACAATACCCTAACCATCTGCCAAAATATGACAACAGACTGGTGTAAACACACTTCAGGAAGTGATACACATATTTAGAGATTTCTTACATAGTAGAAATGACAGTTCACTGACATCAGACAATTTTTAGATACTTTTCATACAACATAGCACAAATGATTACGATTCACTATCCTATGAGTAGCGTATGGGGAATTATACTTTGGCACATAAAATAAAATGCACCAAAGTGAGTCCTCTAATGCCCACCCCCCCCCCGTTCACCTTCCACCGTGCACAGCTCCAAGGAGGTCAAAGTTACATGTACAAAGTCACTCTACTAATCTCCTTTGTCACTCATAAAATTTACACAACATCTCCCTCTTGGAGGCCTGTCAGTTTGGTGCTGCCTGTAGCTGTCAGAGAACTCCGATAATTACTCGGAGGGATCGGAGAAGGCCTTGATTATTTATAGAGCTGGATGTCTGAAAAGAAAAAAAAAAGATACTATAAGCTGCTTTGAATTATTTCTTGTTAGTAATAATACAGGAATATGATTGTTTAAAAGTATTCATAATAGTTTTGTAAGTAGTTCAGAGCCAAAAGTAACAATCCTTGTGCTTGTACCAAGTACTTGTTTATATATTCACAATGTGAAAAGTCTTATTGTATTACTAAGAAAATTAAGATTTATTTTTTTAGGTAATACTTGTAAGATTAACTTTTATTTTTGCTGTGTTGAATTTAGTTGGAGCTGGGAATGACACACCAGTTGAACGTGTTCCAGTCCAACAAAGGCCCAATCCACAAAAAAATGATTGCACTTTCTAATTGAGCAAGATTTACACCTGCAGTGTGCTCTGTTTTAAGGACCTTTCCACATATGATTTTGCACTACTGACATGCTAGCGCAAACATGCCCATTAAGGTTTGCCCTTATTTTGTGTGGGAGTTGCTTGTATTTTAGGTGTTTCTCTGCTTTTTGCACACATATTGGTCCATAATGAGAAATGGAGGAACAGCAAAAACCCTCAAATTGCATGTCTTCAATGAGCAGAGACGCATATACAGAAATCACCCAAATCAAACAAACTTTCATGCTTCTAGTTTGCGATATATACCTAATATTTCACATTTATAACAATCTGCTTAAGTCCATTAAAATGGGCTCCAGATGTTAATAAACATGGATGATAAATGTCTGGAATTGTACAGAAACATTAGTACTAATGTTCTGTTTGAGTCTCACTTGAATGTGTGTCAGAGCATCTCTGACCCCCAGAAGAGGTCATATGCATTTATCCACAATGTGCAGCCGCGCCAACTTCATTAACAGCAAATCAGTCAGGATCTGATGGTCATTAATGTTGTGTATTATGCAGCTATAACACTCTGGGATTCCAGGATGATAAGAATACACACATATGTAGTAAAGCTGTCTAATAATCAGTGGTTTTTACATTTAATTGTGCATACCAACCTGATCCCTCCAAACTCTGACTTGACATAGCAAGCTTGATATCAAACACATATTCAACGTAAATTTATTCAATCCTCATGAACTCAAAGATTTGTAGAAACAGAGATACAGGGAGAGACAGTAAGTCAGAGGTGAGTTTGCACACAGTTTATGGAGGTGTTAATTGCATCAGTGAATTAGATGGTTTTTACAATAAGGCTTATTTTCAAAGAAAAGGAGTATATGAATGTATGAATATTCCCTAGTATGACATGCTTGTAAATGATACGCACACAACATTGACAGCATTTAATCGGCAGTGAAGTTTGCAATGAATGTAACCTTTTACAAAGACTTGACAGAGACAATATTTTTGACTCATTTACATCAGTTAACCCTTGTCTCTGCAGGTTGTCATACATGCATAGGCTACAACTTTTTGTGTTAGAAATGTATCTATAGCAAGTGTTTCATTGGAAATGGGAATTTCTGACATCCCAGGTAAAATTGAATGCACCATAATGACATCAGAGGAAAAAGACTCTAAAAGGTTAAAGGAAGCTGAAGCAATTCTTGGTGATATTTGGACCCAACAGCTCACCCTTCTCTCTCATGCTCCTCAAGAAGCTACTTCCAAGGCCACCGCACATTTAAAAAATAGTATGTGGATTGATCTGAGCTTTATTTTTACCCAGTTTCAGAGCCAGAATGGTGTACAAACACCTGCCTTTCCTTCAGTGTGCACACAGAATGGACAGCTGACGACCTGAGGAAATATTTGCTGAATTTCACAAAAAGTATATTGGATTAGAATCGCTTACCCAACCTTTAATATTTAACCGTCAGTAGGAATCAGTGAGATTTTTTATCAGTGGCTGACATGCTGCCTCTCATCATAAGCTGTCATATGACATGTGTCATGGTCAGTGCACGGCGTACAGTATGAGTGGTCTCTGTTTGTGTATAATTATCCCCAATGATAAAAGCACAGAAACCCATAAATTACTGGAAACCTTGTTTGAGGGAGGAATGGAAAAACAAACAGCTCATCAAGAAGATATGACGATGTGATCACTTTGATCCATTTCTTTTAATTTTTTCAATAAAATGTTTCAAATGCCTAGTGATGTTTTAATTCCCAAATATGTTTTTGTATATAAGCCGTGCTACTCCAGTCTCCAAGGGTAGGGGCAGAAATGGTGAGAGTGACCAGTATCCAAATTGTCTCATATGGTGTGGGAATTACCTGCAAATACACGCCTATTTGAATCTAATATGCTGCTTAAAGGCCAGCTTAATACAAGATGGCAATTCCATGTGCAAATCAATTTGATATCTACGGGGACTGAAAAGTGCACATCACACGTTACGAGCCAGGATCAAGCTGGGGGCAGGTGCCTCTCTTCTCAGAATTACAAGGAGAGTTTGCAGACAGATATGAATTTACAATTAGTCTCATCCTGGCGACTTCTTAAGGTTTGTGACAGTGTCTGGGGTTCCACTAAAGGCCATGTGTGTGAAGCCATGAATTTCTTGCGACAGGCTATGATACCAGAGAGGCTATATTTAGGGAGGATAACTAGTACTGCATGGTATAATCTGACATTTGTACCACAAGGGAGTCATACTGCATTGCTCACAAATGACAGTGTCACTGTTGGTTTGTGTCCCCGGTGGAATAGGTTAAAGAGAACAAAACATGTTTTTGCAGTGGAGTGCCGCTCTGCAAGACAGATCTAATAAAACTGTATTTGATTGTGGGGGTATGATCTGACTGTGGCTGTCACTGGTGAGTGAGCCCCCTGAGCGCGGAGACAGCAGCAGTCTGGTTGAAAAGGAACAAAGAGTCCCTGGGAGCAGTCTCAGTAGACTCTGAAACACAAGTCTGCATGACTGGCCTGCTTTTGATGGCTGACTTCAGCAGGGCATTTCAACTTCCCCTCTACTACTACCCTCTAACCAGACACAAAGACAACAAGCAGAGACCACTAATGTTTTCATTTTGATACTGTTGTCTTTCTAATCAACAGGATCAGGTATAAAATGCCTCTTTTTGTGAGCGATTCATTAATAATCAACTTGCGCACTTCCTTACAGTAAACTAGGCAAAATAATTTTATCAATCTACAGTAATATTTTCTATCTTTTCCTTTCCTGCTGTGTCGTAGCTTAAATTATAACATCAACCAGCATATCTGAGTACCTGTCAAATCCTTTTAAACAAAACAAGCATGATGTAATTCTGTTCAACCAGGCAATTCATTAGCCCAAGTCAAACACCCGTCTTTCTACAGTTGGCTGCTGTTGTCCTCCCTGCGGATGCTGAGAAACCACTTAGGTCCACGTTCACCAAGGTGATCAAACCTGCGTCAGCCTACACCTGCCTCCCGTCTCAGGAGGAACCAGGACAGGCTGAACAACAAAGCTGTGGCAGCACACTTGGGAAGTTCAACTAACTGCATCTTCAATCACCCCATCTCAGAACCATCGCAATATTTAGAAGAAAAGAAAAAAAGCAAGCATACACATGGAGGAGTTTGTTTAGGATGCATAGTGCAGCAGCTGATTGATGCACGAGGAATATCCCAGCCCCTTAACCACTGTAGTGCTCTAGCAGTTATGACACCTTGCATTTTCTTATACAGCCTTTGCACACTCTTTCAAAGTGCCTTGCAGAGAGGAAAACAGTATTGCTAATAAATGGACATATGGAATATGAGTGTTTGAGACACCTTTACTATGCAACAGTAAAGTCATGTTAGCAGAGGCAGAAGAATATTATACTAGCTAGATGCTCAGTGGAGATTTGGGGATCAGCAATGTGCAGGCTGTTTTTTTCAATGATATGTTTGAATTATTTCTTATGGGTGTGCATAATGGCAATATAAATCTTTCTGGGTGTGCAATTACAAAGACTGGCATGGTCTATTCCCCGCTGGGTGATCGCCTGCGAACAATGACATATTACCGGCTGGCCGGCAGTGGTCATTAAGAACTGATATGGGATTTATGGCCAGTCTTTAAACATGAGATGGCATTAAAGAGATTTGAATACAGTCAAAATGGCACAAAGAATCCTGCCTGAGCAAGATGGAGCTAATGAACTGTGGTTGGAAAGCAGGGGAATATAAAGTTATTTTGGGTAAAGCCAATTTCTCATCAAGCACAATGAGTCTGATTTTAATCACAGGTTGTCAGAGTCCATAACAGGCTCGCTGTGTTATTATTGTATCGGTGAGTTTTTTATACGGGCCTAATAAGCAAAGTTGAACAATTAATACATTAACACATCATTAAATTTGTAATAGTGAAATGCATGTTGAAAGGCAGAAGAAAACATATAAATGGGAAAAAGAGATTTGCCCATGTGGTGAAAGTTGGAAGGTCACAAAATATTAATTGATGCCATGTATTGAGTTCTGTGAAAAGAATTAAAACAACACAGATTTGTCTTCACTTACGAGGGTACATCATGAAAACAACTCCCATTGTTCCGTTTAACAAAAAAAAACTCAGTGTCCTTAGGAGAGCTGCAAGGATAAAAAAAAAAAAAAATGCAAAAAAACAAGCATACATGATGTTAACACGACATTTCAGCAGCTTATTGGGATTCAACAATTCAGTTTGGAGATGAATCATTACTTATACTTTACTAGATGCTAGATGATTTATTAAACATCACTGACTGTTTCACCTTTTCAGATTTTTCTTATTCAGAATTGTGCCAAAACTAAAAACATGCTAATTGTTCACAGATTCAGTTTTAGTAAACCGTTCAGATGTTACAAACACTCCCAAAACTCTCTCTGTGGACTTCTCCAAATAAATTGCTAAATTTTTAGTAAATGTGAGAGTTGGCCTTAAACACATGTTTTTTTTTTTTTTTTCTTGAATTAATGATTCATTAATAGTGGAAACAGCCCGCAGATGACTTGATAATGAGTAGAATTCATAGTTGCCAGCATATGTGATGTTATTGTATATTGCAAGAAATAAGATCCAGACCTTGAGAGCATCTCAGTCAGTGTTTCTGCATGAGGACCAAAGCTCTCTATATAACCATCTTACTAATTTCCAGTGGCAATTAAGGAGTCTTACATTCCACATGGTACCTGCTGAGTGAGTATAAGGAGCTTAAACATCAGATGTGTTCATTGGAAAGTGAGAAATAAAGACTTTGCCTCATCATATTAGTGCCAGCCCTTAAAGCGACTGTTTATCATGAGGTAGTGCTCAAGGTTTTAATGAGCTCCCTGCCTGTTCTAGTATAATTCCAATTAGTCCCTCCGTCTCATATAATGGCATGATTACCTTGTGAAGCCTCCATTGTTTTCTGTACAAGCCTTGAAAGGAACACTGACTATTTTAATCTGTTTCCCAGTGGCAGCACACCTGCCAAGCCAGTTACACCTCCTGCAGAATGATCACAGGTATTGGTTCATTAATACAGAGAATGGCAGTGTATGAATCCCCCCTCGGTCACACCTCGAAGATAGATGGGAAAAACGATGTTAAAATCAGATTTTGACTGCATTTCTCTTGCTTCGATTTGAATAAGACTTAAAATGAGGAATTAAAAATTGAGATTTGCATAACTGCATTACTAATTACTAACGCATTATTAACGTATTTTTGCTTATACCAAATAATCATTTTATACCTTAAAAAAATCTGATCGCTTTATATAAATGTAGTGAGACTGATCTTAGAGTGATAACAAATCCTGCAGCTAAAGCAAGGGCCATTACCTCAATTTTGGTCACTGCCATTTTCAGAAGGAGAGAGGAGAAAAGGAGCTATTTTTGATCAAAACCCAGGCTGAGAGGAGAATCAGTCATTAGCAGCAGCCATTTGCACTGTCATCTTGTTTGGACAGCCTGTGGCTTCCACTTGAAGGCAGTTCTGGTTCTAAAGGAAAAGCCCCCGCATCGCCCCTCGCAGCCTCATCAGCCCTCCCCGTGAAGGCTGATTTACCAGGAAACTTACCACACAGTCTTAGTGACGTATCCCTGATGTCACTTGTCATAAGTGCATGTAGTGAAAATGCGTAATGAGGATAAAAATGTCCAATAACTTCATGCAAATGAATAATGGAGCTTATGCTGTTGATTCAATAACTTTCACAACCACAAGGGCAACACTCTCTAACCACACCATATTGTTCAAGTATCTCAGTAATTGATTCAGAGCTCTGAGGACACCGTCTTGCGTGAGAAATGTTTCATTCAAATCATAATTTAACAGAGTATCAGCAACAATGAGCACAATAGGAGAGGATGGTAATAGCCAGAACCTAAAACTGAATTTAGATTTTCTCTCAGATTTGACACTCGTGCAGAATAAGAGACAGGAGGGAAGAAATGGTAATCTGCAAGAAAACCCTTAAAAGAATCAATTTGGCAAGGTGTCTGAGAATGTGACTTTATCCGGCACTGTGATTCCGACTGTCTCCTGTAAGAGTGGGATGACTGTCTTTCTTCCCTGCTGACAGGCAGACCCAGGCCAAATTGACAGTTCTTTAAAGCGCCTGACAGAAAGCCGCATTAATTAAGTCATTGCTGGACTTTAATTGTGTTAAGAAGTTGAAAAAAAAAATCTAATATGAGAAAAGGTTACCAAGTCCTCCGTGGTGTCAGATTTTTTACTTTCTATGAATATTAATGTGCCTAATGAAGACAATCTTCGCTTCATCTCCCCATTGTTCTGTATTCAGGTGCCAAGCTTTCACAGCCATTGATTTGTTGTTAAAGAACAAATATGTCATGGGAGAAAATGACTGCCACGTCTTTTATCTTAAATTTATCAAGAAAAACGCCTCTCTTTTCAGTTGAAGTGTGGATTTTTTTTTGTTATTTTAAAAAGATTTTAGCTGAGTGAGTGTCATGCAAATGTTGTCAAGGTGTGTTTGGGTGTTAATTAGATGTGGTAAGCCAATTTTGCTCTTCTGCTGTGAACAGAGAACAAAAGGAAATTCAGATTTCAGGAGGTGTGGTGGACAACAAATAAATAAAAAGCTAGTAAAGCAAACAGTCTTTGTCTTTGTCTATAGTGGCAGAAAATTATTTTGCTTTTAGCATCAGCACTTGTGCATATCCATTCAAAATATATATTTATCTGTAACGACAGACCACGGTGAATGCTATCAGGGTGGAAAAGAGTAAACACATGCGGTGAATCATGAAGTCTCCAAGGTACACAGTTGCTGAGGTGCGACTGTCTGGCAGATGAAGTCATGTGATAAGATATTTGATGGCAAGTTACACGTTCTTTACGCCTGCCGCTGAGCCTGGGGGGAGAACAACACCAAGTCCTCCCCAAACTTCAATATTAACCGGGCATCATGATTGCCAGGCATATTGAAGAGACAGAAATTCAAATGAACCTCTCTCCCCGTGATAAGGCGACCTGAGTCCTTGTGAAAGATGAGCTATGGCTATTTCTGGAGAACGAAGTGCTCGGTCTTGCCACAGGGCAAACCCTGAATAGCCAGGGTTGGAATTACTTGAAAAGAAGGACTGGCTGATGTACTTGGCACTTGTCATTGAAGGAGTGTCTTTTGTTCGCAATGCCATAGATCTCCATCTAAGGAAACTGTACAAAGGACTCATGTATTTGTGAGTCCTTTTGTGAAAAATTAACAGACGCATGTTACCGAGGGGAAAAGAATGCTGTCAGAAAATTAATTTTGCAATATCTCATCTGAATTTACTGTTTAAATTTTTGGGGGGAAACCTGGCTTGCAAGACCCCCTCAGTGCTTCTTTTTCTCTCCAGATGTCCTTGCCTTGGATTGTTGTTTAAAGGAGAGTAGTCACCATAGCTAATTTATGTTGTGGGTTGGGTGTACGCAAAGTGTGAAGGATGGGGAACTATGCACATGTGGACGTCCTTTTATTGCATCTGACAGAGACGACTTCTTTCTGATGTCATCCCTCTGCACTGTGCATGTGGGAGTTCACATTGTTTCCCACCAGTGTAGAGATACTCAGACACACAGGAGGAATCAGTCAAAGCTGCACTGAGATCAAGTCCTAGACATCATCAATTTAATGCTTTCTTGAAGGAAAGGCATGGTTTTTACGCGTTAAAGAAGTAGATGGCAATTCAAGGGGAGATAATCTTAAATATTCACCAAATTTTGCAGCTAAAAATGCATAAAAATGTGCTATTTAATCTGATGAGTGAGAGTGAGTGCACTTACCAAATATAGACTTGCTTCTTCACATTGAATGTCTCTGACAGTAATTTAGGTTGATATGCATGTAAAATAACTGAGAAAAAAAAGGATAAATTGTTATTATACACTGTCTGCTCTTGTATTGTATGTTATGTGCAAAACTAGATTCATAAGACTTCATGGCTAGATATATGGTTGCAGGAGAAGTAGGTCAGTTTGTAGTGTTACTTTGTCCAACAAAGAGTCCAAAACTCACCTTACAATGGCAATAAAACACAGAAAATAATTCTCTGCTGATTAACTAGTGTATTAATTGCTACAGTTCTTTTAGTTGCTAGTGTTTTTTATGACTCTGGTGAAAATGAGTTTGTATTAGTGCGGTTTGGAAATCTAAACAACAGTAGGAAAATAGCACTGATTTAATTATTAGATGGAGATTTTTCATCCATAAATCAAACTCAGCATCTACTTAACAGTTGTGCGGATTGTGGCTTTAATAGCTCTCCCCTCAACAATTTATGTTACATGAAGCAAATTTCTCATAGGTAACTCAGCAGGGTGATGTTCTTGCACAAATTTACTTAAGTTCCCATGTGCTGCGGTTCAGACTTGCTTTTATTTATGAGGAAAGTTTAACTTCTGGCTTTGTGCGGCAATAGTTATAATGTTGACACCGCTCTTAAAATGAATCAAATCTAATGTTTATCTAGAGTTAATCATAAATCTACAGTACATCTCACATTTCCATTTGATGCACATTCTGCTCTAATTATTCTTATTGCTTGTCGTTCTTCTTTAAATGCAGCTACGCTGACCCAAAAAAGACACAGGAGAACAAATGAAGAGCAGCATCAGAGGGAAAGTAATGAAACGTCTTTCAACAACACTTTGTCTCCCTTCCTTTGGCCAAGTCTGGGATACCTATTAACACTCCCTTTAAATTATTCATTCTGATGGATAAAACACCTCCGCAATTAATTGCATGTGAGCCACCCAACCCCCTTAAATCTGTTGAAGAGGCTGAAATTCCCATCGTGCGCTCGTTAAATGTATCATTTCCTTTATAGTGGACTTTTAAATATGGGGCTGAATGTAAAAATAATAACTAGTAGGTAAATAACGGTAAAAGAGATTAATTGGTGCAGCTTGAAATAGCTTTTCTTCATCAAGTCCCCCTTCTACAATAAAATACACTTTGAAGAGAAAGACAGAAAAGAGAGACACCCTTCTGATATGAAACTTTCCTATCGTTTGTATATTCTGTTTCATGGGCGTAACTTCAGAGCAAATGAGCACCACACGTCTCACACACTCATGTAAATTACATCAGATTTCCAACCTTGCACTATCCACTGTGCAAACCATATTCAATGTTATATATTAATCATAAACATCATCGATGGATGCAGTATTAATTGTCCCACTTCTTGAAGCAAAAAAAAAAAAAAAAAAGAAATGGATTTGGGGATCATCATGTTTCACTGTGGGGAGGTCTTCTCCTCAAATGTGTTCTGTAATTCATGCATGCCTCTCTTCTGTGGGAGATTCTTTAATTTGTAGATAAGAGCTGTAGTTTTTATAGATATCTGATTTCACATGAAGACTGCTTGCTAACTTGCCGTGCTGTTTTTTCACCTGGAAAGGATTGAATAATACATTTGTGCCTCACATTCAAAGATTAAGTGGGCAGAGACTGCAGTATTGACGCAGGATACAAACATAAAGGCAGACTGATGGTTGCTACTAAACTGATGTAAGTGTCAGTATTGATGTTATTTGGACAATGCCATTTAAAAAAAAAAAATGCAAACTCAGAAGTGAAAAAAGTTGCTGTGAGTGGAAAGGGAAAATAAGCATTGTGTTTTTGTTAAAGTCTGCTGTGCAGAGGCTCATCCAGGAAGAAGAGTGTGCTGCCCGGCTATTTATTGCTGTGCTGCTGAATGCAACGCCAGCTCAAAAGGCTTCAAATCATTGGGGAGATTGTTAGGCTTCTGTGAAAATTACGGAAATGCAGGGGAAATGGATGAGCAACACTTCATAACAATTAATCAGAAGCCGCTGATTAATAAAGTTCATTTTTTATTCTCGATGATTCAGGGGATTATCAAAAGGACACTGTCCTTGTCATTTTGATTAACAAACCCATCTTCGCTCTGGAAGAGGACGCGCTGAAGGGAGACGCTTTCTTTCGCCCATAAAATAAATATTGAATGAGAATATTAACTCGTTAACCTTGACAAGTATTTGTAATTTTCATAAGGGGGTAAACTAGCAGATTCAGCACAAAAAATGCTGTGGGGGTTTGAGAAAAGGCACGAGAAGAGGGGCGGGGGGACGACAACACACAACAAATTAGAGAGAATGAAGAATGCTACTGCATGAATCCTGTCATTTTTATGGGCTGCAATGATTAATTTGTTTGTTCAAATTCTCAATTAAGCCAGGAGGAACTGGCAGAATTAGAAAAGGAGAGCAGTGCAGCGTTGTCTTGGCTTTTGCAGGAGCCCTGGGGAGATATAGCCCTACCTGATCTCAGGTCATCAGGCTATTCTGCAGACAGCTCACACAGTCTGGAGCCGAGGCTGCGGTGTATGTGCACGAGATTCATTTCAAACAGAGCAGGAAAAATGCAAATCAAAATATTTCGTCAGGCCTCTTGATAAATCACTCTGCCTTTTTCTTTCATTTGTCCAGGTCGCCTTGTCAAGGGTAATGCCCTTAAAATGTCAATTGTCAGTGTGAGCATGCATTGCATTAGACATAAAGTACAGTTCACCACACACAAAACAGCAGTCAGTCGCAGTGTTGTACAGAAAGAAATAAAATATGGAGCTTGCACTTCCCTATTCCCCGGAGGCCCTGTGCACTTATTATTTGTCAGAGTGACAGATGTTTTTCAAATGATGGTGTCTCATGTGTGCTGAACTTCTACCAAAGCCCTACCGTGAGAGACTGCGGGACGTTATACACCATCTGATGGTGGAAACCTCCGTGGACTGAATCCCCGGGCTGTGAGGCTTTCTGCAGGGGAGTCTTAACACCAGAGGGAGAGGTTGTCAGGGTGGTCTGCTGAGGTGATCTCTGTACCGTACTCAGTCAGACCTGGACCTGGCTTTCAGCAACAAATATGCAGAAAACTCTGAATCCAGAGTTAGATTTGCTCATCAGAATTGAGTTTGCAGAGTTTTGGTGGCTGCTACAAATATTATTTACAGCACAGACATAAATATTAATATAGACCGAAAACAAAATTTGCAAGTAACTCTGCAACTGCTCAGTTCCACATACTGAGCAGAAAGAAAGAGGTCATTTTGCAATGTGCATTTTTTAACTGTGTGGGAGGAAAACACTCAGGTAGCATCGCAGAGCTAAAATAGTTTTTTAGAGGATGCTGTGGATGTATGCGGCTCAGAGAGGGTCAACGAGGTGCTTTTCATCTTTACTTTACTTTTAATGTGAGCCACAACCTTGTGCATAACCACATGGCACTTATTTTAGTTTTTGAGATCTTCACTGACCAGTTCACTGACTACTTACAGTACAAGTGTTAAGTGTTAGGCTAATTTGAACGACTCACTTCATGCTTGTTTTACCAATATATAACCTTAGAGAAGCAGAAGCACCTTTTTCCCCAACCACTCATGTTTTTAAAATACACATACTTAACTCAGCTACATCCCAGTGCAGATGTTCTATTTTCATTCTACTGCATTTATGTAAGATGTGAAAGATCTACATTTTCTAAATGTAAATGTACTTTTTCACTGCAGTCCATTAAAGATGGAGGAATCACTGACTCTTAGCTGACCCACTGATGTGTGGACAATGTCTCGAGCCTGTGCTTTTATTTTTGACACAATGCATTTAAATCAAGTTCTACACTGTTTATTTCACCTCTTTATTAGACTGTTTCCACTTTAGCTCAGTAAAGGATTTGTTTACCTCCATAACTGCTTTGTAATATTGAAATCAAACAAAAGGATACATCTTGCGCATTCAACTGTAACTTGTCAGAAAAAAGAATCCAGAGAGAGCGCTGCTTCTGTTCTACATACGCTGCAAATTCTCCAAGCGAAAGTGCAACTTTGTTATTATGTTTACGACCATTATATGATTTTTGTAATGAAATCACAGTGTGTTTTCCGGACCAGTGGGTGCTTTTAATAGTGTTGGCCACCTTTCTTTTTCCAATTCAAGGTGTCCTCTATACACTATCCAGAGCAGCAGCATTGACTAGAGCAAGCACTTGTGAAGCGAAAATGCTTATTAGTCAAACAGTCCCCATCGGAATAATGCCACGGTCAGCCAGTGGTGAGGGATAACTCTGTGGATGACACTCTGGAGCCTATTCTGTAGGGGATCTGTTTTAGTACAGCACACACAAACATGATGTATGGACACACATGCGGACCAGCATCATGGGACCACACAATGGAAGAGCTGCGGATGAGTTACTGGAGCAAGAGCATGGCTTGCATTGAACAAGCTCTTCAAAACAATGACAGTATGTTCTAGTTTCTGTTTAACGATCCATTCGCCCTGGCAACCTTGATCAAAACCTGTCGGCAAAAATAAAGCAGTTAAAAACAAATGTGGGATGATTATATTCACCACTCCTTCCCACCGTAAGGCCTGAGCTGAATCCCTGTTGTCAAAAAACAAACAAAGAAACAAAGGATGACATCCAAAGTCATTTTGCCTTCGCTGTTACAAGTGCAGCTAACTAATAAAGTCATATTAAGTGTGACTTTCATTGCCAGGCCTATTCAAGTTTAATACAAAGAGGTTTGTCAAAGCATCATATATTTATGGGGAGCATTTGCTGCGTATGGGAAAGGGGAAAATCAATTTCCTGCCTCTTGATAATTGATTGTGTTTTTTTGAGTGTACTGGAAATATGACATGGCAGGTCTATCATATTTGGAGGGGCAGTAAAGCAACAAAATAAAGTCTATCTTTCCATCTATCTATCTATCTATCTATCTATCTATCTATCTATCTATCTATCTATCTATCTATCTATCTATCTATCTATCTATCTAGATATACACTACAAACAAAAAGTTAGGAATATTCCCTTTTTTTGGGTCTTTTTTTTGGTCATTTTTGCCATTTGTAAATAAAACTATGTCTGGTCATCAAAAAAAAGTAAAAAGTGTTATGCAAGAATCCCAAATGAAAAAAATAGCCCAAAAATTAAAAATATCTTTAAGTTTTTGTTTGTAGTGTCTATCTATCTATCTATCTATCTATCTATCTATCTATCTATCTATCTATCTATCTATCTATCTATCTATCTATCTATCTATCTATCTATCTATCTATCTATCTATCTATCTATCTATCTATCTATCTATCTAATCTTCCTGCCAATTAATGTAGGTGCTTTATTACACCTTAATGTTCAAAATTGCACCAATAAAATCATCGAGCAGTTACCCAGTTGCACACTTTGCTGATTAAATTCCACATCCCCACTTAACAGTCTCGTAGACACCTCATCATTAGCAACTAAACCTTCTCAAAATAAATCCAATCCCATAAATCTACCTCTGAAGGAATCTGATACTTTTAAAAAGTGACAGCGACTGACCTTGAGATTTATTTTTGTCACACCAGAAACTGTCTCCCTCAGCAACGAGAGATGTGCCTGTCCAGATGGTTTTGTGTGGCATCGTCTTGCTAATTGTCAGTGATGCCATCAAAGGGATGTAGCAGACCTGACAACTTAGCTGATGAGCAATAAGATGAGCATGAGGGGGGAGAAATTAGAGCCAAAAACATGTGACAGTTATTTTGTGCAGCCTACCTATGCTTTTAAGCACTCTAAAATCACTCGGATTCATTTTATTTCCCGCATTTGTGGCAGAATAGAACACGGAAGAGTAGAAAGATCCTTATAGTGCAGTTCAAAATAGCCATTATGGTGTAATTATAATGTCTAATTATATTATGCAGGCTATAAATAACTGCGAACATATAATAATGCATAGGGAAATAATGTATGATAGCCTGCTGTATTAAACAGGCCCGTCTCTATAGTAATAATAGGTTACATGTTTTTTAAGCTCCCACCTGTCTTAGTTCACTTTATAGCTGAACAGGCTGCTGTACAGAAGCGCAGCAGTGTGTCCCCGATGACTGTAAAACATGCAAGACAAAACATATGACACAGGGGATGATCCTGACCTGAGACTGACATGTGCTAAAGTACATTATAGTCATTGCCAGGATAAAGGTCACATTGACTCCTGTTATAAATTGGACAGGACAGCTCCAGCATACATGGAGTGTCAAGTGTGAGGAGGTCTGAAAGAAAATCCCTTGGATGTTTCAGGACACACGCACACTGGCGGACGGATGCAAGTGTCTGCGTCTCGCTCTCACTTGTGATTAGCACACTTAATCATCACATTAAAGGGGAAGTCTGTGTTAAGTTCATCATATAATGGAGATGCAAAGGGGGATAGTTTTGGTCTCCTAGCCTTCACTTGAGGTTTCTAAAAGCAGCCATCAAGTCAAAATAGACAGGTGAGATAACGGGTAAGTTCCGGGTTTATTATTGCTTCTGTTCATGTGGTTAATAAGTAAATTCACAGTTTTATATACTGTGTTGCAGCAGAAATATATATATACATGCTCATTTGAGGCATAATAGTCTTTGACTAAGAATACCCTGCCTGGAACGGCAGTAAGCGTGAGAGCAGACTTTTGCTCTGAGATACAAAGGGAAACGACTTGAAAGGAAATAAGCAAATGAATGCAATGCCTCATTAGGCGGGTTTTATTTGACCGTAGCCAATTAGAGAGCATCTGTAATTTAAAACAGTCAACCTAAAAAAAGACTCAACGAAGAACACATTTCTCTCATGGGACCCACTCCTTTGCCTTGTTTTCATTCAAATTATGTTTTACCAGTGACATTTTCTATTTGAACGAATATAAATAATACACAGAGGACACTCCAGTTCAGAAATATGCAGATAGCCTACAGTAAGAGTTAGTTAGTTGAGATGAAAGAGCGAGGTCTGAGGGATTTCACAGAGGTCAAGGTTGCAAGCTGATGTGTTTGGCCTCGCATTCAGCTGGCTGTGCTGACTTGTTTTTGCCGTGGTGATCAATATCTCTCCCTCTGTCTTAATCAACGACCCGCTGAGGTATTTGTGGGCTGTTACCTTAATGACACAAAGGTGCACTTTTGAAAACAGAGCTGCCGTCAGGGTGAGACTGACAGCTGGTTTAGCCATGAATCACAGCAGAGTGCAGATTAACGTGGCACTCCTCACAAACAGAGACAGTCCTGAAATATTGATAGGGCGAAGGAGAATCTGAGGCTTTTGTGAGTGATCTACATCAAAAGATATGACCAAAACACGATCCTGACTGCTTATTTTGCAGGGGGAGCCTCGTGAAAAATAGTAACACCTGTATTGCTTATACTGGTTGTTAAGCATTGGAATAAAATTTTGTGCAATATGCATAACCAAATGCTGGAATAATGAGCCATCTGTATGTGTGGTCCCTTCCTTGGAGATGCCAAGAACGGCACCATCTGTGATGCAGCTACCAGCTGTTTTCCTTCTTATTACATGTTTATTAAAAGCTGAAGTTGTCCTCTTCAAGAAGAGGAAAAGAGAGCATGGGTGGCAATGTTGGTTATCCGATTGCCTCCGTCTCCATTAGAAACAGACTTGAGCTCTGTTCCTGGTCCTATAAAACTACACTAAATGTTTCAACAGAACAGAGGGAGTGCTAATTAAATACTCCTTTTTCATCAGCGACTCAGAGGAAATTAAGAGAACAAACACAAGATTGACTGGCAGCAAAGCAACAAACATGAAAAAGGATGAATGAATCAAATCCACCAGGACTGGAAATAAATAAATAAATGATGTCACTTACCCCACCTTCACTTAGCCCTTTGGGTTTGTATTTCAAAATCCCTCAGCAGGGTTTACGCATCTTTTCTATTTGCATTGTTTTCAATTTTCAAAACCTATTAGCAAGATATCGATCGACCACAATTGAGCATTTATGCACAGCAGGCAACCTACATCCCTCAAGTCAGAATCAGATCACATCTCCCATAATTGAGGGTGGCAGAACTGCAGACCACCCTCTGCAACTGTCAACAAATTTCAGGAGCTCAAACTAAGATGCGTCAGGGATGCATCCTGCGCCGAGTGATGGACATTGAGAAGGAGAACTGGAAATGTCCATCAGCATCCTCTGCCATGTGCTGAACAAGACAGGTCAGGTCTGAATAGACACTGACAAACCCAGGGTGGACACACTGTCGACGCAGACTAAAGCAATATCATGGGACAAGTGACAGGCTGCTCTGATGCCTTACCTAACTGCAGCACCCGCGTACACGGGAAGGCTAAAATAGTGCACGTCAGATCAGATACCCACGTGCACGTTTGTCCCTGTGGACAGGAAGGCCTCACACCCTTACCGCAAAGGAGGTCCTTAAACTTCAGAGGCAGTGTTTAGTTTTATATGAAACAGGATTTTCCCAGTGCCTCTCTGACATCTACTGTATGTTAATGCATGTGATGAGAATTGCAAGTACAGAATGTAGTCTAAAACAGCAAATTGATATTTCTGACAGTGCATCCATTTCGGAGGTTAGTGTGTTCACTCTGTTCAGTGCTCAATAAAACAAACAAAATGCCCTCTATTTCTGTATAAACAATTACCTGCCATAGATTGTAACCTTATTGGATCGAGTGAAATGTTTGAAATAAATCATTAAAGCCGCTGACAGGGCATTTATCTTCACTCTTGCTTTAATGCTCTGTGCACAACACAGTGGATGAAGTCAGTCAAGGGTGTGTGTCTGTCTGTGTTTTTTTTTTTTTTGTAAGCCAGGCCCCAGTGTGCCTCAGTGTGTGTGCTTGTAAGAGCACCGTTGCGTGTGTCAATCCTCCTGTGGAGCCATGTTCTCAAAGCTCTTCATTTTGAAATCAAGCATGAATAATTAAGCCATTTCACAAGGCTGCTTTAACGATATATTTCATGAGAGGAAATAGGTCAAGCAGCAATGTTACAGATTGTTTGCATGGGCGTTGCTGGTTAAAAAAGACGCGGAACAATACTCCCCTCTCTTCATGCCCCATATACTGTTCTTACTCTGCAGAATGAATGACAGCTCCAGCAAAAGACTCGTTTTGCTAAAGATTCAAAAGCCTTTTCTGATAAGTTGTGTATTTGTAGCAACAGTTAGAGTTACATCTAGGTCATAGTGCTGATCCACCTGCGATAAAGTGTCATCTCGGACCCTGTAACTAGAGATCATTATCCCTAGCACATAGAAAGAACAGAAAGAGTAAGACTTTTGATAATAAATATTACAAAATGATGTTAAAATTCCAATATAGAAGCAGTTGCATTTAATATAAAGGCTTTAGAACATTCAAATCGATTATATTTCTTACTTAGATGTTTAAGATATTGAACAATATGCATATTTTAAACACAGAGCAGGTATAAATGTAATTTTTTATGTAGATAGAGCCCCTTGTTGTTGAAATCCATCATTCTGATCTTTTAAAAAAACAAACCCTTGCCCTCATAAGAATACTACCATTTGTTTTTAGACCTCTAAGAATCACCACAATTTTTGATTATCTAATGGAAGAAACGTAAAAGCACCTTATGTCTTGTTTGAATGTGGGCTGTCCACAGGTGGAATTTGACAAAAAAAAGGGAGAAAAACGTGGTGATTTTTAGATATCAGATCAAAATTATAGTCCGAGATCTCACTTAAAGAAGGATGGACAAAATGTGACTGCTGTAACTTGCCTTTACAAGACATTAAATTAAGCAGAATAGAGCAGATAAGACTGACTAATTCATTGGCATTATTTATGCATCGTCAGACAGTATAGAAAAGCAGTTGCATCTGACATTCAAGTCAAACATATTATAGTCAATCGTATCACATATCATCTTTTTTTTTATTCATTTTCTAGAGCTTTTAAGTAGAGTATTATGTTAAAACTATGAAAAAATATGCACACTTTAGATACAGCAAAGATATAAGTCATTGTAAAATATTGTGTCGATAAAGCTCGGTGTTTAAATACATTATTCTGAAAATCCATTGAAACAGTGTTGCTTAAAGAACCCTGTGTTTTGTTTAAATTTTGGCTTTCCCAGAGTTGAAATTTGGCAAAAAAAAGAGTAAAAAACAGGGTGATCTTGTTGTCTAAGATCACACAAAAGGACAGAGAATATAACTGTTAAAACCCATCTTTACAAAATATGAAATTACCCAGAATATGGCAGACAAGATGAAATTCTATTGATTGACTGATTGATTAATGAGACAGTCAGACAATATAGAAAAGCATTTTTATCTGAATGTTCAAACTTATATTTCTTACTAACAGAAGTGGAGTATTATGGTTAAAATAATGAAAATGATTAGATACAGAGCAGGTATATATAATTTGAAGTATTATGTAGATAAAGCACCTTAGTGTTAAAATACATCATTTTGCTTTAAAAATATACATATATTTATTTCTTGCTCCCATAAGAATACTAACATTTGTATTTAAGCTCGTCACAGACCTTTAAGAACTGCTGCACAAAAATTGAGCTGGAAGAAAGATATAAGAACCCTGTGTTTTGTTTAAATTTTGTCTTTTCCAGAGTTGAAATTTGGCAAAAAAGAGTGAAAAACAGGGTGATCTCATTGTCTAAGATCACATAAAAGAAGGACAGACAATATGACTGTTAAAACCTACTTTTACCAAACATGAAATTCACCAGAATATGGCAGACAAGATGAAATTCGATTGATTGATCGATTGATTAATGAGACAATCAGACCATAGAAAAGCAGTTGCTTCTGAACATTCAGACTGATTATATTTCTTACTAACTACAGAAGTAGAGTATCATGTTTAAAACTGTGAAAATGTATTCATATGTATGTTGAAATTTGGCAAAAACGAGTGAAAAACAGGGTGATCTCGCTGTCTAAGATCACATAAAAGAAGGACAGACAATATGACTGTTAAAACCCACCTTTACAAAACGTGAAATTAGCCAGAATATGGCAGACAAGATGAAATTCTATTGATTGATTGATTGATTGATTAATGAGACAGTCAGACAGTATAGAAAAGCAGTTGCATCTGAACATTCAAACTGATTACATTTCTTACTAACTACAGAAGTAGAGTATTATGGTTAAAATGATGAAAATGTATGCATATTTTAGATACAGAGCAGGTATTTGTAATTTTAAATATTATGTAGATAAAGTGCCTTAGTGTTAAAATACATCATTTTGCTTTTTTAAAAAATATTTTTTTCTTGTTCCCATAAGAATACTAACATTTGTCTTTAGGTTCTTCACAGACCTTTAAGAACTGCTGCACAAAAACTGGGCTGGAAGAAAGATATAAGAACTCTGGGTCTTGTATAAATTTTGGCTGACAGGAGATGAAATTTGACAAGAGGGAGAAAAACAGTGATTTTGTAAAGGATGGACAAAATGTGACTGCTGTGACCTGCTGTTACAAGACATTATATTAACCAGAATACAGCAGAGAAGATGAAACTCTATTGATTTATCCATTCCTTTTATTTATGGATCATCAGACAATATAGAAAACTACTTGCATCTGAACATCAAAATCAATCACATATCTCACTTACTAGAAATTTCAAGTCGAGTAGTGTTAAAAATTATTTTAAAAATGCATATTTTAGATACAGATACATCTTCTCTTATCCTAAAAAAATCCATTGAAACATAGTCTTGTTGTCATAAGAAAACAAACATTTGTCTTTAGGTTCTTCACAGACTTCCAACAATTGTTGCACAAAAAATGGGCTGGAGGAAACAAATAACAAAACAATATGCATATTTTAGATACAGAGCGGTATAAATTGAAGTATTATGTAGATGAAGCACCTTAGTGTTAAAATACATCGTTTTTATTTGTTAAAAAATACATTTGCATATAATTTTGCCCTTCTAAGAATACTAGATTTTTTTATGGACACCTAAAATTCACAGTAAGATACAGTCGAAAAAATTATTAGACCATCAAAAGTCATCAGAAACAAAGGTTATGCAATCAAGTACTAACTCCTGTGTGTATCATGTGACTAAAACAGACAGAAAAGTAAACATGGAATGCCTAAAAACAGTTTTTGGCAGTACAGTGCCATAGATATTGATGTAAGAACTGAAGAGATTTTGGTTATTATCAAGAAAACACGGAAAATGGATAGATATCAGCTCTGAAATTAAATTCTTATGAGCTATTTTTGTTGGTATCATTATATTTGTCTGAAAAAATTTACCTTTATTTGTACCAGGCATTAAAATGAACAAGAAATTGAAGAAAACAAAGGGTGGTCTAATAATTTTTTCTGCGACTGTATGTAAAACTGGCCTCTACATTTGGAAGAAAAATATGACAACGCTGTGTCTTCTATGATTTTGGGACGTTTACAGATGAAAGTTGACAAATGGAGGAAAGACAACATGGTGATTTTTAGATATCAGACCTAAACAGTTGTCCACGATCACATCAAAGAAGGATAAATAAAGTGTAACTGCTGTGACCCACCTTTATAGAACATTAAATTAACCAGAATACAACAGGCAAGATGATTTTTATTTATGGATCATTGAACGAATCAAATCTGGAGGATAACATGTTACATGTACATCTATGCACATTTTAAAATTAGATTTAAAAAAAAACATTGATGAAAAGACAGAATTTTTTTTTTTTCTATCAGTCAGTTTTATTATCGTGCTACATTCTTCATGCATTTGTGGCAAAAAAAAAAAAAAAGTGATTCACATACTTCAGTCAGATTTGAACATGCTCTGAAGAAAAAAGCCTTATTACAACTTGTGATTATACATGCGCACGCCTACAGACATTATTTGTTGGTGTGTACATTTGTGATTGTGGTGAAAAGTGATACAAAAATGCCTGTGTGGCAGCCCTGAATCAAAAGTAGTTACCAAAATAATGGAATAAGAGAAGAAGACGGGTGAGGCATTAACACCTGTCAAGAAAAGAACGACAAGTACCCACTTGTCAACTAGCAGCATTTGGTACAAACAGTGCAACAATATCACAACGGTGTCTGTCTCTATAGTACACTATAAAATTGTGAACAGGAGTAAGTTCTGACTGATGTGGTAAAAAAAAAAAAAAAAAAAAGCTCCAATGATCTCTGTCATCTGTTACATTCAGCCCTGAGGACAAACACGCTGAGTCCCACAAAGCTCCTTTAACTGTGCTTTCAACAACAACAACAACAACAACAATGCTCACATCAGCTTGTTCAACCTCACCTACTTTCAACTAAACCATGTTCTCTTACACAGGGAAGGACCACATGCTATTGTGTGTGTAATTGCGAGTATTCCTTTCTTTTTTTCTGAATGAATCATTACATTGTAAACAGTTTTTGGAACAACTCTTTTTCCTGAAACCTCCTAAAGCCATCTTAAAAAATAAAATAAAATAAAAAATCCAATGCATCATCTCGGGGTGTGTTAAACAACATTTGCGTGTCTTCATATGACTGCGTATCTACCACATCCTTGTGATTTGTCATTCTTCCACCCCTGAAAAGTCACATTAGCCTTGCATCATTATATTACTCCATTGAAGCCCTGCTCTGGAAATATCAGTTTTAACCACCTGTCAATCATGTGATGGTAAACTTGTGTTTTCTTTACATGTCGTCTGAATGTGTGTGAGCTCTTTGTTTGTAGCTTTGGTAAGTTTTCACAAGCTTTACGTGTATTACATCGAAAAAATCAAGCAGCTGTTTTTGACTATGCATATGTTGTTGTTCCGCTTTGAAAAGTATAAAACTAGACTTCAATCACAGGCTGTCTATTGTACGTGTAATTTCATCTGTGGATTAAAAACACGCTTGCATTGCCTAAACCGTTCTTTTATCGTGACTAAAGCCTCATAATTAGACTTTCTGTCGTTGAAAGACCGCGGCTCTAAACAGCTCAACCACAAGCAATGAACAAGGCCAGTGTTAGGATAGTGGAAACAGTTTCAGGTTGTGTCCAGATTTCACTCACTGGATAATTGACCAGTGTGCGACCACAAAACGCTTGTGTCAGTTTGATAGTTGCGGCTTATAAATCTCATAATGTGAACAAGAACAACTGTGTTTGCCCGGGTTCGGTTTATCACTGAATTTGCTCTGTCGCTTGGCAAATGTAAAATATCTACTGTTTTTCCTCTGGATAATGTTTGTTTGTGTAAATCTACAATGGAAAGTAATAATTTAAACATCATTACCAGAGTCAAACCTTGAAATGTTGATTTTTTTTTTTTTTTACAGTAAAAAAAGTGTAAGATCAGATCCATCCAATTAGATTCCTGTGAAATGTTAGAGAGTGGAAGAAGACAGACACAAATGTCAGATGAAAAAAAGGAAAGGAAACAGTTTAATTGCAGTGTTGTCCTCCATCTTGCTGCAGTGACTCTAACCTAAGGTAGATTCCAGGCTCATTTCGTCACGAGGTCGTTAGTTTCAGAAGAAAACTAATCTGTAATACAGAAATTTGAAGAAACTTTATTCATTTCCTTGTGTTTCAGGTAGGTCAAGGTCAAGTTTATTTATATAGCACATTTAAAACAATGTAAAGTGTCCCAAGTGCTATACAAATACAAATGCAAAATATGCTAAAATTAGTCAAAGAAGAAGAAATACAAAATATACTAAAACTGATTAAAAAACAGATACACAGTAATAGGATAGATAGCATTTAATACATAACCAGAAGATAAAACAATGGTAACTCAGAGAAACCAAAGATGAGAGATTTTTATGTCTGTTTCATGTCTTTGTTATTATTGTCCAGTCAATATATTACAGGCAGAAAAAGGGAAAGAGGAGTAAGTGTTTCACAATTTGTCGGTTGGTTGTATATTCCTGTTCCAAATAAACAATTAGCTCAAAAATCATTAAGAATTAAGTTACATTTTACTCAAATCCATTGTCAGTGTTCCACTCAGGTTGTCATAGATAAACACAGATGAATCTAGTATTTCTGTCGTTCTGCTTTGGGGCTGTTGCTTGCTCTGAAGTTACAAGAAAAACAAAACATAACCTCACAAAGTATAGGTCCACAAAGGCTGAAAAAAATCATTTATGATGTGCACAACAGTTTTGAAACAGGACTTTCTGACTGACATGAAACTCCTGACAACTGACTGTTTTGTCTGTCCTGTGCTTTCATCCCAGGTTTCAATGCTACCTGCATGTGCGAAATAAAACTCAAGGTTAAGCTGAAACTCCATTCTGAAGCACTCTTTCTTTCTCTGCCTCTGACTTGTTCACAATAGACTGTGAAGACATATCAAACCCTCTCAACACTATAATGTTGAAAAGTCAAAAGTCTGACTCACTTTCTTGAGCTTCTAAGTTGATAATAAATAAAAAGCGTATTTTGTCGACTGTCCAAAAGTACCGTGGGTGACTTCCAAGGAATGTGGGCAAATTTTTGAGTACACAGCTGTTAGCTGAGTGGAAATCAAGCTTACATGGGTGTAAAAGCTCATATAAGTATTCAAAGAATGCACAAACTTTTCTTCCTGTTCTTTGTCGGTGAAGCAGCTCCAGTTCTTGATGAGATCTCAGATAAAAGAACCAGTTATCTCATTTTAGGTTTTGGGAAACATCTGCTGATGTGGGCGATTTCTATTAAAGCCTATCATCAGATAAAGGTCAAAAATATAGACACTAATTAAGTTTTCTTTGTTTGTTTATAGAAATAAGAGCCACAGGTGGCTCTAAAAGTAAAGAAAAAGCACAAACAAGACATATGTTTGTCATATTTTGTTACAGTGGTGGATCGCGCTTAGGTGAAATCTGCTGAAGTTGGATCCCTGAAAATCATCAGGCAGCCAGGTATGAGAATAGCAGCCATGTGAGGGAGGAAACGCTCATCAAGACTTAAGGGATGACAAATTCCACCATCTGTATGAGTATCTGCCACCGACACTGATGCATGAGTGGTAAGTAAAAGTTTGAAATGTGAGCGCTGATCAGAAACTTTTTTCAGAGGCGGTTTGGTTGAATTAAGGCGTGGGAGATGCAGATGACGTAAGGCTACAGTTGGTGCGAGCAGCAGTGGAGCGAGGCCATGCTGGGAGAGATAAGGAAAGGTGGCGGTGGGCGCTGGTGTTGTGGCTGTCACCACACACGCACATGCTTTGTGTACACACAGGGTGTTAAGAACTGTCAGACAGGTATGGCTCAGGCTTGATCTGAGCCATGATTGATCGCACAGGTTCAGGTGGAGTTCACGGGAGGTCTTTGGTATCATTGGCAAAATGAATGACAGACACAAAATAGGGTGATGGAATATTATCAGGAAGCCATTTGTAATGCGGGGCAAGCCTGGATCTCTAAGGGGTGTTGTCTCTCTGAAATGAAGTCATCCATCACCTCAACTTCATATTTGATTAGGTCATGAGTGGTTTTTAAAGAGAAAGAGAGGCTCTACTATTGTGCTAACATGGCATGAGGAGCAAAGATAGGCATGAAGAAAAAAAAAAAAAAAACTCATTTTGCAGTGCTAAGTATTGGAATAGAAGTAAACATGAATTTATTTATTTTAGTGACAAGGAAAATGCACACATGTACATGTTTTACAGCACCAATCCTCTGTACATTTCCCTTAAAATTATTCTCTGTTCACATAGTCATCATATAAAATCTGTCAAAATGAGAATATAACAATACTTGTCATTTAGGAGAAACAGTGTGTATTAAATAGTGTTAGACTTAATATTTTATAAAGTGAAATCTCCTTTGGTCAGTGATGTTACAGTATCTAAAACAGGAAGCTATCAGATCATAAACAGGTATTTGTGAAGCCGTTCATACAACATAAAGACAATAAGAGCTAACTGAATTCAACATGATGCAATAACACACACATGCATGTACATATCAGATACAGATGACACTAAAGCACTGTGTTTATGTTGTAGGCTAGTGTACTTTTTGTGCTTATTCTGCTAAAATTGCACTTTTTACACATATTTGACAACTCTTAATTGCTATTACATCCCATGTAACCTATAAAGACCCAGTGCTACTTTTGTGGCAGTTCCCAAGTGAATTTTTCAAAAATTTTTAAGTGATTCATCATAATTTATGCTAATATTATCCTCTGTGTATTTCCATTTTTAAGTGAAAATCAGGTATTTTCCTGTATTTAATGTACTGATCATGTACATGTCCATAAAAGCTCAGATCTGAGTTAAGGGTTATTATATCAAAAACAGAGAAAACTGAAGAAAATTTGATTTTTTTGGTAAAATAAATCATTAACTGAACATAAAACAAGCATCTCCAGTCTCTGTCATTGATCCAACTCCATGGGTTTTACTGGTGAATCAATGTTGTAGAAGATGACGGTGTTTCCACGTTCACTACGGAGCCTCTGAATGTCCAAATGGGTCATATGTGATGACCATGAAAAAATGACGAACTGTGTTTTACACCAATTATTTACATATATTGATAGGATTAGTGGATCAACAGTTATTTAACATTTTAGATTAGTCAATGATTTTGGTCGCAGGTGGATGTTTGGGTCTTTATGGGTTAAAACAGTTAGAATGTGCTATTTATGCAATCCAAGGGAATAGAATAGAATAGAATAGAATAGAATAGAATAGAATAGAATAGAATAGAATAGAATAGAATAGAATAGAAGTACGTATCATATTGTTGCCAGTGGATGTTTGGGTCTTTATGGGTCAAAACAGTTAGAATCTATTTATGCAAACCAAGTTAATAGAATAGAATAGAATAGAATAGAATAGAATAGAATAGAATAGAATAGAATAGAATTACAATGAAACTGGGTAGAGCTTACCCTCTTCAGTGCCACAAAATAAAAGGATGAATAGCATTAAATAAGACATCTGATAAAATCAAAGCATCCAATGAAATCAGAACATCCAATAAAAACAAACATCCAGTAAAAAAAAGTTAAACTTTCAGCAACTTTATGCTTTTTAGAATAGATGTACATATCAGATGGTCGCCGGTGGATGTTTGGGTCTCTATGGGTCAAAACAGTTAGAATCTATTTATGCAATCCAAGTGAATAGAATAGAATAGAATAGAATAGAATAGAATAGAATAGAATAGAATAGAATAGAATAGAAGTACGTATCATATTGTCGCCGGTGGATGTTTGGGTCTCTATGGGTCAAAACAGTTAGAATCTATTTATGCAATCCAAGTGAATAGAATAGAATAGAATAGAATAGAATAGAATAGAATAGAATAGAATAGAATAGAATAGAATAGAAGTACGTATCATATTGTCGCCGGTGGATGTTTGGGTCTTTATGGGTCAAAACAGTTAGAATCTATTTATACAATCCAAGTTAATAGAATAGAATAGAATAGAATAGAATAGAATAGAATAGAATAGAACAGAATTGAAGTACGTATCATATTGTCGCCGGTGGATGTTTGGGTCTTTATGGGTCAAAACAGTTAGAATCTATTTATGCAATCCAAGTGAATAGAATAGAATAGAATAGAATAGAATAGAATAGAATAGAATAGAATAGAATAGAATAGAAGTACGTATCATATTGCCACCGGTGGATATTTGGGTCTTTATGGGTCAAAACAGTTAGAATCTATTTATACAATCCAAGTTAATAGAATAGAATAGAATAGAATAGAATAGAATAGAATAGAATAGAACAGAATTGAAGTATGTATCATATTGTCGCCGGTGGATGTTTGGGTCTTTATGGGTCAAAACAGTTAGAATCTATTTATGCAATCAAAGTTAATAGAATAGAATAGAATAGAATAGAATAGAATAGAATAGAATAGAATAGAATAGAATTACAATGAAACTGGGTAGAGCTTACTCTCCTCAGTGCCACAAAATAAAAGGCTGAATAGCATTAAATAAGACATCTGATAAAATCAAAACATCATCATCATCATCATCATAAAAAAACAAACAAACCATCCAATAAAATCAGAACATCCAATAAAACAAACATCCAGTAAAAAAGTTAAACTTTCAGCAACTTTATGCTTTTTTTAACAGTTAATAATGAAAGGCTGGGTATCAAATTAGTACTTTTTTTTTTTTTAAAGAACTATAAATTCTGCAGAGATATTCAGGTTACTCCAGTATTTCTGATCATGTTTTTTTTTTTTTTTTTGCAGGTTCGTCCAGTTTGAGATCCACCTGAAAACACTCCTCAGCACATCCATCCTCCCTTTAAAAGCTAAGGTTTGGATAAGCAGCTTTTTCTTTTTCATTCTGCAGGTCGTTTAGTTCTAATTAGGCTATAACTGATGTTCAGGACTGCGGCGGTGAATTCCTATCTGCTGGAAATCGTACAAACTTTATTTCTTTCATCCAGCGAAGAAGGCGGAAGCTGTTGGAAACGATCTAATAGCAAAAAAAAAAAAAAAAAAAAAAAAAAAAAGCTGCATGAAAAGGCACCGAGCCCAGAGTGATAGAAAGCAGCAGCAGCCCAGCAGCAGCAGAGGCAGAGGCAGAGGCAGCCCAGTCTGTGCTCCTGTGTCTTTTCCCTGGCCTCTGTTCCTTTAATAAACTCATGGTTATCTAGTGTAACAAATGTCTCGCTGCCATCATCAAGTCCAGGCGAGGAGGGAGGAGTTTTTAATGTTCAGTTTGTTCTATGGATCGATGTCTGCTGGCATCGCCTCTCCCCTCGCCTTCTTTGCACCGTGCGTAATATTCCCGTACCATTACCAAAGCTTTTTACGCGCATTCCCCGCACATATTATCCACCGAAAAACTACCTGCGAGGACTGAGTGACACACGTCGATCAGCGTATGTGGCACTGATGGACAAAAACGGATGGTGAAAGGAGACGATTCGCCCCCCGTAGGAGGAGGAAGAAGAAGAAGAAGAAGAAGGAGAAGAAGAGGAAGAAGAGGAAGGTGAAAGAACAAGATCCCGATTTAACATCTGTTTTCTCTCCCTCTCTTTGAAAACGATTTCCGTGTAACTGGATTTTTTTTTTCTTTTTTCTTTTTCTTTTTTTTTTTTTTGTGTGTAGTGAGAGAGACCGAACTACTCCGAGAGCCAAAATAAAGACTCGCACACACACACATACACACACTCTCTCTATGCATGGACTATCGTAGACTGCATTCAGATTCCACCTGGGCACACTAGTCAACTGCGACTCCCAAAAAATGCCACGGAGGAAACAGCAGGCGCCCAAACGGGCTGCGGGTAAGCGATTTTTGTTTTTATAAAGACCCTGTTTGGTAGGAAGATTTCTGGAGTGGGTTTATTTTTGTTATGATTCTGCAGACAGCTTGCCTACAAGACCTGGGTTTCCCCCCCTAAACTTTTTTTTTTTTTTTCCCCTTAACATCAGGGACCCCCTTGAATAGATACGCATTGGATCAGACCCACGCATTTAGTGATTTAGTGGGATATTGTCCCACTAAAAGGAGCCACATCTGAGCAGGTTTGTGTACTTGGATAGGATTTAGCAGAGTTATATAACTGTGTGTGAAGCATATGATGGGCACACTTACCCCTTTTTGTGCTTTAAATAAATTGGATTATAATAATAATAATAATAATAATAAAAAACTCTTTTATTGTTGGAACACTATGAAGCTTATTTATAAGCTCCAATTGGGGCCCCAAACCCAAATATGGGCTCCACACAACTAAAAACAATGGTTGGAAGTTGCAGCATCACTAGTTACAACAGCAGTTAAATAAATAATAAGGCTACTAATCAGATATATTCATTGAAATCTGGATGTGAGATTAAACAGAAAGTAAAAGACAAACTGTGTAGTTTCCCCTCAATTATCCCCCCATAGAACGTCATGGGGCATTTGTTCATTCACTGATCAGAAAGTTTAGTTTTCACTCACAGTTAAAATCTTTCGCACGGTGTTTGATTTAACCCACATGAAGTGTAGAGAAGGGCTGAAAGATGTGGAGCCGCTGTATCCGTAGCAGATGAACTCTCTATGAACTCTTCATAATCTTATGGACAAATGGAGAATGGGTTACACTCACACACACACATGCAATCCATCCATGCTGCTGGCAGGGAGAGGGGCGCACACACACACTCACACACACACACAGACACACTCACATTCACACACACCTCCACTACACAAACAAGCATTTTACTTTTTGTGCAGGGGGCTAATTCATTAAATCTGCCTCGCGCTGACCGTATGTGCAGTCTATTGTTTGTGTGTCACATTAACAGGAAATATACAGTTTGTTGAAGCAAAAGGATGAATTAATATTGTCATCTGAAAGGAGGCTCATGCAGTTTAGGCCAACATGACAACATGACCTCTGGACTCAGCTTTTTTTTTTCCCCCCCTATGTGTTAACATGTGTGTTCACTGTGTCCTTTCATCATGTAACCCTGTAAGATATTACTCATTTAAGACTCTCAGCATCACCTTCCTCCTTGACAACAAATATCTTACTAAATCTTGCTGTTTATATATATTTTTATTTCCTCCCAAAAATGCATAACTTCTCCTGAGGAATTTCTCAAATTCACAAGGTCAGCATTACTCCTCACCTTATTTTCTGCAGTCGAATCCTCACTTGTGTTTCGTGCAAATTATAATTTTCCTCAAAACTGGCTCATTATGATGGAGTTGGTAAATTAAAACTAGACTGATCAATGGTATTTTAGCATATGAGGATGCAATTACTTGGTTGTGGTGTGTTGAGAAGTTATCAGTCTTTATTATGGTTGCGGATGTAGCAACCAGATGGCGATTGTTCTCTGCCAATAATAGCGTCTCTTTATACCGGCTTAAGATACTGAGACCCTTATCTGCGCGGCACACTCTCAGTTTACACATACACATGTATACACACATCCAAGTGCGCACACACACACACACACACATACGCATTCAGTCTCACACACACAGCCACTCAATGCCATACAGTCACACACAAAATATTTTTCCCACATTTCAGCTTCCAAAAGCCCTCTTTTCTTTAAAACAATGTCCCCAGTTTTATTCAGAGAACTTTTGAGAAGATGCCTAAGTGATCCCTTTACACGCTCTCAGCTGCCTCGCCTGTACTCTGGTAAATGTGTCAGCCCTATAGAGAAATAAGCCTTCCAGAAGAGTTTCTTCATTGTTGAGGTAATTGTCTCCTCTTTGACAGGCACATTCATCAGTGGCTTAATGGTCAATCAAAAGTTGGCAGGCAGAGTGTTTTCATTCTTTCCTATCCACTACATTAGGAATACTTAATCAAAATGTCTCCCGGTAATGGCTGTGAAGAGTTCATGACTGACTGATCCGTTGTCTGTGCCGATAGAAAATTAACAGCTCGGCACTGGAGAGATGTGGGCCTGCAGATAAACAAATTGTGCATTAATATTTCATCTTCAAGACCTGGGATGTGCTATCAAGCGGTGGAATATTCCTGGGCTGTGTTGTCATTTTTCTCGCGTTTCTTTTTTTTTTTTTTTTTCCTTCTGTATTCTTGAAGGCTCTTTGCAGCTGTAACTCATTTCACTTGATGACTTTACTGGGGTTACAGAGAGTGACGACAAATTGATTACCTGGCAGAGCAAGAATGGAGCGAAGAGAGACGCAGGCTGACAGTCATGTTATAATAATATGTTTAATGATGTGTGGAGGGGGAACAAGGAGAGAGGAGTATTGAAATAAGAGCATGGAAGATGCAAAGGAATAGGTTTCATTTTTTTTTTTTTTTTTTTTTTTGTTGGCCTCTTAAAGATGCAGTATCCCTTTTGGATGCAGGGAATAGTATTTTGCAAGGTGTTGTAAAAAAAATAAAAAAAATCCAGCTCAAGCATTAATTCAGAGGACATTCGGCATCTAGTGTGTCTGTATTCTCCTCTGGGAATTGTATTATTAATAGGCATATTTGTAAACGTGAGACCACAGACACACAAGTAAAGGCCAGTATCTGATTTACTTCCTCTTTATACATGGTTTGTATGGTAATTTAAAATGCCAATTACTCACTAGTCCAGGATAGGAGGCACTAAACCTTTGCTTTAAGCATCACTAAAACAGAGAGGGCTATCAGGCTGCAGATTCCAGGATGAAATTTGTGTATCAGGTTTATATATGGCGTAAACGTAAAACCCTGTAAGTGCACGGGATGCATTTTTGAGTGAAAGGAGCCATATGTTATTTTGCGGCCGTGGGAGTATTCCCCTTACTGTTTTTTTTTTTCTTCTTTTTTTTTTTTTTTTTTTACAATAGCTCTGTGCCTCAAACCGTTAGCCCAATTTGCTGTTAACAAGATAAATTGGAGAACAGACAAAGGCATTAAGTGTTGCAGTGCCAGCTAGTGACTGACAGCAGCTTGTGGGAATTGGCTAGCAGAAATTCCTCCTAAGTGGTTTGTTCAGAAAACATCCTACGATCAAGGCAGATGTTGTTTATCCAGTTTAGGTAGAAAAAGGAAGTCCATTTTGAATGACAAAAGCTGAGAGGAAAATGGCAGCAAATACAAGGGTGTCTTATTTTGTTTTTTTTAATACCACATTACCACCCTCTTGGTTTTTTTTCCCTGTAATACCTTCTATTCTTTTGTCTACTGCCTTTGTAACAGCATTTCTTTTTTTTCTCCCTGTGATTTCCTTAAATTTATTCAACTATTGTTCTCAATTGAGATCAAAAAAGAAAATGATACTGTGACTGGATTGATTGAAAGGATTGTTACATTTCAAGTAAAGAAGATAAACATATGAGTGCATGAACAACATATGAAGAATATTATGCACTTGGAAATGATGATAATACAGATATTTCTAAACATTATTATTTAGATTTTGCATTGACTGCAATGTTACAGATCTAGTATGTACGTAAACAAAGTAAATGAATATAACCTATGCAGCAGTATTGTATGTCAGATCACACACCACTTTTTTTTCAGGAGGTGAAATGTATAATTCTGTAAAGTATGTAATTTTATTAATGCTTTAGAGCAACATGAAGATAATGAGAAGAGCACATACCTCCGCCAAGGCCCCACAGTCCTGTCATTCAATCAAATGTCCTATCACTCAAAGCAAAAAAAATATATATATATTTATATAACCCAGACTCTACCCTTTTTTATGAATCTGTTCCAAAATTTAATCGTCCTTGGTCCACATTTCATGAAAATTGATGCAGTAGTTTTTCAGCAATCCTTCTGACAGACAGATAAACAAACAAACGGTAATGAAAACATAATTTCCTTGGCGGAGGTAATAAGTCAGAGAGTCAGCTTGTAGCTGGATGAATTGCTTCAACATGACATTTTTGATCATTTCAATACTTGAATTGTAAAATGTTAGATTAAGCTCTCAGCATGTAAAGAAGGTGGGCAACTGTGAAGCACTTGTTCTTACTCTCTTCCAGGCTGAAATTGGATTTTTTTTTTTTCCTCCAAATTCCACAACTGAGAATCCATACACAACAGAAAGTGAAAAGCTCCACTTTTCAGACGATAGTTTTAAGTTTAGGCTCACACTCACTTTGTCAGCTTTTTTTCCTTTTTCTTTTTTTTTTTTTCAAGCAGCACATCCTCATTTTAAAGTTGAAAAATCAGCCTGGAATAAAATCTGTTAAGGTTAAGGTTAGAAAGTAATATAATCATTAGTGGGCATTAAACTCTCTTTTTTCCCTGCACAGGATTGATGTCAACAAGGCAAATGTTTTGATCAAATCCAGTCTTTAAATTTCTGTTGGCTTATGAGCACACCAAACCATATACTTACACTTTGTTGCAACGCTTGCTATTTTCTAAAACTTGGACGAGCTCCCCATAGAGATAGCCTTTAATAACTTTCTCCTCATCAGCTACTTTTCATGCTGTATGTTCTTGCAACATTAAAAAAAAGAAAGTAATAATATTAAGTCAGGTGGTTTTATTGTGATATCATTGCATTTCCTCTTGCATGCCTGTTTGGTGACAGGTGCAGATAGCTAATAGTTTGCGAAGGCTTTTGTTTGCGTGAGAGGCAGACAGGGTGGTGCACTGTCTAGGTGATAAGAACCAAGACTCCTGTGCCCTCCAGCACAGTGATCTCTCTCCTCCGCTCTGCGCTCTCCTGTGTGGAAAAAACAGCCTGTTATGATTGGTCTCAAGGCAAGTGCCTGTGCAGTGTTGCACCTCTCTACAGCAACTGCTCATTCACCTTGCCTTCCCTCTGAGACCTGCACTAGTTTCCAGGCAAATGACACAATTTGATATGCCGTTGGGGTGATTCATGTGGATAATGTTTCCATGTGATCATCGCTGCAGAAAAGAGACTATTTCTTGTTATGATTTTTTTTTTTTTTACTCATTAAGTCTGACAATAACTAGAATATTGGGAGAGTTTATTGCGAGCAGGCTAAAACTCATTATTTCTGCTAGACATCCCAAGTACAAAAGAAATTATGTTATGGTATTTTGTCCAGGTCCCTACAGATGTAATGATTTACAGAGGAAAGATGGGGAGGAGACTTTATAGCTTGGGTTGTTCATTTATGTGGATTTAGAGGATAAGAATGCAAGGCAAGCTTACAGTTAATACAGTAGCACTGTGGGCCTGGTATTGATTACACGGAGGAGGTATGGTATGTTTTATAGGGTTTATGGTAAAATCCACTGCACCTCATGTGCAATGTATTACTGTAATGATAGACATTCCCACCATAGTTTATATCTTTGTAATTTATATCATCTGCAGTTTTGTCAGGAATCCGTCATCCTGTTGTTCCATGTAGAGTCAAGAAGATTTAAGTGAAGACATCCATCTTGTAGTTGTTGACCTACATGTATAGTCAGACAGAGGGCATGCATGTTGGCCATATGGTTAGGTCTTTAAAAACAATCACAGCCGGATCAGGTTAGCCTAACCTGAGATGCTTTTGAAAGCTTTTGACATATCATATTTAGAAAAAAGAAAAAAAAAAACTTCCTGTGTTGTTAAAAAAAAAAAAAAATCACTATATCTGATTTCAGAGGTGTAGTCCAGTTTTCTCTAAGATTACCCAGATTGCAAAAATCTCATTTCTGTTTAGGCTACTACAAAGAGAAAATCAGAGTTTCTTTCAACTTGGCATTTAAGCTGTTTTTTTTTTTATGTTTGTTTTTTTCACATTAAATATATATTTGAAAAAAAACAAAAAAAAAACCAGAACTATATAAAATGCCTTCTTACCAACGAATGTGACATTTCCCTTCAATATGTGAGTGCCAAAAAACACAGAGCAAGCATTAATCTTAAGTTATCCACGGTGTACCTGATTTGCTTCTTATCAAATCCTTAATGAGCTTCAATTAAGATTTATTATGCAAATTAACCCTCAGCTGCTAGTGACTGCAGGAGCAGGAGCTATGACAATATTGTGCTAATGGTGTGATCTGTAACAATTACAAAGGTAAACTGCCTTCACACTGCACGCTCCGTGAGTTTGTGAGAGGTCAGTCTGCTAAATATGCATTCAGGTGTTCTTTAGATTTAGGAAACTGTTTACCGAGTCTGTTTTTTTAAAGAAGAGAGATGTGTTTTCCACAACGATCTGTATAAATATGACAGTATAATAAGCTATGTATTCTAAGCATGTCTTTTGTAATAAAACACTGATTACCACAATTAAATGTATATAGGAATGTAAACCTCTAAAGCTAATGATCTGTAGAATGTTTTTTTTTTTTTTATCAAAATACATACATGTTAGAATAATTAAACATGGTAACAAAGGCAACCAACAATGTTATAAAGCAGAAAATGTAGCTTTAACATGGATTCAGTTCTGGCACATGGTGAGGTTATGACCAAAGGAAGTGCTGCTGGACACTTTACTCTCACACTGTATGAAGTTGTGAACCTTGCACCTTTTGTAACTTCATTTAGCATGAGGCTGATGGCTTCCTGACAGCTTTATAGGCTACATGTTTTATGAGTCGTCATGCAGCGCAATTACATAGGAACTAATTTGATGAATCAAGTCAATGTTCCACCAGCTGTACTGACCTCGCTGGCCTGTGATCTTCTGTCTCTCACTGCGGGTCAAACTGAGGCTTTCACACATGGTGCAATACGGTCACACACAGAACGAAAAAATAAAATAAAATGAAATAAAATACAAATCTCCAACATGTACCTCTTATTACAGCCAATCAAGAATATGCTGATTTGTAATGAGCAGTTGTCGCTTTGCTTTAAATGTCTTTGGCAAACCATCAGTCCAAATGAATCAATTAATCAGCCAGTTGAAAGAAAATAATGCAGTTGCAAATTCCAACATATTGCACTACAGAATCGTTATTTTGCCTCTTATCTATGTTTATATTCATCTGTACTGTCTGACATTCTTGTAATTCCACTCTCATGTAAATATGTATTATAGTCTGTATAGTTTTTTATTACTATTTTTTTTTTTTATTTTACAGTGTTTGTTTTTGCACTATCTTCATGCGTGTACACTTTTTTTTGCACGTTATTCTGCCTTGATCATTGAATTTCCTCATGGAGAGATCAATAAAGTGTCATCTAATCTATTCATAGTAAATATTACAAAGTTCTAGTGTCTGGAAATGAAGGAGCTACCATAATCATAACTTCATCTAAACACCTTTAAGTCTGGTTTGATTTTAGAGTTATCACTAATAAAACGTTTTCTATTTAATCATTGTTAACCTTTGCAATAACCTTTTTCTTATATGTCTCAAATGATCAAATCAGCTAGTGATATCTATAAAAAAAAAAAAAAATACACAAACTTGTTTTAATGCATTAGGAGCCAAACTTTTTAACATTTATCCAAGTTATCCTTTTTTTTTTATCTTTTTTTAGTAATTTCTGATTTGTGTTTCTATTAAAGCTTGTATATGATTTAAAGAGTTATATTTTTAATAGATATTTAATGTGAACTAAATTAACAACTCTTAACTGGCTATTTAATTCATGTGTTGTTAATGTTCTCTGCATTTTGTTTTATCTAACAAACTCTTCTCCTAAGAAAACACTGATTTAGGGAATAGAAACTTCAGCGTCCTAATTAGCGGAGCTTTCAAACACAGTATGGCTCATTTGATAATTTTTTTGTAAGCAGAAAACAAGTTTTACTGTCAAACCGAATGTGAAGTGACAAGAATAAAGAGTTTGCTTTTCCTCGTGGCGGGGGGTCCAGCAGATCATGCACCCTATTAAACACATTAACATTAACAACCTTAACACATTAACAACCTCAAACACTTTGAGGTTTTGCTGTTTTCGCTGAAGACAAATGAAAGACCTGAATGAAGAATGACAAGATAGAAAGATGGTGACTAGGGCAGCGTTTAATGTTTTTAATGTATTATACATTTTAAACTTTTTAAAAATCATTTATATATTTATTTGTTGTTATTGTTTTCTTTTCCAGTGCAGGATCAGGCGTTCAGAGTGACGCTGTATTAATATGTGTTCACAATTTACACTAAATGCACATGAATAATAAAAGGCATGTAATTGCACAGAACTATTAAAGACTTAGCAAGTTTATGCAATTACACCAAAAGATTCGAATTGATTTTTGGATATTTCTCATGAATTTGATCAAAATATATTGACCATTTCTGGTTAATAAGCTTTCTATTTCTGAAAGTGTTCAGATACTGAGTTGCTCAATGTCGAAGGCTTCTACATTTAAAACAGGTCACAAAAAATGAAATAAATTAATGTTGAATATATGGATGCATTTACAGAGTAAGAGTGTTTTTTCAATCTTAAAAACTGAAATGTAGCCTTAGGTTTTTTTTTTGTTTTTCTCACATTAATCCTCAGCATTTGCTTTGTGTTACCTTTAATTGTGTACCTGATCTACTGTACCTATGAGCAGTTGTGGCGTGTTGTGCTTCGAGTCTTTTCCTTAGGGCTGTGCCTGCCTGTTTGTGTCTACAGTATGTGCTGAGCTAGTCTGTTGAAACAGCTTAATTGATACTCATTAAACAGCAGTGACAGCTTAGGTGTCTGTGATGAATGTAGAATAATTCTGTTGTACTTACAACTTGATTAAGGAGAAGCACACAACATGTCAGTGTTGTAGCCTATGGCTTGGTCTGTGTGCACTCACGAGCTACTTAAAAAGATAATTCTTATTTGCCGTGCTACCAACAATCTACCCTCAAGTTAGTCTGCTGCAACAGTGAGGGCCTAAAATAAACAACTTCTCAAACTGTAAATGAAAAAGTATTACAAATTCATATGTGAATGGGAAGAAAATACATTTAGTTTATCTGACTTTGATTTGGATGACTTGGACACCTACATAGCAATAAACTTTAACTAAAAATGTGAATTATGTTGACTTTTCTTCGTGTTTACTCAGGCAGAGTCTGGCATTTCCATACAATAATAAAGTCAATGGATGTCAGGCAGATGAAAAATGTGCATCTTGTATTATTTCAGTTAGAAATTAGAGGCAATTGGAATTGGTTCAAAATTGACTGTCTTTGTAATGAGTGTATGACGAATGGCATAATTTAGAGAAGAAAATGAATGCTGGGAAACCAAAAATAATATTCTGCAGCATTTTATAGGCTTTGATATTCCATGAAGACCAACTACTTTCACTAAATACCACATAAAATCTACTCGTAACATTTTCCCGACATCGTCATAGAAGCGTAGTTCACCGAGCTGAGGTCATCAGGGCATGTGACAAATACCGGAGTTATCATAATAATCTGATTTTGTTTTGTTTTTCATGACAGCCTTGGAGAAAACACATCATCAGATCCTTATCAGTTGCAGCTTTTAAGGCCCGTGTAGCTTCTCGCAATGCTGACATCTGATTAAACTAGCACTCCACGCCGCTACAGAACGCCCTTCTCCCCATTTTGAGAATACTTGAAAGGGGGAATTTCCGCAGAGGATGGATTTACAACTTTATCCTCACATGATTAATACTACACAGGGAGGTCTTTGTACAGGAAGCAGCATGTCTAATTATGGTCCAACTGTGTCTGACTGAAAGCGAGCGCCATGCCAAAGGCTGCCACTGGAAACTGTGCCGACACGTCACAAACAGTTCATGTGGGTGCAAGCTGATGTCATCGTCACCCAGATTTCATGATGCTAAGCCCACAAGTGATTGAGCAATGGCAGAATTTGAGCTTTTTAGTGGCTCTTCCAGCTGGCACCAACCTTCTAGAAACACTAGGGGCATATGGGATTTAACTTCAATGAAACCCAATAGAAAAACGTGCTCCTCTTTTTTTTTTTTTTTTTTTTTTTTTAAATGTTTTCAAGGTTACACATGTCTACCAAACACATTATGATACCCATGACCTCACTGATGATAACTACAGTATGTCCACATTTGCTGTATGGTTAAGAGCAGATGCAGATTCATCACCCTCCCCCCTTTACAAGAATTTCAGGGACTCCATGTCCTCCCACGTTTGCCTGTTCATCATATATCTCAGCCCAGACATTCAAGAGGTTCCTAGCCAGGCCAGCCATAAGTCATCCTGTCTATCACGATGAGACTGTGGTCCTCCGCTTGATTTTCAGCTGTTACTTGTAAACCAGAACAGCATTCTTAAGATTAACTGAGTGACAGAGAGGCCTCTAAAAGCAAACTATAACAGTACAATATGTTACAGTCATATTTTACGGTCTTTAGTGCGTGAAGCCATGGATGTGTGTGTGTGTGTGTGTGTAGTTGGATCAGTTGAAAGATCTAATAGGCTTGCATTACAATTCAAGGAGCATGGAAAATAATGGGGTTGTATTACCAGTGGATAAATTCTGTTTTTTTACTAAACCGGTGGTAATGTAGGTGTGCAGGTTATTAGAAACCTGGTCAGAAGATGTGACAAAGTTCTTCCCGTCCATTTTTTTTTTTTTTTTTTTTTTTTTTTTTCTGGAGCTTGTTTTCAAATGCGTTGACTATGGCTTTGAAGAACAACTGTGAATATGTTTTTGTTCTAAAGTGTGAGTGCGTGCATGCTTCTGTCTGTCTGCGGAAAGTCATTGATATAGAGCTAACTGTCAAAATAAGTCGTGTTCAATCCAAAACCGTTTAAGTTGTCAAGGACACATTTTCCTCCCTCCCATATCCTGACAAACATTGAGTCAGCAATTGTCTGTTGTATTTTCAGTACTGGTATCTCGTGCACCCCCCCAGGCCATTTTAAAGTTGTAGAAAGTGGTCATTTTCTCTGTGTCAGTGGGAGGTCAGTGTTGTGGCAGTCAGCAAAGCTATTCAGCCTGGTGAAACAGAGTCCATTGGGAACCCTAAAGACATTTTGTCCGGTGTGGTCGTCTCACTGTCTATCTCCCTGCCTGCCTCTGTCTATACTCAAAGTACTACAAGATACAGAAAATACTGAAAAAAATACTTTGATCATTTTTTGTTCAGGCCTAAAACTAGTCCAATAACTTAAAAAAAAAAAAAAAAACTTCCTCCCATTTTAGAAAAGACTGATAAATATCTCCATTTGCATACCTTCTTTATCAGAACTAGTTCAAATATGTGAATATGTACCTGTCCTTCTAGCGCTCCCTCTTACTCGCTCTGTCACTGACTGACATGCCCTCGCTGTACTGTGTAGTGTATCCTTGGTAACTGTCGCCCGGAGCCCACTCATCCCTAAAATGTAACAGAGGTCACACACAGATCATTGCTTTCGCCAAAGGCCCTGACTTCAACAGAGTGACCTGCACAGGACAGTGGTGCTGCAGCGAGTCAGTGATGGTTCTGGAAATAACAGGAGTATAATGTGCTCCATCATCACTATTATAGAGAGTTGTTTCCACTTGTAGCCATAGAAACTGTAGCTCATAATTTGATGCATGTGTAACCTGATCCTTATTGGAAAAAATGTGAATAGGAAATTAAATCATATCTTATTAATAAGAATCATTAGATTTATGTTAAAGAAAGGTATGATCACACACTGATCTGCATCCATTTTCTTAATCTCGTACCTAACACTTTACTCATACTCTGTCTGTTCTGTGAGAGTTAAGTAGCCATACATGTAGCTGAAAACACGATTTATTCCCTTCTGTCCGTTAGAGACTAGTGACAGAGGGTGTCTCAGTAGGAGTTGATTTAATTTCTATATGGGTATGCATGCAAAGCTTCATTAGCGTACTTCCTGATTTATTTTTTTTTCTGCAAAACTGGATAATCACTGCAAGGTGTGGCATGGATGATTTCCTGTACCTCATCCACATGGTTGAGAAACATCTTGGTTTGTCTGTTTTTTCTCTATTTAAAACCATATCATTCTCAGTTTTATCATTTCTTTATTTCTTTACAGTTTTCCTCCATTTCTATTAGATATAACACATAAGAGAAGTCTTATTAGCTGTGTAGCTCATGCGTCTCTTTGTGCATACTCTGTGTTAATGTGCCCTGGTGATTGTATGTGTTGCGACTGTTTGTGTGTGTTTGTATGTGTGAGTGCCTTCATGTTTGCATGTGTTTCCTACATGCTCCATGGCAGCCCTCACACCCTGGCAGCGACCCAGCTGAAAAGTTCCGGTACTGTCCAGACGCATCCTTTAGGGACCTCATCAGCCCCTGAATTTCCTTCCCCTCACGCCTGAGGGCATCCATATTCATTTCCTCCTCTGATTTGGGGAAAATGATGAAAGGCTGGCTTTTTTCCCATCTCTTATTTCCTGCCAAGGTTGCCTGCATTTCAATGCAACGTAAATCTGCAAAGACCTGCAAACACGCTCCCTTTTTGACATGACCAGTTCCATGTTATTACTATCATGCTATGTCAAAACAAGGAGAGGCCGGGGGTCATTATTGTAATAATACTGTGCATTAGTGTCTGTGTGTTTCACTTAGTAGTAAAGTAGGTTAATGCTTCAATCATAAAACTGTTTTATTTTCAAATGAATCAAGTTTCACTATTGTATTGTATTTACAGACACCGAAGGCTTCATCCATCTCTTTGTAGAAGTCTGCCTCTCATAAAAATAAATATCTCATCCACCATCAAGTTATGAGGGCTTGATGATATCATGGAGATAACTGCATTGGTTTGAAATAAACCTGTGATTAAACTGGTGGGTGGGTATTTACTCTTACCGGAGACGGGAAATGAATGTTAATGAAAATAACAGTCACATACAGTAATAACCCAACTCTGTAATTATTGGCATGCTTTGATGATGCCATATATACTCAACACACATGCGCCTACTTAACTAAACCTCAGGTAGACTATTAGCTCTGCTAGCAGCCCTCCTCTAAGCACAACAGCGCTCAGGGCGGGGCGGCCCGGCCCAATGAAGGAGCAGGGCTTGCGGTTGCCGAGACAACCCTAAACACACACGTACACAAAGGGAAGGCCCCACTGTGAGAGAGGATCATCTCCACCTCTGTCTGGATAAAGAGCAGTGTCACTCCACTCGTTGGAATGCACTCCTGCCCTACAGGCGTGAACCGCGCAGTGTGTATACAGTTAAAAAGTATCCCACACTGATCATTATTCCTGACAATGCCTCTGCTTATACTAGTATACAATACTACATAAACACATAGTTCATATGACTGTTTTTGTGTATTACACTAAAGCACATGAGCAAGATTTAAATGGGTTTGTTTTATTAAAAACAGAGAGATATTATTCATTGCTAATAACAGATGACACATAGAAAAGCAATTAACTGAGTTATTTTCCTGCTCATATTATTTTTAGGCTGGTTTCCTCTCTAAAATTGATGGCTAAAATCTCCAAACACTGAAGTGATGATCTGGACATTTTTTTTATCCAAGACTTGCTTCGCTGTTTGTCTCCTCTAGTCACGGTGACAGCTCACTCTCAAAAATGTGTTAAGGCACTCGATAGTTTTCACCAGTGGATTTAAAGAGCTCAGAACTTAGTCTGCATTGTTTGGCTCAAAATCTGGGGCACATATGATAACAGAATTATCCCTCTGTACTGTAAGTATGTGAATGCACAGACAACTGTCTGTCATCTGAGGCCTGATAGATGCAAAGTAGCTCATGGCTGTGGGTGTCTGATAGACCTCATGTTCTTTCATAGCACAGCTCTAACTCTTCACAGGGAATGTGTGGGCATGCATCACTCTGACCCAAACACACTTTTTTTTGCTGATCCGTGCAGCAAAGTAGTTTGTGTACAGCAGTCATCGTGTCTCACCATAAGGGCAGGTTATATTTTGGTGGACACTGCGTCACCTATGCACTAATGTTATGAAATTTCCTCATCATATTCCACAGTCTGGCATTAGCGCGGTTAGGTGGTGATGATAGGCTTTAGTCAGATCATTGCAAGTCAAGCAGCTCTTTCCATGATGGTGTTTTTAAATGAGTAAAAATCTCATTTTCTGCTGTAGAGGCTGAGTTAGTTTGTATGACGGAGCCACAACGTCAGCCCATCTGGAAAATACAGATTTTAAAGATGGTGAGTAAAACTTAAGTGCTGCTAAGGGACACAATTCAGCTAATTGTAAACAGCTGCAGGTGATATCACCCCTCTGACTGCAGACACAAAGGGGGCAAGAAGTCCCACTGAAAAGTCTCAGGATTTAAAGTAACACTTGAAACCAGTCTGACCCACTGAGGAAAATATAAAGTGTCTGTTTCAACGATAAATGATACCAATTTACTCTGTCCCAAATGACACTTTTTTTTTTTTTTTTCATGTGTTCGCTTTGCAGCATCCTGCAGACTAAACCCCCACTGAAAAGCCCATTACAATCAAATGAATGTCAAAGTCTGCTAAGTGTTTGCACATGACAAACATCGAATTTGGGTAATTGCAGATTGGCATCAGGGAAAAATGTGCTTTGAACCCAATATGATGCAAAATGGCATCACATATTTCAGTTGTACTATAGTAGGACACTGGTGAACAAGTATTTCTATTTTGAGAGATCCCTTCAAGAATTGGACTTTTTTTTTGTCTACATCTTTAATATTTATCTGAATTAAACTCAGTCAGTAGAAAGTGCACAGTTAAATGTTGCTTAGCACACAAGAAATATATCCATCTTGCATAAAAAAAACACATATTAAACTGATTAATAACAATAATTTTGGTTTCATATCCCCTGAGCAAACACAATCATCTGAATCCATCGCCAAAGAATTCTATGAGTCAAAGTTTGTTTTTGTGTATTTGGCTGGTATTTGTGTTGACTTGTCCAGTATTTCACATTGTGTTCCTGTGTGTGCACGTACTGGGGCTGTACGGCTTCCAGTATTACCATGTAGTAGTGTGACTGGGCACCATCTTGTGTCCTGAGCAATAGCAGCAGGCTGTTCCATGGCAGCACACCAGCTGCCTGTAGTATAGTGCAGGAGGCGCTGCATGGGCCAGCCTATCTCAGATTTGGGTCTGTGAGTTATTGACCCTCTTTGATAAACCCCTCTGAATGACACTGGCATAATTCAGCCTAAAAGTTTGCACTGTCACCGGGATGAGCTAACTGTCTTCACTGAATATATGGGTGCAATTTTCGAAATAGGTTTATAGCAATTCTTGGGAGAGGAGGGCGAGATAGTGATATTACTGACTTTATCACTGCAGCTGAGCAGCTATCTAGCACCTCTCCTCTCTGTATCTCTCTATTCCTGCGCTGTAGAGCAGTGAAGGATCTCACAGCACATACATTTAGGTGTTACTAAAGAGAAAAGAGTCCAGCCCATAATAGAGAATAGGAGGATGATACGTCATTATTACAGTAATGCTGCATTATCCACTCTTATCATAGGTTTACATGTTTCTTCCTTCCGCCGGTAAGATTTTACATTCATGTTAGTTGTATTTTAACTCTGACTTATTGTTTGCCTTCCTGCAATTGCGGTAGCAATCCGGATAAGCATTTACGGTGTGTTTTTTTATTATCAGATAGGTAATTTTCTCTAAATTAGTATGCAAGCCCCATTCCTCATGTTGCTTTAGAGGTGTCTTGCATCTAATTTCATCCTTACATCTAATGTCTAATTTAAGGACTTATTATCTGTGTTTTTTCAGATTTTCTATGATTTCAAGCATTCATATTTCACATATAAAATTACTACGTGAAGAAAAGCAATACAACCCCAGTGAGTGTAATTTAATAATAGGAGACTTGTAAGGCAATTGGCAAAATAATGAGTCATCTTGTCTATAAACTGCACCTTTAATCCCAGCTAATTTTTTCTCAGTCAGGCTGCATTCTTAATGTATTTTCGTCAGTGTAACATGAACAGCTCATTGTTACAACCTTTTTTTTTTCCTTCTCCTTTCATGTGTCAAGAATCTAAACCCGTACGAATCTAATATACAGAGCCCGGTATAGTGCATCCTATAAATTGATTTTGACCCAGCGTTTGAACAAAAGGAACACTGTTGCATTGCCATCCACGGCTGATGCCACTCCCTCTTTGGCTCACACTGAATACTCCCCTTTAATAGTGTGATGGTGGTAGCTGGCTGAAAAAAAGTACCTTATTTAGTGGGTTGAGGAGAGGTAGGCAGAGCGAGGATGGGGTTTTTGTGACTGGCACCGATCAATCACTCTGTGAGGGGAAGCTAATGAAGCAGGCTATGGTTTATTAAAGGGTTAGAAAAGATTGCTGCTGGGCCTCAGTTTTCCTGAAGCTCAGGAAAAGAGGATACAGTGCACCTCTAATGGTTAGGGGTTAGCCATAATGCAATCAATGTGTTTATACCACACTGACTCCCATTTTGTGATTTGGGTGTGAATACAGATGGGTTTAATGTGTCTCTTTTGGCAAAGTGTAGGAGAAAATAAATATAACTCTATTAAAGGCTGCTGACATGCTGCCTGTCTGGATGTACCTTTACGCAGTTTGATGTTTCAGTTAAATTTTGTTGATATATGTTTTCAGCAACCACTTCATGTAAGTCAGGTTGGCCATTTGCAAATCCAGCCTTGGTTTTAGGCAAACATTTGTTGGATCAAGTCTATAAAATAGCGTATCCTAAAAAATATGAGCACACTGAAACCAAGGCACTCTCTCAAATAGTTTGAAAGACAAATGAGTAGCAGGGGAGTGAAAAATGCAAAGCAGATGTTTTTCTCACCGTTTTTAATGGCAGCAAGACATTACTGATGCCATTACAGAGACCTTTTATGGCTTCTTTTAATCCCCTGGCCTGCCTGAGGAAAGAAACCCCTTGTGGTGCAAAGTAGCCTCTTTACTTCAGAGCGACAATTTGAACCCATTTCCAACTCACTTCCCTAATCTGCCACAGGGTTTTACCTGGCTTCCTCTGTAATTATTCTGCTCTGAAATCAAAGGTAAAGAGGCATTAAAATGCACCTCTTAGGTAAACATATGCTGCTCATCATGGAGGGCTTGACTGAAATGTCTTTTGTAACAAATAGTGCCAAAACACTGCAGCTTGTACATAGTTTTTTCCCCTTCACTACAGCTTATTTTGATCATTTGGTTCACATTTTAAAACCAAGCAATCACTGATAATGAGAGCCAATCACTGTGTTCTAACACCAGGTATCATTCTAGGTTCACATTTCAAGCACTAGATTTACATGCGGTGCATTGTTCCCTGTCTGCTTCCTGCATCAGACCCAACCTGTAAAGCTCAGAGGAGCACTTACAGGGGTCTGGTTAGGGGCTAAAAATGAGGAGGAGATGAACTATATGGCTCCATCCCACAGTCCAGCCGACAGTATATCAGCGGAATCGCAGCCGCATGGGCGTGTGTGTGAACGCTCCACTCATAAATATCTCCCCCACCCTCCCTCACACCACCCCAAAGGGGCCTCTCTGATAGTGATGGCGAAAGGATGTCGCTGTCTGGGTGATTGAGTGCTGCTGGTCCTGGCCCTGGGCACATCCCTGTGCTCTGAGCCCAAGTGGGAGGCCTACCGCTGAGCGCTGGCCTGAAGGGACTTGCCTGAAGGCGAGCAGCCGCTCAGCAGCAGGATGTGCCTTTCCTTCTGTCTCTGACACAAGAACACCAAGCTAGTGTGACTGCTTCAGCAGCGACTAATGGAAAACGCAGTCTAAAGGATTAATTTACTGTTTTTTTTTTTTTATTATTCATATTTTTACATTTAAAGGATAGGATATATTTGCTATTCAATCACACTCCACTGTCTATATGTGTATATACTAGCCTTATCTGAACTTGCACCCTATCTGTCTGAGTCTTTGTCACTCTCACTCACTAAGAAATCTGCAATAATCAAGGCGCAGTAATTAGCCTCACTTGCTGCATTGTAATTGGGGGCAGAAGAAGGTTGCTCATTCTATATTTTTTCTGCTGTTTGATAATTGCAGACTTTAGCTTGCCCTCTCTTTAATTTTTTGATCTTCCTAAGCTCGTTCCCATAGATGCCGCTGTTATTTTAATACAGTGGCTTTTGTGCCTTTCATCAGTCATCAGGAGCTCCAGCGTTTTGAGAGAGAGGAGAGTTCATTTTGGAAACCCACTGTCTATTCCCTTTTTGGGTTTCAACGCTGTCAGCCTTCCCACTGCCTCTACCATGAGAGCCTTGACACTGTCCAGGTCCGTCCTACTTGGCAAGAGGGAGAGCTACAGAGAAAGGCAGAGTTTATTTCCTGTTCTTGTGAATCATATATCAGTACAATTCCCCTCTGTGCTGTTTGGCAACGGCGGAATGACGGGTGTCATTTATCATACGGACTGAAAGAGGCTGTGGGAAAAGGGATTTGAATTCTTCTGGAAGTGTGTGGACTCTCCTTAGTGGTGAATCATTAAACGGAGGAGTTTTTCAACAGGGATATGAGTAACTCCTTACGCTGGTACTTTGTTCCCCTGCCTCACTGGCTGGCTCAATCATTAAATGTCTCAAAAATAAGATTTACTAGTTTTATATAAATTGTGGAGGGACATGGCATTTAACTTGTAATTGGGGATTTTGTTCTGCTGAATCCATTAAGTCGCTCTTCAGTCTTTGGTTTGATGCAAGCTCCCTGGTCATGCTTTGCAAGAATTAAATTTAAGCTAATTTGAATTTACAAATTTGATTAGCACTGCATTTGTCAGCTTCTTGTTGTCCTGCTAAGTGATGACATTTTCATCTTCACCATAGAGTTATTTTCCGCTCTTGGTTATGTTGACTGGTATTTAAGATTGTGCTTTATAAACATTTTGTGTTCCTTTGGATTTTTCTTTTCACTTGTCAGGGACGGTTACTATTTCCCACATTTTGAGTCGGGTGATCAAAGAAAATGACTTTTGATAGGCTGTCACCAGCTCTTCAGCTGCACTGGCAGAAATAAACGTGTCAAGCTTTAACTTATCCACAGAAAAACATACTCCTAACCCCTGCTGCTCTAATTGAGTGTAACTCCCAGAAACCTGTGAACACACATGCAAAACTGAGTACATCATAAATCAGGCTTCTATAGACAGCCGCTGCCCCCCCCTTTCCCTCCCAGAACCTCCCCAAAGGAGCTACTGGTTTCCATGAGCTGGCTGGAAATCAACCTTTTTTTCATGATATTTTTGTACCCACCACCTTGACTTGAGTTTTTTCATCTGAAACTTAGTTGAAATCCTCATCAAATGAAAAGTGTCAATAAGGTATTGTATAGGGAAATAGGGCTCAGTATGTTTCAGCTGTCAGCAACTGTTAGCTGTCTCTCATGTAAAGATCACAAAGTTAAATGTGCTGTCAGCAAGTCCTCAGCTAGAAATAGATGTGTTGAGGTTAGCCTGAGAAGCTCCGCCACCCCCTGCTGCCCAGTAGGATGTGGATCCATCAAACAATGTGAACACATATCAAATCTGAGCATAAAGGTGCAATGAAGCATATTCTCAGGTTTCTAGGTGTTGGGATCTGCTACTTTTGGTTACCAGTAAGACTGCATTAATAACTCATGTGATGTTATTTGGTAATATTTAGCTTTGAGGCTGCAGCGATATGTAATGCAGAGGTGTGGGCTGACTGGCTTCTTGCAGAGTTATATCTTGATGTTTTGTGAACCTAAGCTCTGAGTGCGTGACCTCTCCCAGAGGCCCAAGAGTCCCAGGCCAGTATCTTGACATGTAAGCCTGCCACCGCCTGCTAAAGAAGAGTGTAGATGCCCCTGAGGTAAATGAAAACATTTGGTTCTTGCCAGACCTGTTCACATCTCAGCTGGGCCACATGAGCTGGCAGGTGACGCGTGTACTGAGGAGAATCAGAGACCGCAGCGGTGGCCTACTTCTTTTCTTCCTCACAGGCCACGCAGGCCACAACCCAGAAACACAGATGAATATGTTCTTGGCTCAGAAAACACCCCGGTGAAGCTGACAAAGACTGACCTGCATCCAGGTGAAATTCAGGCTGTATCTCATCCTTTTTATGGCCCAGAGATCGGATAGCATGGTATTAGTGTGTTTTGATTCTTTTAGGTCGTTGGTTATTAAGTTGGTGAATTTAGAATTCATTCACTATTCCTGTGTTCCTCATCATCCTCTTCTGTAATTTCAGAAATAGCGTTGACATTGTGTCACCATCTCATATGAACATCTGCAATTACCAGACAATCCATAATTTAGGTCCCATAGGGAAATATGGTTGCAATTAAAAGCATGGGGCAAATGTTAATTAAGTAAACTACTTCAAACTGGAAATAGTAAATGATTTTTACTTTTAACCTTGTACTTCTGGTTGAGTTTCATTTATATTCAGTCTGGTCCAAATTAAAGTATAATTTAAGAAACATTGTTTTTTTCCATTCTCTGCTGAGCAGGAAACAAAAGTACAAGTCCATAAATAACATTAAGTTTAAAGATTAAATTCACTCTATATAAAAAAAAATACTACTTAATTGCATATTTTTCTGTAATTAATCATAATTAATCCTTTTTTGCTGCACTCTGGTACTACTAGATCAAGAACAAAAAGCTACTCAAAAGGTGTTTAATTAAGAATAAACTTATGTTATAACCACATTAGTGACAAATATAGTTGATCTGCTAATGTAGTGATGCTCCTGCATAACACCAGTCATAGATCAGACACTAAAGGAAGTAAACAAAACAGAGCTGCATTAATTGTGTTATGTTATTTGTGTTACATTTTTTTATTTTAATTGCAAAAATGAGCATGTTATTTTTGACAGCACCAATTATAATGCAAATTGTAACTGAAAAACATTTTCCAGCAGGAGTTCTTCACTTCTGTCACACGTAGAGCTTCTGCTGCATAATGCTATTTTTAATGTTGGGATGTTCTCCAGTTGACTTGAGGACTTCTGCTGGATCTCACTGCAGTTCATCGGGTTATTAAATCAGGGGGAATAACAGGCCAACTTCTGGCCATTCTCGTGATTGATGAGCCAAGCTTTATTTGCTGAGGCGGTGTGTTTGTTCCTGTGTAATTGTCTACCAGATGGCTAAGCTAACTGTTCTTAAATGCCTTCAGACCTGCAGGGGTCCTGGGTCTTAACATTTTCCCTGTTAATGACATTATGCCTCAAAATATCCTATAGTTTTTTTTTTCTTTACTTTTCTGATCTTTAATGTCGGAATTAAAGCGGCTTTGCGGAGCATTTAGTTCAAATGATTTCCTCTGTACAGTTCTGTTCTTAATTTGTTTAAAGTAGATGTTTTGGAGTTGTTCTGTTGGTAAACTCCATCGTGAAAATGAGCCCACTTGAATTTGAAGGGGAATGAGAAAGAGAGGGGGAGCAGGAGAGAGAGAGAGAGAAAAACAGGACTCTAGTCTACCTGCGAGGAGTCAGATTGGAGGAGAAAATGGATCTAGGTGGCAGTGCGAGTCATCAATCACAGCCCCTCAAGGGGAGCTGCAGCTAAAGCTGCTCTGAAGTGCTATCTGTCAGCTGCTCCGATCCAGCCGGGGGACCAGAGAGGGGCCATATCGCCACCCATCAGCTCATACTCAGCACACAACTGCCATGTAAACATGTGCAGGTGCTCATGTCAAAATAACCCCTGTCTCAGGTCACGGGGTTGTGCATATTTTCACTAATGGTCAGTGGGGTTTCTCACTGCGAGGGCATGTTTTCCTTCTTTACATTGTGAGATTTCTTTGAAAAATAACTCCAGATGCTTCGGGTCATGTAATAGTTTTTTGATTGTTAACAATGTTGGGTGGTTTACTGTAATTTAAAAGTGAGTGTATTGTTTCTCCTTCTTCCCTCCCATCCCAACCCCGAATAAAGCCACCAAGTGCTTCTCTGCCGATGTCGAGCTGCGTCTGTCGATACCTCTCAAGATGGATAGTTGTTCTGCATGCTTATTGATTCGGCACAGGCCAGAGATATAAGTATCATTTGTCATTTCTGGAATTATTTGGAGTCCTAGTTAAAACCCAGAGTGGGGGGGAGATGGCCATGCCTTGGGGGGGTTGGTAGTTGGTGGGGGAGTAGCGAGTTGTCTGGGCTTTGATGAATGACTGCACGGGTTTTTGGTTTTTACTGCGAGCGCCGGGGCCCTTTAGTTGCTATTTGCTTTCACCATGGTCCAAGAAAAACAATACGATGGGTCCAAGGACTGAGCAGCATCGTCCTGTCATGTAGTGTAACACAGCAAGCAGGGTGGTCCAGGCAGAAGAGTCAGAAGGAGGGTGGGCCTTGGACACTGCACGCTGCTTTCCAAAGACCCAGCAGGTTTAAAGTCGTCCTGCTGCTCTGCGGTCCCAGCTGACGGCCCTGAAACACATGCTATGAATTTAAAAATTTAGAATTTACAATCTACAGTGTAATGACAAACAGATATTTCTTGTTTTTCTATTTCAGAGGAGGATACAATAGGAAAAGAAGGCTGTTGTTTGGTAACAGTAGCTCCGTCGTATCCCCTGTGACTTTGATTATGTCCCGTTTTGGGCATCAGGCCAGCAGCAGAGCTGGCTTCATTACTGTATGGATCATCTTTAAGACCATTTAAGATCAACGAGAACTATCGTCCTCTAATGACTGAGACTCTTGAGAAGTTCATTACACTCAAGCCCTTTGATTCATTCAGTTGAATAGTCAGGATCAGAAATTTGGCTTCACGGCTGCAGTTACCTGATTTGTTTTTCATCTTTTTTGAATCGAACGAAATTGTTTTTGTTATTTTTATTTTAAAGTGTGACTTGAAAGTTGTGTCAGAGCTTTGGCGTTTGTTGAGGAAAAAGTGTTAAGAGGAACATGTTTAACCGCAACAAAAGAGGAGAGAAGAGAAAACTCAGACACATGAATGACAAGTAATTATTTCTCTTGTCCATCATACTGTGTTTTGATGCAAGGATGCGATCAAACATGATATGAACAACTTCAAGCCTTCAAATGAAAATGATTTTCAAATCGTGCGAAACCTGAGTGTGAGCTTTTGTGTTGCCGTTCTGCAGCATGAATCATTCATAAACACACACACACACATATGCAAACTGCACAGAGAAGCTTTTTGCCTGACCAATATTATTGCCACTGCTTTTCAATGCGAGATGACCATTGTGTATTCATTTCCATTTTAGCTTGCCAAAATGTCTTCTCACAGCAGGAGAGGGATGGACAGACAGCGTCAGCTTTGTGTGTCTTTCAGTTTTTCTCGGTGAATATCCCCATATGCAGCAAGCTGACCGACTGCCCCCGGTCTCCCTACGTAGCCGTCAAACAGGACAGTGCACCGGGCCTGTTATATTTTCATCACATTCTCACATGGGCAGAACAGGCTGCCACGAGGCCTCGAGAAACAGCCCTCATGCACAAAAAATAGCCTTATTAGTAGCAGTTTGACACAGTGCTGGGCTTTTCAAAAAAAAAAAAAGTCACAAAAAGTAGGTTATAAAACATTACAAGTCTGAATAATTAAAAGCAATCAGGTTAAAATACATTTCAGTTTTAAGGGTTCATTTATACCCACGCCTGCTACAGTATATGTCATAAAAGAGGGTATTTGCATTAGTAGGGCAGTCTTCTCCATTTTGTTTGCCAGAGCAGTGAGAGGACAGACAACAGAGGCCCTGCTTAATCCCTCTGGAGAACTAGTGCATGAATTGATATATCCTCCTCTACCGTCTCTCTCTCTCTCTCTCTCTCTCTCTCTCTCTCTCTCCTCTGCTCTCCCCTCTTGCTAATGTCTTTCCTCGAACTTGAACAAACAGCCTGTGCGTGTAGGACACATAAGACAGATGTTTAGGATTACTTTCACCTCATTGCTCTATTGTGTGCACTTTAAGGGAGCTCAGCTGATGTGGAATGCCACTCATTCAGCCTCTCTGCTCCTACAGGGCTCCTTCTGTTTATCAAAGTGCCATCTGCACTCAAGACAGAACAACACAATTTTTAAGAGTGGGCTGTTGTGGGAGATTTTCATGCGAGGAGAAAAAAAAAAAAAAAATCTAATATTCCTCTGATGCTACATTTTTAAAATAACACTCCGCGTACGTAACTAAAGACGAGCGGTGTTTAGTTTTTGTTTGTCAGATGTGAACACAACCTTCTCAATTCCTATTTGTTTTCCGCACCAAAGAAATAAAGCTAGCCTCTTTCGGCCCCCCTCTTCCGCTCCTCTCAGTTTATGTGTGTGTGTTTACAGATGTAGAAACAAATGGGCCAGACCCACATTGATATTGTTGAGGGGTGACATTATCTTTTAGCAGAGCACTTATCTAATCTGGCTGCTGTGGGAAGCTGGAGGAAGTGGCTATGGGACAGGGGCCGGGGATGCTGCATCTTTAATTACCATTGATATCGCAATAGAGAAGAGAGGGATAGAAGAGCGTAGCCAGGGGGGGGGAAGGAAGAAGAGGAAGGGGGGGTTGAGAGTGGGAGAAGACCCGTGTTCACTTTTTAATTAAGGCTCCGTAGTGTAACTCGTCAATGTACATTATTGGAAGAATGAACGTCAATGCCATTGCTTTTTCTCCCCCTCCTTTATCTCTGTCAATGATTCAAAGACATGATTTATGGTTCGTCTCCGTCTTTCAGGATCATCCATCAAGCGCTGGCTCTGCCGCAGCGCCACCCGTTGTAAATCATTCTGAAAGCCTGTCACTCATTTCCATTAACCGTTCCTCTGTCGCTCTGGTCTCCGCCTCCCTCAACCTCCTTTTTTTCTCCCCTCACTTTCCACCCTTCTTCCCTCCCCCTCGGTGCACAACCTACAGCCACGCAGGGTATCAGTTCCGTTCCGCTGCTTCGTCCGCCTACCTTCTTTTCAATAAATTAACCACTTTCTCCCATGCAATGAATAAAAAGGCTCTGCACTCGTCTTGCAGTCGGCACCTACTCCTCCTCCATTACAGCTGAACACCTTAGAAATGTCACGCCGCTGACTCGTAGGCTAAATGAGGATATAGCACAGAGAAAACATTTTTGTTGCGCTGACTTTCCAGTGGCAATATTTGAACAGCTTTGATATATTTGCAGTGTGGTATTAATGAACATACATCCCACACATGCAAGGTGCTGCCTCTCGTTTTTATTATTTTTCTTTTATAGTAAGTGACTTGAGGATAATTTGCCAGAAATTGACTCACAACAAAAGCCTGCATAACTAGGTTAGACTATGAACACAATGTTTCTTCTATGCATTCATTCTGCTTCTCACTGTATCAGCTTTAAGAGTTAATAGAAACAGTATAATGTCTGTAATTATCGCATGGAGTAAAAGCAACACTAAGTGGGCAGTCCTGCCATTTGATTCTGTTGGTTTTCTGTAAATTCTACCAGCAGTTTAATTCAGACACCCTAACAATGACTGTAGTCTTTAACCAGTTTTTATAGAAACAGGTCTTATGAACAGAAATAATTGGCTCAATGGAGTGACTGTCAATCTCTTACAATGGTTGATGTGCCTGCTCTGGGGAGCCCAATTCACTGGATTCTTTTTTCATTCTAATCAACATCTAGATATCAACACAGCAGAATACCCACAAACAGCAGAAAGCCTGTTTTGAGGGGAAACTTTCAACTATTGGGTGCCAACACATTTCACTATTTGGGCAGCCATTGTTCTCAGAATGGGCTGTCAAAGTGACAATGCGCACCAGGCAAATCCAGAAGTTTGCACTTTTCAGAAAACAGCGGGCCCTAATCATTTTGCGGAGGACACTTGACAACAAATTTGCCATTAAAATGAATCTGAATAGGAGGGAGCAGGCTGTTTTGAAGCATTTCTGCCTCTCTTACTGTTGCTCGTCTTGTCCCACAGAGCTCCAGGTTTGGCGGGCTTGCTTCTCTCCCTTTATGCTTGCCATGAAGCAGCCTTTGGTCCCACTAGAAACTGACAGTACCACGCTTCAGCTGCAAATTCACTCTGTAGCCTCATTGTATTTAATGAAGGGAAAAAGTGGCAATCTACTATTAATGAACTTGGAATGTAAAAAAATGCCTCCCTTTGCTGAAAACTGCATAAAACTGCTTGTACAAGGAAAGCTTTGGCTGGAGCTCATCCAGAATCTAATGAAAGATCCATACAGGGACAGAGCGAGCGGCAAGAGTTAGTGAAATGCAGATTGTTTAATAGAATACACACAGTCTCTTCCAGCTGCACTATCAGATTCATCAAGCCCTGACCTTGATGGAGGGCTGTTGTTGTTTGGGAGGGCCAGTGTTTAGGGTTCATGCAAAGTTTATGATGCAGGGACTGTATGTCCTGTATATAAGTCTACTGATCTCCGGGGATGGCTAAATAGAACATGTAGTCCATGGAGCAAAGAGTGAAGGTGACTTGCCACCGGCTGCTCACGATGCTTTCATATTGCATAAGAAAAAGTATGATATCAGAAGGAAAAACAGCACCGAGTTAATATTAAAAATAATTACATTGTGGACAGACACTGAATGAAACGGAATCATTCCACGAAGCAAGTGTTTACAAAACATCCGACAATGATTGAGTTGGAATTGAAAAGCTCTTTATTTAGTCAGGCTAGTGGGCATGAAAAACAAACAGCACGTTAGACGAGTGTAGGCCATCATACCTTTCACTCAGTATCTCATAAAACTAGAACAAAGGCCTTATGTGTGCAAGGCAGTGGTCCTTTAAACGATGGCCCACTTTCCTCCCTGCTGCCACGCAAACATTCCTGACTGACATTCAATCAGGGAAATTTGAACCGAAGCAAGATGGTCTTTTATTAGTACCGCCCTGTTTGCTCGACTGGTCAGCTCCAATATGCGAAGCGGTTTGAGTGGCGTACTGTAAGATGATGGGTTCACTCTCTGATAAGGGTGAATGAGGGGTAAACTGCTATTCTGCAGAAAGGAACCATCAGACCTCATCATGTCGCTCCTGGAGAGCCGTGTCACGGGCTCTTCAGAAACCAAGTGACAGAGCGGCGCGAGGCTGCTCCCTTCCTGCTTGTTGAAAATACACTCGAGCTGAATCTGCCCCGCTTCTGCTCCACCAACTGGAACTTTATATCAGTCGGGACAGAAAAGATCATCTATAATCTGACAAATATACACTGCAGCTTTTAGGTTTCTTCGGTTGTAACGCTACTCTTCACGCTCACAAATTGTTTATATTTACCTTCGCTTGTTAGCAGAAGAGAAGAAATCAGACAGTTATACAGTATACAGCAGATTTTTAACTAGACAGTAATTTAAAGGGTGAGTACATGTTTCCAAATAACATTTTCTCCCCTACTTTTAGGAATATTGGTATCTTCACATAATTTAATAACTTGAAAAATAAAAATGCATAATGCTAATTCATCAAAGCTAATCACAAATATAATTCTGAATTGGTTGAGGGACATATCTTAGACACAGATATCCTAAATAATGGGCAAATAAAACAAAAACTAGTTTCAAGACTTAAAAAGCCTGAAAAAAATAATATGGGTAAACCAACACTTTAAAAATATCTCGCCTTACACTGTTGTTTTTTTCTCTGTCTACGTTGTAAAAAAAAAAACCATAAACTTTCCTAGTGTTTCTAGTCTGGTAAAGGTCTAGAAGACAGGATGGGAATATGTGTGTGTATTATTGTCTCTGCCGGTGCTGATAGGGGACCCTTTGGTGAGATGCAACACCAGGCAACTGCATGTGATGCGGCGGCTGTGAAACGTTCAAAGTGATGACTTAGGTGCTGGAGTGCAGATTGCAATGCTCTCCCACCGCTCACTTCCAATTAGGCAGCAGGCCGAGTGATGCGTCTCGGAGCAGAAGCTTCTAGTAGGCATCAAAAGGAGCAGCATCGCTCGGTGACATCACGGAGGGAAGGGGTTCCTGGAGCTCGGCAGGGCAATCTGATGTGGCTCGGCAAATATCATGATTAGTATCCCTGCAACATGGCAAGCCCTGACTGAAATTCCCACATGTGTGTCATTACATAAAAATACCTGAATAACTCATACTAAATGTGCTTAAAGGCAGTCTGTCTGGATATTTTTTTGTGGGTTTATTAGGGTCTTGATTGTGCATTCCAATGTTCTCTGTGTTTTTAGTTAACAGAATGTTGGTTGTGAAAACAGTTTTGATTAATTGCCATAATTATTGTGATCATTTTTGCCCAAATGAACAGCCAGATGGCAGGATATGGTGTCATATTTGCGATCCTATCATATTAATCTGGCTCCGGGTCCATCTGAGCACATGGTGCCATTTGCTGTGTTCACAATCTGTCCTAAAGTTGTCCATGTCTTTTTTGAGACGCGAGGTTTTATTTGATTATATTAGACTATTAAATATTAAAGTTGAGGGTGTATGAAAGCAAGGCATTTATCTGCATGAATAGCTTGTGTTTAGTGAAGTAAGTAATGCGCTTTAAGTAACATCTCCTTCATGCATACAAAAATTAACATGAGTGTTTCCGTCTCATGGTTTTGTAGCCAAACCCTCAGAAAGATCCAACAAAACCACTTTGTGGGAGTTCACGGCTCCTTTAAACCCACTTTTTATTATCTAATCTATGTTTTGTCCTTTTTATCCTTCACATAATGTGAAGCACGATCCTGTTAATAACCATTTAATGCTGAATAAAACGTGATATAGACTCAGTTATTGTGTGTGCATAGTTTTTAGGTCTGTTAAAGGCATCATTAGAGTCATTTGGAATAAAATGATGGGTCAGATGGGAACTAATGTACTCTACACACATTCCTATTTAAAGGCAAGTCAAAACTATTTCATTCTGTGATATCAATTAACCTCTAGACAAATTTTTGTCAAAGAGAGCAGCCTGGGTTTGATTGTTCTCTCTTTATTCTGCAGTGTCCTTGGGCTCGGGGAGACTGTTTCCTGACAGGGAACAATGAAGAGAGAGGTGTTTACAGATCTTTACAGATGGCTTCAGGGCTCAGAATTAGCTCTTCACCATTTCTCATGTGATTCAGTTCAGAATTAACTTCAGATGTGTCATCAGGACTATCATCAGGATGTCTGACAATGCATCTGTTTGATCTTGACGTGCACTGCTCACTGAGTTAGTCAGATATCACTGTCAAATATTAAACCTTGTGGCATGTGCGTCTCATTCTAATGATAGCTCACTGAGGAAATCACGTTTATGTGACTTTTATAAGCACAACATCCAGTCTGCTGCATTTCACTTACAAAAGAGTTTCACAACTTTTGAAGAATGTTTTGTACGGCAGCTACTTTTGACTGACATTTCACACCTATTTATATCTACAGAAGAACACAATGAGTAAGTGCTTTTAAATCTACACGCACTTAATTGAGTACATTGCGTACATGTGTGTGAAGGAAAAACAGATGATAGTTAGAGACAGCTCGGAGATTGTTCAGTGATCCCGACCTGCGTTTGTTAGCGTGTGCTCTGCCTATCCAGCAGACCTCCTTTTTCTCCCTCTTTTTTTTTTCTTGACATGGCATAAATCCGGGAGATGAAAATGTCATGGAGCAGGTTCATTTTGCAAAGAGGTTTTGATTGCCATGCTCGTGTAATTGATTGTTCCAAGGACAGGGGGAAATCTAGAAATGTCATAACAGTCCTGCTTAGGTTGGTCCCACCGCTAGGCAATCAATGAGAAGTAAAAAGAGATATTGATTTGCGAGCAGCAAAAACTGTAGCTTGAGACAACCAGAGAGCGCTGGGGAAAGTGGCACAGACGTGCAGACCTGTCACTGGCACCTATGAATTACCCAATCTTCTCTGAAGATAGTGTTACCTCGGATACTCACAAAGTCCTGCACTGGGTATTGCAGCTGTCCATTAGCTAAGCTCCTCAGGCTGCTAACTCTCTCTGGCTTGTCAGATTAATGAAGGAAATGTTGACCTTCCAAGGGATAAATGTTGATGTTCTCACCATTACAAAAGTTTCTGTTGGCGTGTTCATATTGGAAATAGAATGCCCTTTTACAGCTGGCAAACAGATTTCTAAAATGATTGACACATTCTGAATAGACTCACTTACAAACGGGAGAGGGGATTGTACTCCACAGAGATACAACTGCTTAAAGTTGAGTCATAAATATATTGTCATGTAAGGCTTAAGCACCCATCCACTTGGACAGCATGCTGCCATGGTTGTAGCAGTAAATGTAATCTACTATTGCCTATGCAGTTCGCTGCCTTCTCTAGATGTAAGAGAGAAAAAAAGGCCTTTTGGCTCAGAAACAGACTGCTGCTTCTGTAAATCCAGGCCTTGCTATGCCAAGAGTCTGTTCTAACGGATAAAGGTTATAAACACTTCAACTGCCTGATTTATGATGGACACCTCAGGTTTTTTGACCTTTGCATATCTCTGTCTGAAGATATAAATTTGTAGTGACACAGATTGGAGGCTTTACAGCAGTTTATGACATGCTAAATCTCAGGCAAGGCATGCCAGCCTCTTGTTTTGTAAGGCTAGTTAGGCTGGAAGTTGCCTTGCATGGACTCCAAGACAACATTTTCGAAGCAGACATTTATTTTTTCCTGAGTTGTGAAAAATGCGCCTGAGAAAAAGCAATTTCAGCTCTGCACTTTTGGATTGAGACACAAGTTCTTATACTTTTCAGCCCGGCTCTTTTATGAAACATACCAGCAGCTTGGTCTGTATTCTGTACAGACTCATTTTCATGACATGATATTTTGTCGGTGTTGTCTGTTGGGTTGAAAGTGGCATCGTCCTTGAGTTTAGTGTTGTATTTAAGAATAATGCAGCTTGGCATGGCCACAGTTCTGTGATAGACCAAGAGCTGGCAAGTTACAAATGGTGTGAGAAGCAGAGTTAGACATGCGAGTATCTTGGAGTGATCTCTGCCAGAAGGTTAATTGGTGCCTCTGGATGTCTGCTACTTAGGGCATCTGATAGAAAGCCATAGAACAGCAGGAAGGGCAGCTGTTAATCTCTGTCAATTTTATCCTCAAATACTCAGATAAGACACAAACATACACTTTAAAATGGATTTAATTACATCTAAAAGTGGTTATTACCAGGGAATCAGCACCTATAGTGTATTTTTTTAGACACATTTTTTCATCTACTAAAAAAAATGTAGGTAAACTGAATTACATTTATTGAGGAATTTTATTCTACATGAAATATTAAAGAAATAACCCATCCCTGATGGCATATACAAGGAATAAGCCATTTCTATTTAAACATCAGTGAACTCAAAAAGTGCTCACCGGCCCACTTTGGTGTTCATTCTTACTACTCCTTCAGTTTTAGTGACGACTTTGAAGAGAGAGGACATCAACTGGGAGCTTGTCATAGCCATTGGTGTTCTCCTTCACTGTGAATACTATATATAAGACTATAAATAAAACATACCTCTGTGCTCTTGACAACTCTCTCCCTTAGCATCAAGGGTGTTGTGGAGGCCATCACTGATCTCGGTTGGCCAATCAAAACATCTCTCTTGCGGTGGATCAAGGTCACAGCACATTGGGGATCCTGAGTGTGTGTATGTGTGTGTGTGTGTGTGTATGTGTGTGAAGCTTCTTGTTCACGGGGCCCTATTCTCCATGTTTGTTTTGAAAGTCCGAATCCCATCTCCATCTCCATCCATTAGCTGGCAAGCAATTCACCTCCAGGGTTTCTCTTGAGGCACTTGTGAAATATTGATAAAAAAAAAAAAGTCTTATTTTCAGATGGCAAAGAAGGAAGGCATTCTATGGAGCGCCCAGTGTGGGACTCCTGAGTGCTCGGCTTCAGCCATCCCCTCATGGAGTGCCCTCTATTCAGAAAAGAAATATTAACCACATGAAATGCATAAGTGCCTGGACAGGGCTGTTAGGTTCTATTCATATTTAACTCGCTCCCAAAATGCACATTTTCCAAGATGACTATGCAGCGGAAAATATCTGAGATCTGTGACAACACTGACAAACTGAATTTATTGGAGGACGTCTCCAAAAAGATATGCAAACACTGGTTGTGATATTGTTAATATGAGTTGCAGGGTAGTTTGAGTTTCTGTAATATGAAACAGCTGCATTCAGAAAAGACATTTTATTTCTCATGTAGCTGTATTCGTACTATGTGGAGGAGACCCTGGCACCACATGAAAAAAAAAAACCCTCTGTGCTGAGTCAGAGTTTCCACTAATTGGATGATGGGAAATATGTCAATTAGAAATACTGTTGTTTAATTATCTGTTAATTGAAGCAATAATGTTTGTGCTCTATGAGTTAGGAGAATGAACAGGTGAATAATGAAAGTAGTAATTGCTGTTTATGAGACTGTCAGGGAAAATATAATGACATGACAGATTGCCAGTAATCTCTTGAAATTTTGTATAATTGTGTAGTTTTAACTCTGATAATTGAATCTGCTTTTCCACCAGCGTGATCATCAGTATCTGCATCAGCATGCACACTGGCAACATATTTTTCTGTCACAAAACTATTTTCTAATGTTGAAGTGCTTCTTATTGAGATACTTGATAGCTTCTAAAATTTGAAGATTTCTTTGTTTCTTTTTGGGTTTGTTTTTTTTTTTTTATCCAGCTCTTTGACTTTAGAACTGAACATTAGAATATCAGTGTGTTTGACTTCAGAGGGGCTGAGATATTACAAAGAACAGAAAGCTTAAATTTTCATTACAGTTTTGAAGCATTTGTAATCACCATGGAATAGGTCATTTGCAATAACACTTAACAAGCTCCAGAAGAATCAATTTCCTTTTGTCACTCAGTGGCCAATGATTGTTGTAAACATCTCAACTTGAGGCCAGAAAAAGCTCGGACACAGCAGTAAGTCAATGGCCTGTCGTGAATCACACGGTGCTGTTCCACCACCAGCAGTCTGTTACTAAAGACATTATGTCCAGCTATACTCCTGAACCTCCCAAGGCACAGAAAACCGGCCATTAATGTTGTCTTAAGTGTTTTTTTGGGGTTTTTTTTGTATCCTCTCAAAAATGCAAAACTAATATATGATGCTGAATCTGAATTTTTATGCATCTATTAAATTATCAAACAGTACAATTAATTTTCTTTTGTCTTTCTTTTACTTTTTCTAGTGTACATGCCTGATGAAGATGCTGTTCTTCATGATTCTATCACAGAGGAAGACGGAGAGAATGACACTCAAACTGAAGAGGAATGCTCAGAAAAGACCAGCCCTAAAGTGTCAGAGGACAGAGAGCTGGACAACAAGAGCACTAACACTTATAGCAACCAGAACTCTCCCATTAGTGTCCTTTCCAATCAAGAGGCAGAGTTGGAGTCCCGCCTCAGCGACAGCAGCGACAGACTCTCTGATTTCAAAACCTCCTCGCCACCTGAGAGTCAGAGGGATGATGAAAGTCACAGCTCCAAACACAAAGACGACATGGGCAGCAGCTTGGAGAAAATGAGAGCAGCCTATGCAAACTTTCTCTCTGATTCCTACTGGACAGGTATAGGAATGGACTTGAAAGTGGGCAAAAACACCAGCAAAGCCAACTGCGACAGCACCAACGGAAGCACCAAGAGTGAATTTGACTGGCATCAGGATGCGCTCTCCAAGACCTTACAGCAGACGCTTTCTCCAAAACCTGCATCGAAACCCAACCTCTTTAGCTCTGTCCACCTGTACAGGCAGAGCTCGAAACCCTGTGGCACGGTGTTCACGGGAGCCAGCCGATTTCGCTGTAAGGACTGTAGCGCTGCTTATGACACTCTTGTGGAGCTGACAGTCCACATGAACAAGAGTGGACATTACCAGGACAACAACCACAGCAAACAGAGTAATTCCTCAGCGTCATCCTCTAAGTCCAGAAAACGCAATTTGCAAGATTTGGAAGGAAAAGAGGATGCACAGAAAGTTTTAAAGTGCATGTTCTGCGGCCATTCCTTTGACTCACTCCAGGATTTGAGCGTCCATATGATCAAAACTAAACATTACCAAAAAGTGCCTTTAAAAGAGCCAATCCCAGTAATTACACCTAAATTATTGCCACCAGCAAAGAAACGGGCCTTTGAAGCTGTGAGACCCTGTTCCCCTGACTCTACAACTGGTGTATCTGGCTACATTGAGGCACAACGAGCCGCCACCATTTCAAATGCTAATAGTAATCGCTACGGCTATCAGAATGGAGCGAGTTACACTTGGCAGTTTGAGACGTGCAAGTCTCAGATTCTTAAGTGCATGGAGTGTGGAAGCTCACACGATACACTTCAGCAGCTCACTACTCATATGATGGTTACTGGACACTTCATCAAAGTCACAAACTCAGCCTCCAAAAAGGGTAAACAGTTAGCGCTTGACCCCCTGGCCATAGAAAAGATTCAGGGTTTAGCTGAGCCAGCTGCCAGTGAAACTGAGGGAGAAAAGGTGTCTCCAAAAAATCCTTCCCCTGGGAGTGGTGAGAAAGATAGCCAGGGGGAAAGTTCTTCAGACAAAATGGAAGAATCTGAAGCTAAAGATGACAAGCAAGAGAGTGAAGATCAAAAGGCAGGCAATGGGGCTTTTAAGTACCCTTATCTCCGTGAGGAGGATCTTGAACAGGACTCAGGTGGAGGAGGGGACATTCTTAAATCTTTAGCCAACACAGTGGCCTCTGCCATCAACAAAGCTCAAACAGGGACACCAAGTTGGAGTGCCTACCCGAGCATTCACGCTGCCTATCAGCTCTCTGGCATCATCAAAAGCGCCCCTCTCTCTGCATCTCCTCCCACTCAGCTAAAGCAGACATTTAACCACAAGCTGAGACCGATCGCCCCAAAGGGGAAGTTATACCACGGTGCTGTGGGAGTCGAGGCTCCCCAGGGACAGCATCAAAATGTGGACATCAAAAAAGAAAAGGTTGGCATTAGCGATGGTAAAGAAAGTCAGAATATTAAGTTTGATCTAGTGGAGAATGATGACAGCGATTGTCAGGATGATTCCTCTTCCTCTTCAAAGCTTGATACAGACTGTGTGAATGAAGGGAGTGAGGTGATCAAAGGGAAGTTGAGCCCAGATTTCTCTGACAGAGGCAAGACACCGAGCCCTTCTGCCAGCAATGGACGCAGCACTACTTCAGAGCCTCTCAGTGACACTCCGGATATACTTGGCATAAACCCTCTTAGTGCGCTGCAGTCAGTTCTGAACAATCATCTGGGCAAAGCAAATAAGCCCAATAACTCAAGAGTAGATAAACTATCTGCTCACACACAGTCTATTTTTGCTGACATTAACCGTAGCAGCGAAAAACAACCTATAATGCTCGGAAGTCCTATAAGAAATAGACGTGATAACGCTTTTCTCTATGTCAGTAATGACCAGCCAATAGACTTGACAAAATCTAAAAACAGCAAGCCAAGTTCCTCACTACTGCCCTCCACGCCAATGCCACAGAAATATGCTCTGTCCGACATCGCTGATATGGTCAAGGTGCTTCCGAAAGCCACAACACCAAAACCCTCCATACCATCAAGGATCCCAACAATGAAACTGGAATCAGACGTGCGGCGCTTTGAGGATGTGTCTGCTGAGGTGTACTCTGTTCACAAGCGTAAAGGTAGGCAGTCAAACTGGAACCCCCGGCATCTTCTCATTCTGCAAGCGCAGTTCGCCTCCAGCCTCTTTCAGACCTCTGAGGGAAAGTACTTACTCTCAGATCTCGGCCCTCAGGAACGGATGCACATCTCTAAGTTCACTGGATTGTCCATGACCACCATAAGCCATTGGTTAGCAAATGTAAAATACCAGCTGCGGAAAACTGGAGGGACCAAATTTCTGAAGAACATGGACACGGGCCACCCAGTGTTCTACTGCAATGACTGCGCGTCCCAGTTTAGGTCACCAAGCGCATTCATTTCCCATCTGGAGTCCCATCTCGGGTTCCAAATCAAAGACATGTGCAAAATGCCAGTAGAGCACCAGACAAAGGTTGAGGAGCCAGAACTGTCGAAGGCCCTCAGTGTCAGAGCCACAGAAGCTCTGGTCACAGAGGAGGACATTGACTCAAAGTTCAAATGTAAGCTCTGCTGTCGGACATTTGCCAGCAATCACGCAGTCAAACTCCATTTGAGTAAAACTCACAGCAAATCCCCTGACAACCATTCACAATATGTGGAAATGGACAAGGAGTAGTTTTTTTTTTCATATTATTGTCACTTTTTTCCCTTTTTCTTCCTTTTTTATTTTAATACACGGGTCAGATATTTCAACCATTTTTCAATTAGCGTTGTGTAGTGTGCATCATTATGACATTTAAGACATTTCATGGAGTACAGCAAAGACACACTGGTTAGAAATTGTATAAGGAAACACTAAGAGATACTTTTGCACCCTGCTCAAATGCATCACCAGTAATGAAATGTATTACTGCTTGAAGAAACATAATTGCTGATGTTTGCATGCAATAGCCCTGGCTATGACTACTATTTATTTGTATGATATGTCAAGTTTCAATTGTATTTCAAAAACAAAATAATGAACTAATTGTACTTTACATCTTCTGTGATACAGTACACCTGCATAAATGTGCAGCTGTGAAAACAAATAGCCCAACACACAATAACACACACATGCAGAACTGTACAGTGTATTGCTATGTAAAGATGTTTTGTGTTGCAATGATAGAAGAGAAAAAAAAAGCACTTTAATAAATGTTTAATCACCAGTTTAGATTCAGATTCTGTACATGACTCAAAAATAATTAGACAGTTTGGAAACAAGGATATTTCACATGTAAACATATTTTAGAAGAAAAGAAAAAAAAAAAACAGTGCGTTTCATGCAACAAGGATAACAGCAAGACAGATGATACCTGTGATACCTGCACCTTTTTTTACTTATTCAAATAAAGAGTTAACATTTGATAACAGCTTGTATTCTTTTCTTCCAAGACGTCTCTTTCATCATTAAGGGTAATAAAAGATAGAAGCAGATATGTTTCTAAAATTGTTTTACACTGATCACGCTGAAACGCCTGAACTGATATATTCTACTGTACAAATTTTACATTTTCCACATGTTATAAAACGCTTAATTCAATGTTATAAACTACAGCATCGGTAAAACAAAGGACTACCTTCTTATTCTCTCTTCTTTTTTTTTTACCTTATGACTTTTAGATACAAGTCATAGATATATCTTCTTGTCAGACTTTATTGCTTTCCTGTGAATGCTGCTGCTGCTGTTGCTGCAAGATGGTATCATAACAATTAAACATATTTCCTCCAGCTCTATTATTTCAAGGCTATTAAAAATAATTGCCTTCTAAATTCATAAACATTTTATGCAATTCATCTCTTTTCAAGCAATCAAGTCCTCAATTACCTCCACCCATCAAATCCCTATTTTATAACAGGCTACTGACATTTGATGGTAAATGGGAAAAAGCACATGGGCACTGTGGTGATTTGAATGCTGTGACACCAACTTGCCCCCTATTGTTGGAAATGAGCAGGCAATCACGTTGTTCATCAGATGACTCCTAATGCAGTTAAAGTATTCAGCTATAATTTCTCCCTGCATTTATAATTACTGTCAAGACCACACACCTCAGTGAGCAGATTAAAGCTATAAATTATTTAGTGCCTTTCTTCACCGAAGGATCTCTGATTTGTCTGTAGGGCCATTATGTTTTAGAGCAGCAACTTATTCTAAATTGGAGCAAGCATTGTTCTTAAGCTGCAGCAGAAGGCTTTGCAGGAAGGAAAAAAAAAGACTATTGGTAGTTTGTGTTTATTAATTGTAATTTTACTACAAAAGGAGCATGCTCTGTAACTCACAATTCATATAAGCTTTTATTGAAAATTGATTTAACCCTGGCAATTTCCTATATGCACATACAAATCATTATTCAAAGCATATATACTGTATGATACAAGTACATTTTGAGGATTCAGCACAACCTAGCAGAGTTTCACCCAAGGCTAACTAAAGAAAAATGCTATCATCAGTGTAATCGCAGAAGGAAATTAGTCGTCTCGGACCATAATTTGGTCTAATAAGTCAAAGTCTGCTGGATTTATTGTTAGTACACAAAAATTCTATAAGACTAGTGTAAATTTAAACCCAAACAGTGGCTTAATAAGAGTCTTATCATGCAATCACCAATCATTTAACGGTGCATAAAATGTAGAGGATAGAAATGAAAATATGTATCAGCTACTCCCAGTTTTTAAATAAACATTAGGCGCTCTAATATGAATACATGAGTTATTAAATACGGATATTCTTCAGGTAACGCATCACAGGTAATTAGATGAAATAAACCCATAATTCTTTGGGTGCTTTTTATTAATTCATTTTGGATGTTTGCATATTAACACAGTTAATCGCACCGTATATCTAACATGTCATGGCTAATTACAGAACACAGTCAGCCTCCTGCAATTACACACACACACACACACACACAGACACACACATGCAGAGACGACATACAATTTTGGTTTTTAACTGATAATGATGGATAATGCGCACGGCAGCAGTTTATATGAAATACAGTGCACATAGTTTCAGTGCACTGGGCGATGACGCAGCAGTAAAACGGTGCCCCTTTGGTGCGATAAGTTAATAATTTTAGCCTAATGGATGCAGATACACCTGAGTCCCTTTTGTCTTCAATTAATCCCTTCTAAACTGTTCCGAAATTATACCGCTCACTGTTATTAGTGTCACTGATTTACCTTCAAGAAATCATTTTGAAATACTTTTGGATTTAACCAATAAAGATTTACATTCCCATTGTGTGAAAGACTCAAGACATCAGCTGTGATTTTATTTGTCTCAGCTTGTAGTTGCATTCTAAAACAGCACTAATGGCTGAGTTGAAAAAAAATCTAATTATGCACATAAATACACTTGCATTGCAGACACAGTGAAACCCGACCTAAGCAAAATTGATGCCAGCTCACATTTGCAAATCCTTTGTCAATCTGTCATTAAACATGCTATCAAATAATGATAAGTGTACGCTCCTTGCTTGCACTAGCGTGCGTTTCCTTGATGCTGATGTGCTGTAATAGGGCAAATGTGCATCAGAATTTTCCTGCTTGGATACACACAAAACATTTACACTGCGCCTGACTTTGCTTCGCCCTGTGCTAGACAAGCATGGATTCTCTGCATCATCTGGCCTGTAAACCAGAGGAGGGGGAAGGAGGGTTCAAAATGTTCATCACACAGCAGCAGGGTAATGACTAGCTCATGTGTTTAATGAAGGGCTTTAGAACTTATAGCTATAATGACCCACATCCTAACTCCCTTTTCTGCCATTTATTCTCCCCAAAGTCCTCAGGTTATTACATCTCTCTGATAAATATCCCACAAAGAGCATTACATCTCTCTATTTCTTCTCATGGAGATATCAGAACATTTCATTGTCCTTTTACCTGCATTGGACTATTGCGGATATATATCATATTAAGAAAAAGAGGAGCAAATACACTGAATATAAAAGTAAATTGAAAAAAATAAAAAGATGTACCTTAATGGTTTATCTTCAAGTGTAAAATCTGCTTTTTCCATTCTTTTAGAGTAAATCCCCCCCTCCTCCCCCTCCTGAGAACGTGAGCTCTCCAGACAAAGAAGAACGCATGTATGTCTGCTCTTTTCCATACATCATATCTCCCAAATAGCCCATAGTCCTCCACTGTTAATGGTGTTGCTTCAAATATGCTAATTAAGCAAAATAAGTGATGAATGGAATACATTTGATCAATCAAGTAGGCCTAAGCCCCTGGTGCTGCATATTCATTGTACATCATGAATATGAAACCAAAGTCATTTATCAAATATCAGTTGCACATTTGTATCTTATTAATCATACATGCTGAAACTTCTGTCTTGTCAAAAAAGCTGAAGGTTGATGAAGCACTTGCAAAAAGGATTAAACTCAGGGAACTCGGGGTAGTGCTTCACTTATAATGCATGAGGTATTTTCAAACTTCCAGAATCTTAAACAGTCAGAAGATTTTGACTCCTCGTAATTTTCTGATTTTTTTTTTTTCAACATTTGTACATAAAGCAGTTGAATAAAAAGCTCAATTGTTATTCTCTATGTATTTAGAAAACAGCGATACCTTTTTTAGTTCGGTTAATTACATTCATAGCATTTTGAAGTTTTATCGCAGAGCTGAGAGGTGATTAATATTGCAATCTACGCTTGTTTGTTACAACTAATCAAATCATTTTAAACATATGGTAAATTTTCAGCATACATCACTTAGAACAGAACAAGCTAAATCACCACCCAGATAAATAAGATCCCCTTCTTTTTGTGGCTGATATATGATGTTGTATTATAAATATATACCATTAACCACAAAAAGCTGTAGATAATCCTCTGTGCAACAATGTGTGGAGGTTTTCATTGCCATCATATAGTGAATGAGAGAACTAACACTTGATTGCCAGCAGTTCATCAGTGCATCCTTCATATTTGTCACCCAGCCTGCCTCAAGGCAGCGTGCTAGCTCAAATTGAAGCTGACATCTTCCAAATATGAAAGCAACAAATCACACATTTTTATTGGGCTTAATCTCCAGCCTAGCCCCCTTGCAGACGTCAGCACAATCATGGACGCTGCTCTAATTCTTGCCGACTGGCTGCTTGTGCCTCCCAAGCATCTCTGGACTCACAGAACAAATGCAAAAGGCCAGACTCAACAGACGGGGGTGACACCTAGGCTTATTAGAAGGCTTTTATATGGAGGTAATAACATGAGCAACGCATGTAATGGGACTCTGTGTTGAGTAATCCACAAATAGGCTGTAAATAAGCATCTGAAAACATGCCCTAGCATATATAGAGGATCTGTGCGATAAATGAAAAGGTTGACATTTGACAGCTGCAGTTTTGACTCACTGGATAATTCATGGTGCGACTTCCTCATTCAGTGTTTGGAATATTGAAGATTTTGCTCATGAACATTTTTGTCTGGAAACTGACACATAAAGCAACATACAGGATAGCTAATAAAAATTACTCCAAAAATAATGAAATTTAAAACAAAATCAATAGTGTTTTAACCCTTTCATGCATGAATTATGAGAACCTTAATCAAGATTTTTTTCCCTGAGCGTTTTTATTCCTCTTTAGGCATGAAAAAAAAACAAAAAAAAACAATGTGATTGATTTTTTTTTTTTTTTTTTTTAAATCAACCTGTTTTTCATGGAGTTACAAAAATGTCCACTCAGTTACACCACAAATTTTATTCTTGAAGCAAAGAAACATGTATTTAAAACCCAATATCATAAAGTGATATGAAAACAGTGAAATGAAACCATGTTTAATGCAACTAATGTGATGTTTTCTCACATTTTAACATATTCTAATACTAGTTATTACTCACTTCATGGAGATAATATGCAAAAAATAAATATTATAACAATTGATTTCCACTCAAGAACCAATCAACAGCAAAGTTACAATAATGGTATGAATTGCAGTTTATGAGATGATGCATAAGTGTCCACTGTGTTGCTTGATATGGAACTAAAACAACAAAACCCATGAATATACAAGAGTAAAGCTGTAGAGTAACTGTCCACTGTAGTGACCACTATGCATGAAAGGGTTAAATGTGTAGTAGAGCTTCAATAGCATTAAAAATACATGAAAATATACGGGCTGATAATAAGGATGCACTGATTGTAATTTCCACTTTTGTGCAAAGAAACAGACAAATAAAGCAATAAATAAAATAGGCATCAAATTAATCCTCAACAGAGCTAAAAAAAAAAAAAAAAAAAAAAAAAAAAAAGTATACTTTGTCTTAAACCTGCTGTAGTAGAGTTCCACTACTGTGTATTTGGAGTATAAAAAATTTTCTGATATCGATATATTGGATGATATTAAGAATAGGAATGCACTAATAGTCATTTATTTACACCTTTGTGCTAGGACACAAACACATCATAAATAAAGCAATAAATAGGATAACTAATGAAAATGAATCCTCACATAACTAAATAAAAGAAAATAAATACTGTATCTAAAACCCACTGAGTATTTGGAGTATAAAAAAATATCTGATATTGATATATTGGCTGATGTTAGGAATAGGCACTGATTGTAATTTATTTACACCTTTGTACTAGGACACAAAAAAAATAAAGCAATAAATAGGATATCTAATGAAAATGAATCCTTACATAACTAAATAAAGGAAAATAAATACTGTATCTAAAACCTACTGAGTATTTGGAGCATAAAAAAATATCTGATATTGATATATTGGCTGTTACTAGGAATAGGAATGCACTGATTGTATTTTATTTACACCTTTGTGCTAGGACACAAACAAATCATAAATAAAGCAATAAATAGGATATCTAATGAAAATGAATCCTCACATAACTAAATAAAAGAAAATAAATACTGCATCTAAAACCCACTGAGTATTTGGAGTATAAAAAAATATCTGATATTGATATATTGGCTGATGTTAGGAATAGGCACTGATTGTAATTTATTTACACCTTTGTACTAGGACACAAAAAAAATAAAGCAATAAATAGGATATCTAATGAAAATGAATCCTTACATAACTAAATAAAGGAAAATAAATACTGTATCTAAAACCTACTGAGTATTTGGAGCATAAAAAAATATCTGATATTGATATATTGGCTGTTACTAGGAATAGGAATGCACTGATTGTATTTTATTTACACCTTTGTGCTAGGACACAAACAAATCATAAATAAAGCAATAAATAGGATATCTAATGAAAATGAATCCTCACATAACTAAATAAAAGAAAATAAATACTGCATCTAAAACCTACTGAGTATTTGGAGCACAAAAAAATACCTGATATTGAATTTATCAAATGTATAGATATAATGAATGCACTGTTGCTATGTTTTTTTGCATTATTTATTTCTTGTTATTTCTACTTTTGCCGTGACTAAAAAAATCTTAAATAATTGAAAACAAAAGAAAGAAAGAAATGAAAGCAAATTATTTTACAGTCTTTTGGTTCTTTATTGTGTTGTCTTTGAATGAGCAAAACTAGTCAAATTCATGAAACAATCTTTAATAAATCTACTGTATATTGCAGTGATCCTTCAAATGTGATTATCAACACTATGACAAAAATAGATAAAGGAGACCTGAACAGTAATTACAAATAAATAGGACTAAAACCAAAAAATACAACAAACAAGTGGTGCCAAGCACAACAAACCCCGCCCCTTGCACATATTTTACCCATTATAAGTAAATGGGAAGATTTTTAAAAATTCATAAAAAAAATTGGGCTTTGACCTACTGTTCCCAAAATGTAATGAAATCCATTCTGCGTCACTGGCAATCTATAAAGTCAATTTGGTATGAATTCAACCAATAATTTTGCTGTTACAGACAAGTGAAATTTCGTGCATTGTAAGTAAATAGGGGGAAAAAAAATAAAAAAATTTTGATTTAAAAAAATTTAAACTTAGACCTACTTTTCCCAAAATGTAATGACATCTATTCTGGGTCACTGGCAGTCTATAAAGTTAATTTGGTATGAATTCAAACAATAGTTTTGCTGCTCCAGACATGTGAAATTTCACCCATTGTAAGTAAATGGGGTGGGGGGTGGGGGTTAAAAATTCATCAAAAATAGAAACTTTGACGTACTTTTCCCAAAATGTAATCACATCTAGTCTTGGTCACTGGCAATCTATAAACCAAATTTGGTATGACATCAACGGATAATTTCACTGCTACAGACAAATGAAATTTTGCGCATTATAAGTAAATACGGGGAAAAAATTGATTTAAAAAATTCATTAAAAAAATTGAAACTTTGACCTACTTTTCCCAAAATGTAATAACATCTATTCTGGGTCACTGGCAATCTATAAACTAAATTTTATATGAATTACCAATAGTTTTGTGGCTAGAGTGTTAAACAAACAAACCAAACCAAAAACAATACCCCTTGCCTCACCTTTGGGAGGCGGGGTAATAAACATATATGCAGCTTAAAACAAGAAATAAGAAAAACTAGAAAAGCACTCGGAGAGCGCAGACCTCCATCAAGGCAGACCCCCACCCCCCATCACCTCCAAAATGTAATAATTTGTTCCTTGTCCCAGTATCAACATTTCCTTAAAATTTCATCCTATCTGTCCATAACTTTTTGAGTTATCTTGGTAACAGACAGATGAACAAACAAAAATCCCCCCCCCCCCCCCCCGATCACCACCAAAATTTCATAATTTGTTCCTTGTGCCAGTATCAACATTTGCTGAAAATTTCATGAAAATCCATCTGTAATTTTTTGAGTTATCTTGCTAACAGACAAACAAACAAACAGACAAACAATTGCTGATGAAAACATAACCTCAGCCGTAGGTAATAATAAGTTTTTGTATAATATACTGTAAACTGGATACTGAATGTATCTGATCTGTAGATACCATCAGTGAAAGTAACTAAGAAATCAAGTCACTGCAGCGGAACTGGAACGTTACCGATTTACGCTATTACAGGAAGAGTTCCTGAATGCAACCCTCAACAAAACATTATCAGTAGAAGCTCAGGTGTGAATTAAAGGCAAATTACAGGCAGTTGTCCTCTGTTTATCTGCTTTGGTTTCAGCGCTGTAGTGCTGTGTTTGTTGTCGTCTTGTTACCTTCATAACTGGAACACTGGAGTTGTTGATAATGTTATTAGACGGCGCCACCTGTTCTGTTCCTACTGTGACAAACGTCTATCAGTGCCATTTAGATCACAGCTGCAGACAGATATATAGATAAGCCATGGAAGTTCAGTGGAAATGTCCAGAAGATCCAGAGATCAAAAGTGTGTATGTGAGGTTTCCAGCTACACTCGTAAGATGTGTCGACAGGGGAGACAAAAAAAAATATCTTAGCAGGAACCATAAAGACTTACCGCTGGGAGCAAACAGAAATCCAGTCGATTTTTGTCACATTCTAGCCAACAGAAAGCCATTTCTTGTGCGGCTCTGATACCAGGGAGTGCCAGTGTGTGACAAGGGGGCTTTAAATGTCCTTTTAAGATAAACTGAACTAAACAACCAGTGCCAACAGGAACAAGATAGCAATTTACAACCGTTTTCTGTACAACCAAGCACCCGCTGGATGTATTGTTGGTGTCATTTCTGTCCTGATAATGGCACCGAATAGAGCATAAATAGACCTGTTAGTTTTAGAGTTCTGTTTACGTTTGCATAGTGTGGTCCACCGTCCAAAAAGAGACCAGAAAGCTCTGATTGGTCGACTCCGCCTGTGGATCAACAACCTAGTACTGACCCAAAACCGCAGATCGTCTATGTAAAGATAGTGCTGATGAAGGTGTGTCAAAGATAAGAACTGGTCACTTCCTGTTTTCTAAGTGGGTGTGGTCAGATGGGCAGAGAACATTATTATGGATGGAAGAAAGTAGATTAATATGGTCTAAATATCCCTTCCATGCATGAATTATGAGAACCTTAATCAAGATTTTTTTTTTTTTTCCTGAGTGTTTTTATTCCTTTTTAGGAAAATTTTCTTATGAACCTGTTTTTCATGGAGTTGCAAAAGCATATACTTAACTTGACACCATGTGTTGAATATTTGAAGCATATTTTTTCCCCTGATATTCAGACTTGCACATACTTGAAGATAGATTCTGTTCATTTAAATGTTTTTTTTTCTTCTTGTCTTAATTTGCTTTGTTTTGTTTTATTTTGTTTCTTTGCATGTTCGAAATAAATAAATAAATAAATAGTGTGAAAACTATGAAATAAAAACTTTTTTTAAAGCTGTTAATCTGTTGTTTTCTCACATTTTATTATACTCTAATACTAGTCACCACTCACTTTATGGAGATAATATGCAAAATGAAAAAAAAAAAAGTTTAAAAAGTCTGTCAGTTACAGTCTAATAACAATAACAAGCAACTGACTTACACTCAAACATGTTACTGCAGATCAGGTTTATCAAGAAAAGCAAAGTTCCAATAATGGAATGAATTGCAGTGTATGAGATGATGCATAAAAATTCACAAAAATCCATGAATATACAAGTGAACATCTTTGAATATGTCAACTGTAGTGACCACTATGCATGAAAGGGATATAATAATAATTCACCAGCACCATGTTTTTCCACTGATATCTAACATTGATTTATAATAATTATCATCCACTTTATGTTTCTGTTTATTTTCCCTCCTGTAGATGAGATTTGTGTTGTCAGATCCTGTGAGAGTTTCTTGCTGAGACAGAAAAAGGCCACAAACCACACATGATTTTAACCCTCAAAGACCTAGAGCAATTTCCAACTTCCAACTGATTTCTTTTCTATATTTTACCTTTCCGAAGTAATTTATCATTATTTATTTTTCCTTTATCCTTTGCATTTTTCAGTAAAAATTGAGTATTTTTAATTTTTTTTCATATTATACTATATTTAATTTACTGACCATGTAGATGTTAATAAAAGCTCAGAGTAAATTCAAAGGTTTTATATCAAAACAGAAAAATGAAGCAAAATGTATCAATGTATATTAACCCATAAAGACTCATTGCTACTTTTGTGGCAGTTCCCAAATCCATTTTTCTTTATATTTAACCTTTCTTAAGTGATTTATCACCATTGATTGCAATATTACCTTCCTTATTTTGTGTTTTTTCAGTGTAAATCATGTATTTTCCTATATTTAATTCGCTGATCATGTAGATGTTCATAAAAGCTCAGATTAAAGGTAAGGGTTATTATATCAGAAACAGAGAAAAATGAAGAAAAGTGACTTTTGCAGCAAAGTTATCATTAACTGAACATAAAAACAAGTGTCTCCATCCACTGTTATTGATCCAATTCCATGGGTTTTACTGGTGAATCAGTGTTGTAGAAGATGACAGTGTTTCCATGTTCACTACGGAGCCTCTGAACGTCCAAATGGGTCATATCTGATGACCATAAAAAGATGAAAAACTGCATTTTACACCAATTATTTACATGTATTGATAGGATTAGTGGATCAACAGGTATTAAACAGTTTAGATCAGTAGATGACTTTGGTCAACAGTGGCTGTTTGGGTCTTCATGGGTTAACTGAACATAAAAATAAGCATCTACAACCACTGTCATTTATCAAACTACATGTGTTTTATTGGCAAATCAATGTTGCAGAAGACAACACTGTTTCCACGTTCATTCTAAAGCCTCTGAATGTCCGAATAGGTCATTTCTGATGATGATAAAAAGCTGAGAAACTGCATTTTACCTGAGCTATTCCCCTGTATTGATATAAGATTAATGGATCAAACGTTATTATACGTTTTAGATAAGTGGGTGCTTTTGGTCAATAGAGACTGTTTAGGCCTTTGAGTGTTGATATCAAAACATTTAGAAGATATGTGACTTGTGAAAAATGGGTCTGTTATGTCCTTGTGTGACTATGCAGAGAATTATTTGTCCATAATCTGTAATCACAATCACTTTTCCCATTGGAGTGAATGGGAATCCATAAAGGGGCATGGCTGTAGAGAAACCATGTGATACTAAACCAGGAAGTGAATTGTCTTGTTCTTAAATGTCTTGTGCTGTAACTGCAACCAGCTTGTAGGTTGTCTCCACTGACTCCTGAGAATGGGATAAATCAGATTTTTTTTTTTTGCATTTCCCAAAAATGTTTTAATTTTACATCATCTAAGACGTTTTCTGTCATGACTGTGCCAGATTTTTTGCAAATGACATGTAGTGCAACACATTCAAACATCAAATTTTGTCGTTTATTGGTATATTTTTGTTAACATGCTTGCCAGATGTTTGTCGTATGTGTTATAGTGTAAAGGGCATATGCATGCAATAGTAAGAATATTACTATCGTGGGAAAAAAAAGTACGTTTTTGATCAAATAAATGTAACGTGAGGGTTCGTTGGTGGTTAATGGTTCATTCTTTATAAAATGAGACAGCAGGATGGAGACAGATTCATTCATTCATTCATTTATTTATTTATTCACAAGTATATTAAAAGATCCAAGTATAAGAACATTACATTTTGCATTTCCATTATGTAAAAAGGGACACGCTGGGAAGCTGATGAGCTTTTCAGAGGGGCCCAGATACAAAGAATAAGAATAACACAGTGCTTTACTTTTACTTCCTGACACATTATGTCACATGACTGAACTAACCAATCAGGAGCTAGCAGTACTTAGCTCGGTAAATGTATGTGAAGTAGAAAAGCAGATTCAACAGATTATCTTAGCTGCTTGTACACTACAAATGAGAATATTTAAATGTGTAAATAATATTGTTGCAAACATAAATATAAATAGTTAATTGGGTAAACACTGTCAATATATTTTTAACAAATATGAATGACCTTTTCCCCTGTAATTTATTTCACTGTTAAACCTTATATTTCTTCAACATAAATTACTTTAGCTTCTGAGCCTTACATAAACAAAAGAACAGTGGAGCATTATTTAGAAGTTAATGATGCAGTAATATTAAACTTAGCTGGCCTTTTAAAAATGAAAGTGGTTTGTCATTAGAGCAGGATGGCAGTTACTTGTTGAATTCGGCAGAAACTTAGAGAAAACAGAGCTAAACCTCACAGCTGTGTTTTCAGATTTTCAGAATCACACAGATGAGCCCGAGGAGGGGCTGTGTTCAAACATCTGTTTGCTCATTTATGTGTCAACCACAACACATCAGACATGACTGATCTCGCATTGACAAAACTTAGAAAATGATACATCTCTCCACTGTTTTCTGGCTTTGGAAATTACACTGATTGGTCCGAGGGGAAATTGCTTTTCAAAATAAAAGATGCATCTGTGCCTGATTGGCCTAGATGGAGACATTATCGGGGACAGCGTGATTACTGATACTTTGTTTTATCAATATAATTATTTGATGGTGGTGGAGAGTGATTTTTCTTCCGAATCATTTCATTTTATGGAAATTCAGCAAACTTTTATAACTTTTTTTTTTTTTTTTTTTTTTGGTATGGTAGCACAGTGGGGATTACAATTATAAAATCTAAGGAAACCGCCTGGAAAGAACTTGACTGTCAGCACTGTACAAGGTCATCCTCGCTGTAAACTAACAACCAGAATTGGATGGGATTGGATTTGGACCCCTCAGATACTGTCAGGAGAATTCAGGGTTTGTTGGCTCTGTTGCAGCCAGCAGTCAACAAGGGCACATGAATGGTTTCTTTTCGCCTCGATAAATTGTAGGAGAGCTGTAGCTTTTTCATTTGTTCTCTGTTTTTCCCTCTTCTTCCTTCACACCTTCCTTTTATTAGATCACTTCCTGACTTGTATAGTCTCATCGGCCCTAAGCCCGTAACCGCTTTAACTCACTGGAATGGGGCTACAATATAATTACATCTGTGACTACTGTAAGAACAATGACCTTTTTGATTGACAATTTTACAATCTGCCACCTGTGTACATAGTCTGTAAAAATATCCCTTGACCACATTGGGGGTTTTAAAGGAAACAGATGCAACTTATCCTATATAAAAGTGAAACGCTCAAACTGTAATGTGATCAAAATACCTGACAGAGCTGTATTATTTTAACTGAACGCTCTCATTTTCCCTTGTCTATCAGTCTGCCTGAGCTCATAGTGACCAGGCGGGGGATGGGTTGATGGATGGATGGAGGGGTGGGGGGTGTTGAGAACAGAGCTCTCCACCTCTTGCCCTCCTCCGCTGTCATCTGTTGCCCCACAGCAGGCCAGAGGTTGTTGGCGTTTTGCTCACTTGTAATCCGTTTCACTGTCTGGCTGCCGGCTCTCGGGTCACCTGTCACTCACTTTGACATGAATCAGCATTGACGCCAGCAGATTTAAGCTATTTCTCTCAGTCTGTAAACAGAGCCCGGGTCCATAGGCCTCTAGCAAAGTAAAAACCCCAAAACACACTTTTCATCCTTCCACTAAAAAAAAAAGACAAAACCACTGAACGCTGTCAAGTGACCTATAAGAACTCAAATACGGTTAGACATGTTTATTAGTGATTTAACTTCAATTAAATGCAGAATGACAATCAAGCTGTGGTAATGTGACATGACATGCTGCTGCAGCTCACTTTTGCAGCCCCAGTTTAAGGCAGACAAAACAAGGCTCTGGCAGTAAATCTTCCATCAAACTGACTCACAATGTTTTGATGATATAAGGTGGATTTACCATGAGGCCTGTGCACTATCAGTCTGTGGAATGGCTGTCCCCGGCTGCCTTTTGAAATAATGCACTACCCTCAAGACATAGTGAGTTTCCACTTGTCTATGAGGTCACAAAAATGCCAGACAAAGCAAAAAAATGTTGATATGAATTCTGAGAAACCCGGGGTTTGTGCTCCACAACTGGTTTGCTGTCACTTTCCTAGGGCTGATGTGAGTCGTTAAAAGAAAAGCACAATGTATTTTACATTTTAACATTGAATGCACAGGATAGAAAATCTGCTTCCATCGGTTGCACAGTATAAACAACAAAATATGTAATTCCATGTTGTTGTGAGGTAATGGGGGATCATGGGATCATTTGTTGTTTTCACCATTATTTTCTAATGAAAATCTATAAAAGCAGAAATTTACAGATGAGTCAAGTGTTATTCATATCATATTTAGTCATGTGTGTTCATGTTATGTCATTTTATTCTTGGAATAATGAATAACTTAACATGAGATGACTTGAATTACCTGATGTAACATTTCAACATTTCCTTACACATGAGGTTAGTGGCTTGCATAAGCCAACATTTGCACCAGAGGTGGATCAATGTTATCAATGAAGCTGATATTTCTTCTGGATTAATGTGTTGCAAAATGTCACGTACACAATTAAAGTGAGCATTGTAGCTAAAATACTGGTGTATCTGGTATTTACTATGTTTACTCTGTTAAAAGGATATAATATTAAATGACAGGATATTACACTGAATAAAACTTTAAACTTCTCTAGATTTGCAGATTGTTGATAAGATTTTGATTTAATCTAACTACACACACTTGCAAAATATATAATGATGGGCTAGTACAACCCTAATTTTTAAAAAAAAACCATGCTGTCTAAAATGTAAATAAAAACAGAATTCAATGACTTTCAAATATCATAAATACAACATAGAAACAGTGTAGAAAACATGTCAACAATAAATCTACAAATAGTAGGAAACCATAGACACTGTATTTGTTTTTGTTTTTTTTTGTTTTTTTTGTAGTTTCTAGATATTTTAAAGCAGAAATGTTATGTATCTTTTTTATAAAATGTTCAGAAAAGCAGCTACAAATTGAATGAATGAATGAATGAATGAATGAATGTTTATTTCAGTTAAATACAAGATACAAAACACACACATATAAAAAAGACAACAAAACAAAACACCTACATATTAAAAAAGAAACAAACAAGCATAAAATTAACACATTTTGTAACTGAAAAAGGAAGAAGCTGAAGCCGGAGGCTTATTTCTGCTTCTCCTATTTACATCCTTAGTCCATGTCCACACCTTAAGTTGCAGCAGATAAATACTTAAACTTAAATTATACTACATTCAGTGTAATAAGTTATTTTGTAAACATATTACTCTCATAGCCCTTCATAATTTGACCAATTAAATTCTTTTTGAAACTCAACAGTGAGCTACACAATTTCACTTCATCCTTCAATTCGTTCCATAGCTTGACACCAATAACTGAAACACTGTGATATTTAACGTTTGTTCTTACTTTACACTTTTCAAACACAAACATCCCTCTTAAATTATAATATCCTTCTCTTAACTTAAAGATTTAAAGAAAACATTTGTTAAAAATGTAATTTTATAGTTTTTGTTCAATGTGTGTTTACATGACACAGAATATAGTGTTTGCTCCTGGAGGATTCTGTTGGGTTTCTGTAAATTGGCTTAGAGTCTGGTTTTGACCAACTCTATTAGTAAAGTGTCATGAGATAACTTTTGTTATGATTTGGCGCTATATAAATAAAATTTGATTTGATTTGATTGAGAATAAAGCTGCATTATATGGCATATGGATCAGTTTATTTGGCAGTAATATATTAAGTGAGCCATATCACTTTATCTTTTCTCTCAAACAAATCAGCCATTTTTCAAATATATTTTAAATTCTCTGCATAGCTGGAATATTTCTTCTTTCTTTCTTGGCCCATGTATGAACTTAAGCTTTAAATTCACAGATGAAACAGCTTTTGAATGTATGAACAAGTTATCACTCCAAGCATAAATATCAGCCATAGTAGTAGAAACTTCAAAACCAGATAAGAGAAAAAAAACAATTAAAAGTAGCAATCAGCTGGCAACAATAAACATCCTGGTATATGTAGAATATGCTAAACTTCCTATAATAGCAGTATTTAGCTACAAGGCATTAGATATCATGCACAGTCCTGAATGGTTGCTACTTTTTTTTGTTCTGTTTTTGTCAGTCAGTTTTATGCAAATATGCTTTAATATCAAATAAACAGAATCGATGTAATGATGCAAATGTGAGCAACGGTGATTGAAAGAGCTGCAGAGACAGTTGTCACCGGTCAAGATTCAGACATAGACATGTGCAGACTTAAAAACCCAGCCAGTGTGCAGACAGGGAAATCAATACAGCATTTTGTTATCTATCTCTATCTTACAACTTAAAAGAGAAGGATTATATGTCATAGAATGAGCCCAGGCAGACTTAGGCATAGATCTATCATTGTAGAGAGTCACGGGCCTTTTCCTGTGTAAATCATGTGTCACATGGGCAGCAAGTTCATTCTCCGGCCATGGAATATATTTAGGCCTTGGACATGGACTTCCATTTTTTATTCTTGATCGAGTGCCTCCCTGCAGTGCTGGACCTGTAAGTAGATTATTTTCTAACACGAAGCTTTCACTGTACATTTTGTTATTGCTGTCCATATCGAATCAAACATGGGTGGGAAAAAAATAGTTTCATGCGCTAAAACAAGTGATTGATACATTTTAATTACTTCACTTCTCTTAGGAGTGCACCTGTCACAGCTGCTGAGGTTTTAATGTGACAAATGCTTGACAGTGAGACAAGAAAGGCAAATGACACACCTGTGGCAAAGTTGTGAAGGTACTGAATTTCTCCCACCTGAGCAGTCAGTCCTGCACATGTCACAGGCTTCAGCGTAACCACAGGATCCTCATAAACCAAATCCTCAAATGGAGCCGAGACAGTGAATGATCTGACTTCATCGTTTACGGGACCCTCATCCTTGTGGGTGTTTCTGAACCATCTCTCATGTTGAACGTACTGCTGACCATGCTAGGTGGATAAAGTGAAAAGTAGCCACAGAAAATATGAAGCGTCACATGCTGTAATATATCCTTTTGGGCCAAGAGGAAGGGATCTGTTATATAGTAAGTCATACCCTTCATAAAAGGGGAAACGCTGTCATTAAAGTATAATTTTCATACAGTGACTGATTTTACATTAATGACCATTATACAGCAAACCATAAAGACATAGAGAAATTGATCCTCATCTCCAGCCTCACCTCCTTAAGTATCTTGTGGTTGGCATAAGAGGGCAATCTTGTGGTATAGCTACTGAGGTGGGAGCTCTATTCTAAAGGTATTGTATATTCTCAGTTAGACCAGCAGGTAGTCACTCATTCAAGACATCTATATTACATCTGTGAGATGGGCTCTTCCAGAGACAATCATTCCTGCGATTCACTTTCAGCACACAAGAATCATCTTATGTCATGAAAGTATGTGAGCGCTGAAATTGTAAGACAGGTCCCACTTCTAGCTTTCATCATCTCTTTCCCAAGCATTTCGATTTAATTTAAGTGTGCTGGGAAGTGCTTTCATTTTGTTTTAATGAAGTTTTAAAAGTTGGTTGATCCGTAATGTAAGCTACTGCAGTCCAACTTTCTCTTACCTATCATCTGTTCTCAGTGTGATTGCCACAGAATACAATATGATGACCTGTCAACCATTACACCGTGTGTGGGATATTCCCGAGTTCACTCAGAAGTTAATCACTGGTGCAGAGGAATAAGTCTGTGCTGCACTTTTCCTGTGATGATGAAGAGCTATACATATATCGAGCTGTAAGTACCTGCATATCTATCTATCATGAACTGAATAAATGTTAGTAATGGTCATACCTTATATTGTAGAGCGTAAAGTAGAAATTATAACAGTCCTGATGTAATGTCAGTGCTGTTGTGTACTTTAAGACAAAGGCCACCCTGAATTTCCTGGAAATGTGTTCACAGTGTGGGAATTCAGCTCCTCAAGTCTGGCATTGGTGAAAGTGACCCGTGATTATGTGAAACAAAGACATGGTAAATGCCGTCATCTACACAAAGACAATGAGATGTTACGTCCAATGTCATGGCATTATGTTGGAGAATTTAAACAAAGAATTGAACCACAGACAATATCTGCTTGGAAATGGAGAAGAGTCTTAGCTGCCACATCAAAATGGAGAAAAAAGGCATAGCATTTGAAAGCCTAAAGGCTTAAACTAATACAAAAAGTCTAATCAGACTAGCAATCCCTGATGTTAATGAAGGTGTCACACATTGCACAAAGAAAGTTGTGCCTGGCAATCTTCCATTTTTCGGCTGCCTACACCAGTGACATTTCATCTCACATTCAAAGAGCGCTGAGGCCCCTTAATGAAATGCATAATTAACATATTCTAATTGTGCTGAGCACAGTGATGGTTTTGACAGAGCTCACTTTCCATGTCTAATTCAATGCTAATTTAATCTGTTCTTTTCCCACCGACATGACCTTTCTTGATTGAGTTTCACCGCAAAGAATTTTTTGATGGATTGATTTATCAACCTCTTGGAATGCAACAAAAGTGCCAGTTTTAGACAGACGAGAAAAGAATATGACGCAGGCGACGGTAGACAAAATCAGGTGACTGCATTGAAAAACAATTTGATATTTTAAAATTAAATGAAGCCAAGCATGCGATAGAATCATGTCCGATGATACATTGTGTTATAAAAACACTCCTTGCATTCTGAATCCTGCAGGTCTAATGGCATAATTTCTCAGTCACAAGCAGAACATCGCTTAAGCCATCCGGCTGGCTTACCTTTAACATGGGGATTAAGAGGAATCTAAAGGCATCTTTGTGACAGAAAGAGCAAAAGATACCAGTGCTATTCATGGATCTTCTTAATCTGAGTATTTACCAAAGGTTGATGCTGAGTAGGCAGCTAAGAGTATCTCAGCCCACTCAGATGCTAAAATTCCCATTCTTTCATAAAGGCAAAAAAAAAAAAAAAAAAAAAAGAATTATAATCAGCGACATACCCAACAGGAGACTTTGTTTAGCTGTGAGCTGTTGCCCACAAATATTTGGTTTATTGGGAATTTAATGCAGACAATAATTTACTTTACACATATGCCCTTTTCTTATAGTCCTTCAGATGTCATATAATACATTTTTGCACTATTCTGAATGGAAATGACAGAAATTCCCTCCAATGTCTGATTCCATGTCCCAGTATGAGGCAAAACTAGGTAGGGAAATTAGGGGAGAAAGCTAGGGATGAGGAAGAATGTGGAGCTGTCAGTCAGTCAGTCAGTGGGAAGGGGGATTATGCAGAGCTCAGAGCAGTAATTGAACACCGTCGGGCCCGCCCTCATTTACATCTCTCCCTTCTGCTGGCTTTGATTGGCAGCTGTACATGAAATGCCACATCAGTTGAAAGTATGTTGTGAGCTGGCACTAACAATCCTGTGGCTCCGGGGAGACCTGCCATATTGTAATTTGGTTATCAGGCATGAAGGAAATAATTCTAAGTGCCAGGAAATGTGAGGCAGAATAAATGCTTCATTGCTGCAAGTTGCCCAGGGTGACAGTTCTTATTTAATGTACAAGAGCGTCCCGTTGCCTGTAGATTTGGGGAGCAGGAGAACGGGGAGGGAGATGTAAACTAAAAGGTGGAGAATTTTCATAAATGTTGGAAACCTGCAGAAGATAAAATACAAATAATCAATAAAGAATATGCATAATTTTGGGGTCAGGTAGATAAAAACAACAACAACAAATGCAAGGCTATTTGTGTCCAAATCCTTTTTTTATATGAGCATAAATAGAATTTCCAGACAAAGGCATAAGCATAGAAGTAATGCAGATTTGTGCGTGCCATTGCATCATTTGGCTGACTTGTAGTGAAAATGGGTCCTGAATACAGCCACTTCTCTTAAGTGGCTTGGGCCTTATTTGTTTTGATGCACTGTTTTTGCATGGGGAGTCTTTTCTCTTGGGATGGAGCTGTCACATTGTAAAAAGAAGCCCCTGATGCTGGCAGCAGCCCCCGGGCAAAATGAAAACAAGTAAGTGGCATAGATAAATCATGCCAACCAACGTCTTGTTGATGAATCAGATAAGACCAGAGCATCTCAGGAACACTGGGCTTAATGGAGGTCCCAGTGGCAGCTGTGGGTGGGTTTATAATGACTGTAGAGTGTTTCTTTTGTTTACTCTAATTATAACAGATAGATAGATAGATAGATAGATAGATAGATAGATAGATAGATAGATAGATAGATAGATAGATAGATAGATAGATAGATAGATAGATAGATAGATAGATAGATAGATAGATAGATAGATAGATAGATAGATAGATAGATAGATCTGTTTATATTTCTGTTGCACTTTGTATACTATTGTTTTATTCCTATTGTCTTTCTTTAAGCCAGTGTTTTTCAACCTTGGGTCGGGACCCCACGTGGGGTCGCCTGAAATTTCTAGTAATTGATAAAAAATACCCAACAACTTACTTAAAAAAAATATATGGTGAGTTGACAGAGACAATCCCAATACATAAAAGACATGACAAACTGTGAAGCTGAAACTGAAGCACTGTGGTACTGTTTATCTTTCAAATGTTCATTGTGGTCGGTTTCAGATGCTGCAGCTCTTTCATAATTCATAGTTTGAGTTATTGTTTGTTCAGTATTCATTGTCAGTCTTGTAAATCCAAACTGGACTGACTGTACATATCCTGACCAAGGAAAATAAAATTCTCACTTTGTGCAGTAATCTACACCTGGCTTTTCTGCCTCCGTCCATAATAATATATATTATGTAGACTAAATGTCGTCTCAAATTAACCTTTGTTTGAAACATGGTATAGCAAAGTATTACATTATCAAAAACAAATTGATTTCAGAAAAAAAAAAAAAGTCTCTGTTTTGAATGTCTGGGGTCGCCAGAGATTTGTGATGTTAAAATGGGGTCACGAGCCAAAAAAGGTTGGGAACCGCTGCTTTAACCTAATGTTGTAATGAGGTAAGATTAATTTTATAAGCCCCACAGGTTTTTCTGATCTCACCTGCACAATTTGTTTCTTTGTTTGTCTTAATGTTTGATTTGTTGTTGTTGTTGTGCAATAGATAGATAGATAGATAGATAGATAGATAGATAGATAGATAGATAGATAGATAGATAGATAGATAGATAGATAGATAGATAGATAGATAGATAGATAGATAGATAGATAGATAGATAGATAGATCATTAAATTATTTTTCCTATCCTGTGCTGCCACACTAATTATTCATAAACTAATAGGGTTAAGCCAAAGTGGCCTCTGCCATCATCTCTCATGTGAATGGACTGACTGAGAGATGTGATGGCTGACATTCCCCTGGCAGAGTGTGGATCATTTGTCCACAGGAACAGGGGCCACTCAGTTCCAAATGCCATGGTGTGGGGTGCCCAGACAATGGGCTCAATGCTGGGCTATTATCCCCTGTGTCAGCAGGGATTGGCCTCCCATTTGAAGAGGTCCACTCGTCTGCATCCATGCCACTTTGAGGAGCATCATTAGGTGGGCCTGTCAATTTCCTACCTAGTGTTATCTGGATGCTATAAATACTGTGCATCATTGCATCCTTATATTTTTCCTTTAAACCATCCATCCAGCTGCCTGCTGTCTTGAGGAGATGGTCTATCCAGTGTCAAATAATCTCTGAATGTATTTTTAATTAAAATGCATGGCAATTGTTGCTTATACAGCTTAATGAAAGCATATTTACATATTTAAATGAGTTGTCTGATTTTTAATTCAGTCTGCGACACATCGGCATGTCTTCCGCGACATATAAAGCCAGATAAGTGACAGATGACAGCTAGTCTATAGCTCATATACCTCACTTTCTATTTGATCATCTACCGAACCCATGATGGAATTCAACCAGATAAATACTGCTGAATGTATAGTGAACTTCATGTCACACTGTACCTGATCAAACAGGCCTGTGAAGGGCCAAGACAGGCTTAGACCATCATTAGTCCATAGTGAGGTTGCAGACTACTAGTAGCTATCTCAGCTCATGGCCAAATTGGCTGGATGTCAGTCTGTCTGTGTCTTGTGAGGTGTTAAGAAGCCTAATGATGTCTGGTCTCGGCTGCTCCATTGTTTGGATGTTGATCTTCCACTGCAGGTAAGGCAGGCGGCTGAATGTTACTGAACTATAATCCAACACAGAGTAAATATCAGTGATGTTTTTTGTTTTTTTTATATTCATGTTAAATGGGCGCGACGTATGGATGCGCCTCAGTGGATAAACATTACCACAAGAATGCTTCAGACTGTAAGAAATAAAAGGCGTTGGATTTACACTCAAGCTTCAAAACATTCCCATTAGCGCTGAAATTAACCATCTTGTCTTAAAAGGAAAAAAAACGGAAAGAACGAGAGAAGGAGAGACAAGGTGAAAGAGGATTTGATTTTGCAATGTTTTGTTTGCAGAGATTTATATATGGTACTGTTTCTGACATGTCTCTTACTCACGCTTTTGGCTTGTCTTTAAACCTCCCTTTGGCATTGCCAGACTAAGTTATGTGGATTGCCTGTGAAGATGTGATATCTTGGAAGCACTCAGACTGCCCCCAGAGAATTGGCCTGTAAACCATCATTAGCGAGCAGAGAAGTGTAGTCTTTAAAATGTTAGATCCAGCTGACGTGCCATATAACCCCTTTTATTCCCAGTGACAAACCAAACCATTTAAAATTATGTATAATTATGGCGAGGCAAATCCAATTTACCCCTTCTGAATATAAGGTTTTCTAAATAAATGAATTATAGATTCAGAAACATAAAAGCAACTGCAGTATTTCACAAAGAATATTTCTGGGCCTGGATCTTAATACCGCGTGCGCTGTGCAAATAAAGGATGAAAATCTAAGTGATTACTTGACTTAGAGGAATGATTTTAGATGGGGTGAATTCAGCCCAGTAGACCTATGAAAATGTAGTGGGATTTGTACCACGTTTCTGATCTTATGGACTTAAAAAGTACCCTGACTTTTGATGCAGTCATGGCAAGACAGAATTTCATATTTAGCGTTGACATTTTTGACAATTGGGGGAGAGAAAGGCAACCTTCTCAACTTTCAAGCGCACATAAAACTTAGATCACTTGTATTTTTAAAGGTGCAAAGGGAAGTCACCATAGTCTCAGCCGAATCAACATTTCAAAGTCTTCATGGAGCCCTTGACTTTTGTGGCATATCACAGAGGAAGACAAGATTGGCAAGACTCATTTACATTGTTCAGAAACAGGCAGCTGGTCTAACTTGAAAAGAAAAATACCCTTTACAAGGTTTAAATATAACCTTTCGTCTCCTACTCCACACGGGGGAAAAAGTTAAAACAATAAATAGTCTGAAACATAAAACACATAAATCAGATGTTATATACGCATACAGCGGAGAAACAAAACAGAACAGATGCAATTGATTTAAACCATATTAATGTTTCAGGTTAATGTGTCTAAAACTGTCATAGGTTTTGAAATTAAATGGAAAAAAAAAAAGTTTGAGTGACTCCTTGAGCGAGCCCGATCTGTGGACCTGTCAGTTGATTAGTCCTCTTGATTACCATTTATAAGAGGCCCCAGTGCTCTATTATTTGCATTCCTATTTAGCCGTGATTTTGCAGAGGGCACACCGTGATTAAACTTGTCAAGAGGCCTGATTGACAGGGTCAAATCTTCACATTCCTTTGTGCTGAAATGAAAAAAAAAAGAAAGAAAGAAAGTAAAATAGACACTGGATGTGTCAGTTTCCTTTCCCTTTCCTCTCCAAACAGGATCAAGCTCAGAAATGCCTCGCACTCTCTTTCGTTCTTTCTTTCTTTTCCTCCGACCCTCCCTCCCTCCTTTTCCCTCTTACAATCTCGGTCAGGAATGTTTTAATTTTAGGGATAGATTCTGCCTGTCAAGCGAGTCTGGATGGCCTGTAGTTCAGCCGATGAGATGTGATGGGTGTAAAACAATAAAAAAAAAAAAAAAGAGTAGGAGATGGGAGAGAACAAAAAGGGAAAGAGCTCACTTTATTGGACAGATTTAATTACATTGAATACAGATTAAGGCAGGCAATCCACTGAGGTGTGAAATTAACCCTTGATTACTGATGAAGCTCTGAACAGAGCCTGAAAACAACAGTTGGAAAAAAAAAAGATTGACCGCTTGGTAATGGTAATTACTACAGATATCACTTTTTTTTCATCCGGATAGGTAATGTTAGCATGCATAAATGAACGAGGATAGGTAACTACATTATTAACCAAGCTGGAAACGCTAACAGAGAAAGACTTGACATGATCTGAAATCTAGCAGCTTGCTTGCATCAGAGATTAGTAACCTCTGTGTTAAGACTGGGCTATGTCCCTGGAGGGAAATGGGGCCATGCAAGTAGAAAAAAAAAACAATTAAAAATGCAGAAATGAGTTGATGCAATCTGCTCACTCTAAATGATGTTGTGGATTCATTCTCAGGAAATCTAAAAAGCCTTAATGTTGAATTGTATTTCAGAAATGGACTTGTGTGATAATACTTTTTTTCTGATTTGCGAACACTACTTAATCATGCCTTCAATTATTAGTCCTTTCTCGCTGCTTTTCATGGAATATAACCTGTGTGCGTGTAACATAGTGATATTTATAAATCCGTTCATCACCACACATTATCAACTAGTCATCCACAAGAAAAACGGGACATCCTCTGGTTCAGACCTGATGTTCACAACTCAGAGACAGCCAAATGCACTGCCCCGACAAGGCTAGCTGTTCGTATAATTAGCAGTAATTAATGAACAGAAAGCGAAGACTCGTTTGTATTTTAAATGATCTTAAATGATCCCATTAGCACTTGTCATAGTCCTGTACACCAAACAGCGTGAGTTCAATTAGATTTTTGTCATATTAAAGTGGTTTCATGATGCCACATTTGAAGTCTTCCAGTTGCGCTCTTTCAAATGATCTGCAAGATGGCTGCAACAAATCTTTGTCGTCGGCCTCGTTACAAATATTCTCAAATGTTCGCTGTTTTTATGGCTGCTTTCTACATTACGCCTCTCAGAAAAAAAAAACATATTTGTGAAATGTATGATATAGGGTAGCTAAGTTAAACCACTAGTGCCTACCTCTTCTCCCTAACTGTGCGTGCATGACAGCATGCATACAATAAAATATGTACCCTGTCTTGTACATTTCATTCCCGGTGCTGAACGGACAAGGGAGGAGGACAGAGAGGAGAAATAAAGTGCCATAATGAATCTAAAAGGCATAATTCATCGTGATCAAACGCACTCAGGGATGAGTCATGCTCCGGTGAACCCTTCTGACCACTGATGGGTCTACAGCAGAGAAGGGGATGAGGCGGGATTGACGAGCACACATAAATTCTAATTATTCCCAATGTATGCGATCCTGCAAATGGCCGTCCTCACAGTGGTTGCCAATGACGGTTTTCTCTAACAATCCCTTCCAACCCCCCACCCTCTTCCTCGAAATGTCCCCTCAGACTTTTTTTTTTTTTTTTTTTTTTTTATGAAGAGCTTTGGCTGTAAACCTGGGACAGGAGCTATAGAGCAGAAGGAATGAAAGCAGCGGGTCGTGTAGTTGGTACAGAAGGGAGAAAAAATACGCCAGCGCCGACTCTGGTGCTGGGAAAAGAAAGGTACGATGATCAATTAATCCAGGCAGTAATTGGATGAGTGTGTATGTAAAGCGGTAATGCTGTAATGAAAGTCATCCATTGTGCACATTCTCTCCCTGGCCGGTGAACCATCCCCCTCATCATCCTCTGGATCTCAGGTGCTTAGCCATGCAAATCTGTCTGACAGCCCAGTACATCTCTGTCTGCCTAATTGGACAGTATAGAGTTGTTTATGGATATTGCAGACATTTAGGACTCAGTTGGGGGCTGCTCAAAAATCATTAGCAAACGGCCCCTGTTACTGGACTGTCAACTTCACTTCACCAACGTCAAAGCCTGCGATAAAAAAATGTTTATCTCTGTCAACAACTGGGAAAGGTTCTTTTAAAATGGAGCAGTGTACTTGCTGAACATTCAAACATGTAATGAAATGAGAGGATCTGATTTCCAGCAGCTTGTTATATCACTTCGCCGCTAGTTTTTGATGTGTAAGCAAGGTGGTGTTTTTGTTAATTAGAAAAGCACTCCATCTGTAGAATTTGCAGTGGTGGATATTTATACATGCCTCAAATGAGAAGAGTACGAATATAAGACTATGTCCCTGATGCTGAGACTCTTAGTCAATGATGAAGATTTAAATAACAGTTTTCGGCTTGTTTTTCCTATTTTATCTTCATTTCAAAACTCATTGTGTAAAATGTCTTGGGTGCAGGGTTTTCTGTCGCAACAAATAAAGCGACAATAAAAGCTAAGGTGCAATTTTCATTACTTTTGATTTTATTAAAGGTGCAATGTGTAACATGGTTTGGGAATTTGCATTATGTCTACTGTGTGAGCAGATCGTAGCATAGTCCTAAAAATGAAGACTGATTTCTGTGTAGAGGTCAGTGATGTCTCAGGGAAAATCCAAAGACAGGATGTTTATGTTTGTTCCTGACTGTCTCTATTTCTCACTTGCATTTCTTTTGCAACAACACACAGCATTAGCTATTAGCTGTGTTTCCATAAATTGTCAAACAAATTTGAAGTAAATTTGGAAAGTCATTAAAAAGCTTAAATGCAAATCATATGTGTTTCCATAAACTGTTTTGGAGTGAATAATCTGGGCTGTGTTTGTGACCAGTAGGTGACGGTGTAGGCTACCTTACATATGGTTTTAATTAACAGAGTACAAAAACTACAGCAGTCTGTTGTCTTCTGTCTAAAATAGATGTAATGCCTTTTTTCAGTCCAAGGTATCTGTTACATGACCAGATATGGTGTCCCATTTCATAGATAGACAAAGTCTCACCCCTCTCCTGTTGTGCCAATGGGACATTATTTCAGAAAAAGAAATTGTATAGAGGGTATGCACATGACGTCACCACTAGCGGAAGTCACCATGGTTACGTCCACCGAGTGGCAGAAAGAGGGAGATGAGTAGCAGCTTTGGCTTGAATACTGCGAAAACTTTAGAACAATCTAAAAAATGAGGAAGAGTTGTTGTGCCATTGATTGCACAAATACGTTTAAAAAGCACTTGGAGCTATTGTTTTAGCGGCTACCTAAAGCCAAAGACAGAAGAAGCAGATGGATCGCTGCAATTCGTAGAAATAACTGGAATCGAGACAACGAAACCTGGATTTGTGTCCGGTAACGTTAATTTATGCTGTATTCTTGCGTAAAATCATACCTTAAATTACATATCGTTTTGGCTAACGTTACTTCTTAGTAAAGTTCTTAATGTTAGCATCTGTCATTTAGTTCTGTTTAATATATTTCATAACTGAAACGTTTTTGTCTTCAATTGTGTGATTCTGAACCTTGTGCTCTACATGATTTGTAAACTAGTTTAAACTGAGGCTAACCTAGTTTTCCAAATAAGGGGGTACTCTAGCACAAAGCTGTTGTAGCTGTGTTGTATCAAGTATCTGATGTTAACTACTTAAATCTCCACAGTACCAGTAGATCATCCACTCACTTGGGTCAATACTAAGGGTTCAACTCCAGTAAATCAGTAGTGAACTGTGAGCACTACTGCTGGGCCTTTACCTTGGCAATCACCGCCAAGAAAATACGTCTTCACTGACATAAAACCTCAAAAACAATAGTATGTTGAATTGAAAGCACTCACCAGCTGTAATCCTCTAATTAACAATGACGAGGATGTCAACAACTCTTTGGCTTTTGTATGCTTTCAGCCTTTGTACTGTGCATTTTCCCGGCATTGAAATCAGGTTCATATATATATGACAGGATACGTGATTTCCGGCCACATATCAATGTTCCTACACCACTTGTTGTTTGATAGCTTGTATGGATCCATGTTGAGTCCAGTTGTCTTTAATTTCATATTATAGTCCACATTTTTCCCAGTCTCGCTGTAGTTACTGCTATACTCCCTCATGTTGAGCTGGTTTATTTTTGCCACTCGGTCTGACTTAGAGGGGTGTGGCCCAGGGGGGAAGTGACGTATGTGCATTCCCTCTATTGTAGTCAATGGTGAAAGACAATAAACCGATCCCGAATTTTGCATCATCTACACATATGTTTGTCAAATTAAAGTTAAAAAGTTTAAGTCAGGAAAACCGCTGACTTATCAGACAGTTAAAATATCTAAATAGAAAGAGGTGATGCCATCATTACTGTCTCTCTTCACCACCTGTTCAGATTCAGTGACTCTAAATGTAATCTCTTTAATACTTTTTCACCTCCCTCTTAAAGACTGGGGTCAAATATACAGGGGTTGGACAAAATAATGGAAACACCTTCACCTCAAGATGATAATGCCCCAATCCATACAGCTAGAATTGTTAAAGAATGGCATGAGGAACATTCTAATGAAGTTGAGCATCTCGTATGGCCGGCACAGTCCCCAGACCTCAACATTATTGAGCATTTATGGTCAGTTTTAGAGATTCAAGTAAGACGTCGATTTCCACCGCCATCGTCTCTAAAAGAGTTGGAGGGTATTCTAACTGAAGAATGGCTTAAAATTCCTTTGAAAACAATTCACAAGTTGTATGAATCAATACCTCGGAGAATTGAGGCTGTAATTACCGCAAAAGGCGGACCTACACCATATTAAATTATATTTTGTTGGTTTTTTAAGGTGTTTCCATTATTTTGTCCAACCCCTGTACAAAAGCAGTGGACATTTTAGTGTTGGTGACATGTGCGATCATGAGCAACAAAAGATTCTTTCCATTCACAAAACTAGGTGTTTATTCACTACCTTTAACACAAACTGTCTTAACTTGTAAAATTATACTTTCAACTGATAAACATTTACACCATTATGTAAAAGGTGACACAATTCAAATGGGGTCAAAACATATGTCTCTTGCCATTAAGGCTATCTTGCTGTTTTATTCCTGTCTGCATTTTGCCATCTTAATGGCACGGTGCCTAGCATTAGCATTAGCATTGGCATTAGCGCATAGTACACATTAGGAGCAGTTAGCTGCCGTTGCAGATGCTCAGGGACCAACCCCAGATCTTCATCAGGAGGAGAGGGTACCAGCAGAAAATTTTTGCTGTATTTACCTGCTTTTAATGACACAGGAAACCGGAGAGAACAGGTAAATTCAACACAAAAATGCTTCGGTTCAACTGAGAATCGAACCCACAACCTTCTAGCTTCTTCTTAGATGGAAATGCTAACGTCCAAAGGGTCAGAGCAGAGGAGGCTGCACTTCAGCTCTATATATGGTAAGATGATTTGTTACGTGGGAATTTATTTGAAAAAACTGTTGCCATTTCCTCTACATACATTTTCTGTCTTGCAAAAATGCTAAAACAAGTGAATGAGTGTGTGTGAAATTCTGATTTTTTTTTTTTTTTTTTTTTTTCATACTTTGCTGCTTCCATAAATATGGAGGTACATTTATGGAAATGCACTTATTCTCTTAGAAATGAGTGACCTGCAGTAAAACACAGACTCAAACATCGCTTTCATAGTAGCACATGAGTGTGAACAACACTGAATACTGTGAATGTTAACAAGGGTTTATGTAATGTTACGCACAACCTTTATTCATTTCCATAAATTATTGTTACTGTGTAGTATTTTTATTTGCATGAAAACATCCAGAGCTTTTCAGAATTGTATGAGGGACAGGATTCAATACTAATACTAATACTACTAATAATGATACTACCACTACTACTTATACTACAACTACCAGTGGCGGCTGCTCGTCTTTCAGACAGGGGAAGCTCATTGTCGGTTTACATTTTAAAAAAAAGTCAAGTTATTTAAACATAAATTTGGCCCTCTGTTCCTTTTTAAGAAAATGGTCAGCGACCTTATTGTACCAACTAAACAAGAAAATGTTGAAATTGTGTCAAATTGAAACAAAGAAGTACAATGAGTGTGTTTTATTTACAGTGCAAGAAATGAACAAGTAATTTCATAGTGGTTTCTCTCTCGATTTCACAGCAGAATGTGCGACGGTATTAAACTGAACTCTGTCAAGTGAAGGAGTAAGAGCTGTCAATCAAACGGGATTCAGCCTTTCAACTGATCCTCCAACCAGCGTGTGGAAGCCTGGCGTCCAGCCCAGCTGGGCTCTGCCCACAGCTCCATTCACCCCCAGAGACGCTGAGCGTCCGGGGGCGGGACAACATCGTGGCATTTATCCAATTACCGTCCAGTTTTGAGGCAATGAAAAAAACTGTTCCACTCAGTCCCATTGAAGTGCATGGACACTGAGCGTCTACGGGCAAATGCACTGAGCAGGGATCGTATGAGAAAACAGCGCAACGGGAATGTATGAGAAGTGAACATCAAGTCTGTTGATTTGTGATAAAGCTGGTTCTGAACAAACTTGTCTGTGAGATGAACGTGTTCTAACACATTTGTAGTCAATGAATTGTCAACACAACCGTACATACTTAACCATTTAATTTTCATAATTTTAGGGGAAGCCGAGCTTCCCTTGCAGTCTATGAGAAATTGCCTCTGACTACTACTACTACTACTACTACTACTAATAATAATAATAATAACAATAAATAGCTGGAAGTGCACCCTGAATAAATATTTTTTTGTCAAACAGCTACAGTGTGACCAAATTTAAATTACATAATTTATCGGGCCTCATAATCCTCAGAACAGTTTTAAGTGTGTGGTCTTTACTGGACACTATTCCCCCAGAATGATATTCTCTCATGTGGTGTTTTGAGGCTAATAGGAGAAAGCAATGTCTAATGTCTCGTCCAAAGTCTCCCATAGGTGCCCAGTTGGGTTGAGATGTGGTGACTATGAAGGTCATCCTTTATGATTCACATCATTTTCATACTCATTAAACCATTCAGTGAACCCTCGTGTCCGATGGATGCGGACACTGACATCCTTGAGGAAACCACTCTCATCAGGACAGCAGTGTTTCATCACAGGACAAAGGTTATCACTCCAAACAGCTTTGTATTGATTTGCAGTGACCTTTACTTCTAAGGGGACAAGTGGACCCAAACCATTCGACAAAATGCTCCCAATGGTGTAAATGTGCTACTAGATCCTGTCTCTGTAGGGGTCAAACATTCAGGCCTGTTGGTGTTCACATCCACACATGCACTTAAACATTTGTGCAGAATAAGAATGATGATGCACCTGACCAGATCACATTTTTTTTTACTGTTTTTGTCCTGCTGAGCTCCCAGATCTGCATTAGGTTTTTTTGTAACAAGGTTTTTTTTTTTTTTTTTTTTTTTTTTTTTTTGTGCGCTGTTGCCCTCCTTTCATGTCGTTCAGTATTTGACTGTTGATAGGGTGTATCTGCTGACACAATCTGCACTTCAGAACCATCACTATCATTGATCATCTTTGACCATAGTTTTTTCTTATCCTTATTATTGATGTTTCCTCCTTAAACTTTGATGCATACTCCACTGTAATCACTGTTCATATTAAACACTAGTAAGTTGAACAGAATTTATCCACATTTTCTCTTTCCTCAGGAACTTTTGGAGGACTGGTGTCTAAATTTAGTTCTGGGGACTTTATATTATGCCCCAAAATGTTCCTGCTCAGGGGGTTGCACTTTCTGGGCTTGTAGCACTGAACATTTCTGATTAGTCAGTATTTGCAGTATTTTTTTTTTTAGCTGAAGCTATATATAATCTTTGACTATATTTCAACACATTACCATGGAGTTAGAGAAGAAAACATGTGACAGATGGACCGACAGCAAAGTTCTGGGATTATTCACATATTTACAACATTTGGTGTAAAGTTGCACGCAATGAGAAATAACTACTGTTACTTTTTCACACATCAGAGAGCTAATCTTCTCAATCTTCTTGTATTTATAGTGGGCGTATCCAGCATTAAGGTGCATTACCATCGCATACTATGCTGGGATATGAACCAGAGCCCTCTTAAAAAGCCCTGAGCCATTTGTTTCCAGCGGGAATCATTTCAACGTAACACAAAACAATGGAGAAGCCAATAGCAGAAGCTTCATTCATTTAAACCACGTTATGATCAGAAAACAGCAAAGGTAAGATAAAATTCATGATCATTGCTTCATAATGTGACCTTCATTTTTGCTCTTCTTTGTCTTGTTTAGTGAGTTTTAATAGTAGAGAAATAAAGTTGTACTGTTGGATCTGCTTAGTTTTAACTTAGCACTGCAAAGGTGGTCACATTGGTCTGCTGTTTTATGAAATTATTACCCCGCCCTCCGAAGGGGAGGCAAGGGGTATTGTTTTTGGTTTGTTTCTTTGTTACTTTATTTGTTTCAATTGTTTCTTTGTTTGTTAACACTTTAGCAGCAAAACTATTGGTTGAATTCATACCAAATTTGATTTCTAGCTTGCCAGTGACCCAGAATAGATCTCATTACATTTTGGGAAAAATAGGTCAAAGTTTACATTTTTTAAAATCAATTTTTAACCCCCCTCCCCCAATTTACTTATAATGAGCAAAATTTCACATGTCTGTAGCAGCAAAACTATTGGTTAAATTTATACTAAATTGGGTTTATAGATTGCCGGTGACCCAGAATAGATGTGGTTACATTTTGGGAACAGTAGGTCAAAGTTCAAATTTTTTGTGAATTTTTAAAATCTTTTTTTTTTTTTCCCCATTTACTTTTAAAGGGGCAACATTTCAGATGTCTGTAGCAGCAAAACTGTTGGTTGAATTCATATGAAATTGGGTTTATAGATTTCCAGTGACCCAGAATAGATGTGGTTACATTTTGGGAAAAGTAGGTCAAAGTTTAAATTTTTAATGAATTTTTTAAAATCTTTTTTTTGTGTGTGTGTTTACTTATAATGGGCAAAATTTCACATATTTGTAGCAGCAAAACTATTGGTTGAATTCATACCAAATTGGGTTTATAGATTGCCAGTGATCCAGAACAGATGTCATTACATTTTGGGAAAAGTAGGTCAAAGTTCCCATTTTTTATGAATGTTTAAAATCTTTTTTCTTCTATCATTTACTTATAATGGGTGAAATTTCACGTCTATAAAAACATCAATTTTATTTCAATTTACTTTAAATGTGACATATTTATATATATATATATATATATATATATATATATATATATAGAGAGAGAGAGAGAGAGAGAGAGAGAGAGAGAGAGAGAGAGAGAGAGAGAGAGAGAGGCAGTTGATATGCTGACATCACCACACGTATAGACATGATGACATCAGCTGGACTGATGCCAAAATAAGCTACAATATGTGCAAGGGGCGGGGTTTGTTGTGCCTGGCACCACTTGTTTATGCTTGTTTTAGATATTTGCCCATTGAAGTGTTTGTTGTTTGGATTGTGTTCTGTTGTCTGTCAGTTGCTATTGTTGAGTTTTTAGCTGACGTTCTTCTAATCACATGGATGTATAGAATGTGAGTATTACTACGAGCATCACTAGCATTACCATGGTAACACAGACTGCACTGAGGGTGCCTCAGGTACTGGGGCCAAGTGGGCTAAAGAGAACACTAAAAAATGGGACACCAATCACAACCTGAAAGTGAAGCCAGTGCAGATGCATCTTAAATTGTAATACCTCTGAAATCTGCTAGATGTTGCCTCCAGAAAAAGGCCTGCTTCATGTTGACTTTTGTTGAATTTGACTAAGTTGTTCTGTTTTCATGTGCTTGGTCTATAAGATTTTGGGGCTAATACAGGGTTTTTGTGTCTGCCACATCAGACCTGACTGACAACAGCTTCTGTTTAGTGACTCAAACTGTACTCAACTGTCAATAAGTGTCATCAAGACGACCAAATGATTTTATAATGCAAACATTTTCATAAAATAAACTGTTTTCAATTTTGTCACCAACTATAGTTGCTTTTCCATTGACCCTCAAATTGCACAAATATTACTTGTGCATAAAAATGTACCTAATTTTGCCAAAAGTCTCATTTTTCAAGTAAAAATTTTTGTGCTGGCAAGAGGTAGTTTTTTGGGTGTAGCGCAAATGGTATTTCACGCAAAACTGCAATGGAAAGACCTCTTTTCGCAACTAGAGTCAGGTGAATTAACAAAACGGATGTTGATGAACGCTACAAGCGAAGAAGAAGAAGAAGAAACATGTTGCAGTATGTGTGGACACACCAGGAAACCCAATCCTTTTTTAATTTAGTACGAGATAGAGGGGTAATATATAATAATAATGAATATATCTGTAAATCAACACCATATTTACGTTCGTCACCATGTTTATGGAATGACTTCTCATGTCATTTCACGATAATAAATAAACAAATCATCGTATTTGTGATTTAATGGAAAAACCGAGATTACGCACTTCCGTTTTTTTCAACATTTAGTAAATATCTGTAAAATTTTGTGCAGATGTCCAATGGAAAAGCGACTTATTTAATATTAGCTCACCCATCATTTCTCACACTTTCTAGCTCATTCTTTCTGTTAAATATAGTCATTCCTGGCAGCAAAATTAACATCCAAAATGCAATCTCCTGACCACAAATGTACCACTTTTTTTTTTTTTTTTGCATTATTTTCACTAAAAAGTCCAGAATGAACAAACTAAAAACTGTCTGAAATAAGGCTCATTTTACATTTTTAGTGGCCACTTTAGGGGAAAGTGAGGTGAGGGGTATTCAGTTAATTGAAAGCTGTTAACTTACCTCTGGACGCTATTAAAGATTACACACTTAACCTTTAAGGTAGGACGTACAGGAGAGTGTTTTAAAAGTAAAAGACAGGGGAATATTTCTTCCATTACATTTGGTTTAGCACAGGATAAAGCCTTGGCTGCCCTTTTACCAAAAGTACCAGTGTTTTACATCAGTCGACAACGTGCCCCCTTAAAGCTCCCACCGGCTCTAAACACAGGCTGCAGGTTCCGCTTATGAATGTTGAAATTGAAGGCACTCTGATTTGCATGGCTGAACATGGTGAGGCAGGGGAACAGGTCAGAGGGACTCCACACATAAGCTTTTAGAGGGATGAGGCTGTGCCAGGATGCACCGGGGTGATGCGCTCATTGCACTGACGTGACCTCGCACACAGCGTGAACAAAGAGGAGCTAGACGGGTCTCACACATCACAGATAAAGCCGGACACACTGTACTGTAAACATTATGGAACATGCAGTGATGACTATGATTAATCATCGGAGTTATTTATTAACATTCATTAGCACGGAGCCATTTCAAAGACAAACCTTCAGCCAACGGTAATGGCTGTGTCATCAAGCGGTCTTCCGTTTTTGCAGAGAAACTGTTTTATCATTGCACTTATCTCTGTCAGGATGCAAATTTACTCGACCATTGATCAGAGTGAGTGACCACAGACGAAGACTTTACGCATTGCACAAAAACTGGTGATGAGACAAGGGTAAATTCAGAAGGTGGTGCTCGCTCTGTGTCCCTTTTCCTCTTTCATTCCGTCTCTCCCTTGTTTCTCTCTGGCTCTTTGAACCATTCCATCTTTATAGCTGGACCAATCAATGGCAAACCAGTGTCTATTGTCTGTTCTGCACTCAGGCCACTGCCCTCCTCCAGCACCCCCCATTACAGAAATGTTTCTTCCCATCAGTGCCTTTACTTATCACTTCCCGGGTGACATTGAACTTCCTATGCCCCGGCCGCCGAGACACATCTCTGAACTCACACAATTACTCTTCATCCCCACTAACAATTTAGTAATGAAGTATTGATTTCCAGATTCCTCTCTTATGGATGATATTAGATTTTGTTTGATAAACTGTGCCTGGGCCTCTAATCTGCACTGTCCCTTTTCCCACTGTCTGTAAAACAAAGTGCCACTGGAGAGATAATGACCAGGGAACATCGATGAACTCATTTCATCAATTTGTAACACTTGACAATGAAAAAGGGCAGGCATTTTTCAAGCAGCAATGTCAAAGTTTATTGCTCTGGGTACGGTCTTATTGGAAGCCAGACATCTTGAGTAGCGTTCAGCTCTAATTTATGGGCCCCAATGTGCCAGTTACTTTTAAAGGAAATGTTTGGATACTGGGAGGATATTAGTGTTGCACCTGGGTTGTCTGATTTCCAGGGCCACCGGGGATTCATGTGTCATGTTAGAAAATACAAAAACAGGAGAGGAGAGGCTGAGACTCCGGCTATTTGCAATGCAAGAAAATGGTGTTTAGGACATAAATCATGCTGAGACGTTACATCCAAGTCTGCATGAATGTTTGAATGTTCCACTGTTCTCAAGCTGTGCTCACCCAGACAATTGAATTCACTGTTATTAACCAAAAACAAATAAGTAAAAGTCATAATTTAATGTTTATTAACGTCGCAAGGCCTGTACAGTCTCTAAATAAATGTAATTTTTCTTTGGTGTTTTCATAGTGTTGCAGGAAATGCCATTCATGAGCCTTTTTCTGTGGCCAAGTAAGTCTCAGCAGCAGGTACAGCTTAGCGCTTAAACCTCGTATTTAGGATTTTCTTCTACGTTGAACACTTTAATGATTTAATCACATAAAATACCAATAACATTTTATATCACGGTGTTTGTCATAACATTAGTTAATAGGTGATGATGTCCTTGTGAGATTTTTATTATTTGTCTTAATAAGAATATATAAATACTGATAATAGCATCATAGGCACAATAATTTCTACATTGTAAGATATTTGTATGCACTTGTAAGATACTTGTAACCAGCTCATAGACTGTTCGGAATGTTAATAAAAGACACGTGAGGTTTTTTTTTTAAATAAACATTTACAATATCACTGCAAGCAGTTAATGGATTTAACAAACCAACCTAACTGTTAAACCTTTACTGAGCTTTTTTACTGCTTTATTAAGATCAGTACATAGTTTAATATGCATTTATTAACAGTTAACAATGCTTTTTTGCCGCTATTAGATTTAAAGTGACAACAATACTTTAGTAATGCACATAAATCTGTATTACTTGCTTATTACGAGGAGCAAAGTTCACATATTTGTATTTCGGTATACATCATGTACTTAGGACACTGTTATTTGATTAATGTTTTTTTTATGCAAAGTTTATTCCAAAAGCATTATTTTATTTCTTGTTCTTTCACTAAACTGAACAATCTGTTATCATCTCAAGATTTCTGAGCTTGTATTTTTGTATAATATGCATATATGTGGTGTATCTCTAAGTTCAATCACCCTTGCATTGTTTTCTTTACCTTAGTGTGTACTCCTGCGTGGACTATTTATCTGGTGCAAAGTCAAATCATTTATTTCCCCTCATTCATCCTGATAGAATGAGAGACCTGCGGAACAACAGCCAATTTAGACTGAAAATCCCAGTTCAGCTCAGGGTAATCTGATTTCTCTCCTCCCCAGAAATCTACATGTATAGTGCTTATCAAGTGGATTACTGGCAGGTAGGAGGAATAACCCAATTTGAGGTTACTTGTTTCTCTGTGTGTAGTATTCAGTGTCACATCGCATTAGAAGAGGAGGGCTATTGCTTTGTAGAATGGATGCACAGCTTCCTCACTCCTCCTTTTTCGAGATGTAGCTACTCATTCATACGCATGTTGTTGCATTAAACCGCTTCGAAGAATAACAAAATGATCCGATGTAAATGTACTGCAATCAGATAATGGCTTTAAGGAATGCATTTTAAAGCAAATACGCAGGCTTGAGTGTCCCTGCTTTCTTATTTGTTGTTTTTTTTTTTAAAAGCATCATTAAAAGAAAACAAAAAAAAAAATCTATCCTAGCAGGCATATGGTGGGAGAAACACATCTGAGATAGGTTAACAGAGCCGTGAGGGCATCGAACTGCACGCGAACCCATTCTGATCCCAGTATGGACATCAGTAATGGTGTGCATGTACCCCCACTCTCCCCATCTGTGAATATTACACAGGGCGGAGTATGGACTTGTGTGGTAACGGATGACCACTGTCCATGTACCCTCATCACCACAGAGGTCAGCCTCCCTCCAACAGGAGCAGCACGCCGAGGTGATTATTGATAAAGGGTGACACGCCAATGTAGACATGAGAGATATTATTCTCTGGGGCCAATCACTGCCCTTCTCTTGTTTCTGGAGGGGGAGACCTTCCTAATATATAAATACTGTGGTGGGACACTATTCCCTTACCTATTGAGCGGCTATAAAAGAAACGGAGTGGAAACCATCAGGGATGCAGGGAGCCATGTCAGTTTCCTTTAGACATAGTCCTCCTAATATCTTTTAAAGGAAACAATCATCTTTCCTGATGAACCAAAATGTCCTATAGCAGCCAAGGTCAAGTACATCGAACCCCCAACACACACATTTATACACATACAGATACGTACACACGCTACTACGGTAGATGCATCATGTGTTCAACTGCGCATTCTGTCCTCTCGTTTCCCTCTCAGTTCACTACAGGGTATGTTTCGATCTTGAGATGCTGAAAGGCAGATGCTTCAAATGTGTTTTCACACAATTGCTGGGCAGAAATATCACATTAACATGTTAATATAGCTCACAGGCATTTCCTTTCGAACCTGGAAGTAGACAGTTTGCTTTTATAATCACATCTATAGCCAGGACAGGCAGGAAGTAAGACGGGTAATTCACTTATTAAATCTGTAATTGATATGCATGTCGTAAGGGCTGAAAATAACAGAGAAACTCACAATACGATACTATTTTGATAAGTTTCCGTGATACTTGATACACTTTCCGGACCAAAAAAAAAAAAAAAAAGTCATCACCTGGATTTAAATAAACAAGTATGTAAGAGTCTCTTGTTGTATAATTATCACATGATTAATATGTTTCAACTGCAGCACGTCCTTTAACCCTTTAACTCAGGGGTGTCAAACTCATTTTCTTCCGGGCGCCACATTCAGCCCAATTTGATCTGAAGTGGACCAGATCAAAAATAAATAAAGTAAAATAATGGCATAATAACCTATAAATAATGACAACTCCAAATTGTTTTAGTACTAAAAATAACATTCAATTATGTCAATATTTACATTTACAAACTATCCAAACAAAAAGGACGTGAATAACCTGAAAAAAATGAAATTTGTGAAGAAATGTGATGACAATTTTATCAATATTCTGCCTCGACTTATCATTTATACGTATGCATTACAGATCCAATCTACAAAGGCACAAAACATTCAGTAACAGGCAAAATATTGTTAAAATTGCACTTAATTTACTTCAGACATTTTACGTTTTTCTCATTTTATTGTGAAAGGATAGTCTGTTAATGTAAACATTTTCATAATTTAATGTTTTTTGCACTAAATCAAAGAGAAAAAATTGGTGTTATCATTATTTATATATTTTTATGATATTATTTTTTAGTTTGATGCCCTAACTGCACTTTCCAAATTCAAATTGGAACCTTTGGCAGGCCAGTTTTGGCCACTGGGACACATTTTTGACACGTGTGCTTTAACTGATGCAGTGAGTACCTTTCATTTCTTCAACAACCACCAGTTTGATACAAGCATAATATTTGGACTGAGTTTTGATGGAAAAAGGTCCTGGTCCAGAGTGATGGTCCATCAGGGTGAGAGGAGGGGTGGATATAGTGATTACCCATCATGCCTAGTGCCTGCGGTACAAGAATGTGGGGGTAGTGTTATGATCTGGGGTCAGGTCTAGGTTCAGTAAAAAAATGATGCGAATAAATGCGACATTACATATACATACGGAAACAATGTCATAGCGAATGTGTGTCGTAATCACAGTTTAAGGTGGTCCAACAAAATATGCTGTTCCCCATTAAGTTGGAGTAAAATATTTTTACTAGGGCTGTCAAAATTAACGAGTTAACGCAAATTAATTCATCATCATGATTAATCTGATTAAAAATTTTAATGCAGTTAACCCATCTACAGTGTACAATGACTCTGAACGTCACTGGCAATGCATTTTGGGAAGTTTGTCCAAGTAGAGTTAGTGTCACGCATGTGCAAATGGGCGGTTGATCCGGTAGTGACGGGCAACAGGACCAACCGATAAAGATGGAAGACGCTAAACAGCACGTTGGCCCTCTGGATGGAAATATGAGGACAAAAAAACCCCAAGATGGAACAGTCGACTGACATAAAGTATTATACACACTGTGCAGGAAGGAGTTTTCTTTTCACCAAAGCACTTCCATCCTAAAATACCACATTAACGTGAGGCATATGTTAGTCAGGGATTCTGCTAGCACTTTGGCTAACGTGTTGCCCAGCTTGCCTCAAACATGTTAAGTGCATATATATTCCCTTCTTTCTTGAATCTGTTTGCTTATGCAAAATGAAATGCGATTAATATAGATGAAAAATTAATTGTATTTATCGTAATTAATCAAAATTAATCCACAGCAAGGTTATTATCCATAATGAAAACTAACGAAATGACGAAAACTAGAATTGAAAAAACATTTTTGTTAACTGAAATAAATAAAAACTATAATTAAAAGAAAAAAACGATAACAAACTGAAACTGTACTCTTTGTCAACGTTGGATTGATACAAAAGCGATTTATTTCATTCTAGGAATTTTAGCTAGCAGCACCATACGGTACTTCACGGTCCGTCACTTCTTGTCCCCACTCTACCTGAAAACATGGAGACTACAGTTAGGAGACAGCAGAGTCCTGTATGGGATTTATTTGAATACGATGGCGAAGAAGATAAAAGATACGACAAAACTAAAATTATTACTAAAACTAAACTAAAATTAAACATTTAGAAAAAAAAAAAAAAAAAACTAATAAAAACGAGCAAACCTGCTCTTAAAACTAATAATTAAAACTAACTGAATTAGAGAAAAAAAAGTCAAAACAAAACTAAACTATAATGAAAAATCCAAAACTGTTCTAACCTTGATCCACAGCAACCCTGTGATTAATTTGATTAAAAACTGTAATCATTTGACACCACTAATTTTTACCGTTTCTCATGAAATAATTCTGACGATGTAGTTTATTCTTGATAAAGTGTAACTTGGGCTCAGTGTGTAATCATTACATCTGGTTGAAGATGATTACTGATGTGTATAAATAGGAATAAAAATATGAATGTGTCTGAAAACAACAGTATTCCAACTTTATTCATAACAGTGTATTTATTAGAGTGTGGGTTTTTTTGGCCTGTGTAATTTTCCATGAACAGTGCACTGCTATTTTGACAAAACAGGCAGGAGAAGCAGCTCCACATTGATATCAATGCCGTGACATTGCATAAGCTTATTGAAACGATATCACCATGAATACACGGTTTAATAAAAACCAAAGGTGGTCCAATGAAATATTAGAGTGTGGGATTTTATTTTTTTATTTGTATTTATTTTTTTGGCCATTGTACGACCATCATGTGCGATACATGATGTCTGTGTAACCGAAGAAGAAAGCGCTAAAAAGGGCCAAAAAGCAGGAATTATGTGTTTATTCATCGTATTGTGCTGCCAATTTCACAAAATTTTACAACTGAGACAACGTGATATACAAACAGGTGCACAGAGTTGTAGCTTAGTTTTCTCTCTATCACATACACATTGATACCACTTCCATGTCCATGTGCGCCACCATTCCAAGACACAGTGACTCTAGTGAATCAAATTGGCAGGGATGCACGTTTTAGTAAAAAATATTGGTATTTGGCACCGGTGCGATACAAGATGTTGTATACATTGATATGATAGACTCCTGCACCAGTATTTAGTCCCGCCCTTTTGTGTCTATGATAATATATGAGTGAGTAGATCATTTATTAGGTCACATTGTATGCATAATCACTGCACTGCAGCTTGTCGATGCGAACTGTAAGATGGAGAAACTGAGGAAAAAACAGTTGCTTAGGAGGTGCCATGTCCTACCAATCACTCTCTTCTTCTAAAGGGGCTCCAATGGCACCTGAGGGGGAATCTCATGGCTGTCATCCCAGAAAGCCTGCCGCACTGATGCCTGCTTACCATCTGCTCCTCATATAAGCAAAAACAGGCAATTGTCTCAGAGAAGGCACCTCAATCACGCTGTCATTGAACTAATATTCTTTAACATGGTTTTCAGGTAGTGTTGGACGACATCTTGGTAGAATCTGCATTGCTGGAAGTCCCTATTTGGTCTGTGGAGATAACAGTAAATGATTGTGTGTGCATGTAGTGTAGGTGGAGTGTGTTTGAAATGTATATCATAGCCCTGCCCTGTCTCAGCATGGACCTGGCATCTGACAGTGAAAAAAGCAGAACAGTGGGACCCTGTCAGTGTTACACTTCCTGTAAATAACCCCTCCATGCCTTTGGTTTTATCATTCCCTGCAAATGATTCCAGGCCCCTCCAGAGTCGACAAGAAATAGCATTATTTTATGGCACGGAAAGGGAAAAAAAAAAAGAGATAAAAAGAGGAGCCAGGGAGAGAAAAAGGGAGATGGGGCTAAAAAAGGTCCTTCAGGGAACATGGTGTAAATGAAGTTCCAGGAATGACACAGGCGAGCAATGAGGCGTGGATGGAAAATATACGCTGCACATCATCGGATAGAGATGCCAGTGGAAATGGCTTCATTGAAGTGTCAGCCCTCATCCATCAATCAATCATCCGCAAGAAACAATAACGCTGCGGCGATGGGGCAGCTTTTATGGGGCTTACTCATGGGTATCAGAAACAGCACTTAAGTGTAGTTCTGACACTGAGAGAAAAACAGAGGTGAGGTGTTCGGCTGATTCCACATGCAGGTAGAGCAGATAGAGGGGGTGGGACAGAGGTAGGGGGTGCACTAAGTATACAGTACCCCATGTAAGGACAGATCTGGACAGAAGAGGAGGAGGAGGAAGAGGTTTTATTTCCATGAGAGCAGTGGGTTATACAATTTATACATCCCCTTTGTCCAGAATGCCTGACACTGACACTTTGTTTTCTGTATATTTGGTTCTAGTAAATGTAGGTCGAGGAATGTAACATAAAGATATTGGAAATCCGATTGACAGCACAATATATATAAATAAAAAGAGAAGCCAGTTTACACAGTATACATATCATATTTGTTTTCATCTTTACCCTACAATTTATTTTCCTCATATTTGAAAACAACTAATGTAAGTAAACAGGTGGTTGGCTCAGATACTGATAAAATCATCTGCTGTCTCATACATAGGCTAATCGAAATAGATTCATCATCATGCTTATGTTAACAAACATCCTCAATAAACATAAAAATACTTAAATGCTTCAGTGCTGATGCATTCTTTAAAGCTCTAGTTTTTTTTTTTTTTAGTTTTTTTTTTTATTCCTCTCAATATAAAAATAAACCCAAAAAAATGCTAAATGGTCCAACAGTCGCTTTTGCTGTACGTGAGCCTTTTGATTTCCCCAAACTAAGTCTCTTGATGGCTTCTCAGCAACATGAAACATGACACGTCATCCATTATTCTGTACATGTGCCTTGCTATCTCAGCCCGCTCCATATGGCCCCTGTTGTCTCCAGACACCCAAATCCCTTTCCTTAGGCCAGAGGCTGTTTTTGTGGGAACCATTACATTGCTCCTCTTCCTCAGAGGAATGGGGTGACGATGATGTGCAATCACAGCCAGAACAGACTTTCTGCCTCAAATTCTGACAGGATATTCAACAACTGACCGTATCCGCTTTGTTGGCCCAATTGCTAATTCATGCAAGTTGACAATCTGGAGGCAACAATTATGAGTGATGAAAGGACTGAAAATAAGAGGAGAGAGCACTTAAGGGGAAGGGAGGAAAATATAAAGTTTACTTTACATGGAAGCAAGGAGGTAGAAGAAAAGAAAACTGAGATTATAAAAGCCCCTGATGGAGAGGAAAAGACTGGGAATACATCCTCGGTTTGCTATCAGTCACAGATAATCATATGTAGAATTCTCTTAAACATAACCTCTTTTAGAACAAAATACACTGAACAGATGAATGGATGCTAATGCAAGCAGAAAATGCCATTTGTGTATTGAATTGTGTGCTAAAATAGCTGCTGTGTGAATCCTTATCGCAAAAAAAAAAATCATGTTATGAAAGATACTTCGCCGTGAAGACCTCAGGTGTTTAAATGCAAATGATTTTGAGGAGAAATTCCCAAGTGAATTTATACATTTTAGGGCGTCCACTTCACTTCTCCTGGTCTGAAGGCCATTGGAGTGTGTGCAAACTTAGACCTCTGAGTGTAAAATTACGCATTTTATAGGGAATACATTTTTTTAAAAGCTGAAGATTAATTAAGTTTGTCACAACAGTTTTCTGTCATTGACTAAATACTTAAGGGGGAGTTCTGTATATTTAACACGGAACTATAAATCTCCACTCTGCTTTACTATATTAAATAAAATGATTTTAAGCTTCTAGACTGTAAAACAGAAAAGCCTGCAGGGCTGTTTGTCTGCAGGACATTAATATGTAGGTGAAGGCCTGGCCAGAAGCATACATTTTTATGTTTTTGAGGCTCCAAAATTATAGAGAAATGAGCGTAAGTAAACAAAAGAAAAACTGGGTAGTATATCCCTGCGTAATAAAGAGAGTTTTGACATAAAATCCCTTAAAGCAACCTGGACATGAGCAGGATGCAGGAGGCACGTCATAAGCTGATGTCGACTCGCGTTCTATGCCAAGCGTTTGCACTAAGTTTGCAACAGTGTGGGGGGAATATGAGGGTGATGCTAAGTGAAATGCTCATTTTGCGTTTGTGATTACCAAGGCCCATGGGCGATATGCACTAATGTGAGCTAATGCAATAGATTACACAGTGCTGGCCCAGGGGAACAGACAGCAAACAGATGTGGTCTACTCAAAAAAGGAGGAGTGTGTGTGTGTGTATGTGGTGGTGGTGGTGGGGGGGGAATCAAAGTTTTAAGTGTTCAATGCGCTGTAGATTGTCCCTGGCAGTTTGTTGTTTAGAGAATGCACAGTGGTGATAGGTTGTGTCAGTCTTCTGCTTTTATAGGTACGGGAAGAGTCAACCTGTGTTTTGCTCAGGCTTGCAGATGAAGAAGCTGTTACCAAAGTTCTCTAACAAAAACCCAAAACAGTAGCGGTCTGTGTAGGCTGGAAGTATTACCCACACCACAAACGTAATCACTGAAGTCATGGAAAGCAGACTTCATTGAGAACAGACACGAAACAACTGTGTGAAGTTATTGGACTGAGGTTAAAACTGCATATGAGTTTTAAACCAAGAAGAACAGTTATACTATTTCTGATTTGCTTTTAATAACACACAGGAAATATGGATTTTGCAATAAATTAATACTTTATTTAGTTTTACTATTCCTTTTTTAACCTGGTTGTAATGTATTGTTGTACCATAACGAACTGCAATAGACAGGCCTGTTACAGAAACATGTAGTGCAAAGCATTAAAAGCAGAATCTGACATGGCCAAATCCAAGCCTTTGTAAATACTGCCCTCTAGTGTTCAATAGAAGTTATTAGTGGGGAATGAGAGCATTACTGTTCATATTTTCCAGTCTGCTGAGAATTCAAGGCCTTTTTCACTCTTAGACATCAATTTGTGTTTTTCTATTTTATTTATGCTTTTAATTACATATAGATCCAGAATCACATTATTTCTGTTTTATCAGTTAATGGACAAAATGTCTAGTGCGAAACACTTCGGAGTAAAAGTATCTGTTCTAATGAATGCAAACACTTAACACTTTTGTGACGTGCTAGCAGATGTCCAAATTAAATACATGTTAGTTTTATCCAACGGTACCAATTACTGCATCGCTAAAAGCATGTAAAACTCTCAAACTGCAGTGAAAAAACTTGCGCTGTCTCCTTCCCTACAGGGGAGGATGTCGAGTAGGCTGCGGTTGGCCAGACGGCTGTCACTGAATTCACAAAACAACGCCACAGATGTCTTCTTCTTCCCATTTTATTATTGAAATGTGTCATACAAGTCTCAAACAATATTTTCATCTTTACATAAAGTACACATTGTGTGAATACCAAATCGACAACAAAAAAGAAATAACTTAACCCAAACCTCTCAAAGTTGCAGAAAATGTTAAATTACACAGTAGACTAAATAGCTTGTAAATGAATAACCTGAGACAGTTTTTGTTCACAGTGTACAATTAATTGAGCAACTCATCAACACAGCTATTTTATTATTATCCTTTTTTTTTTTTTTTTAAATCATGTGACACAGAAAAGGCTACTTGATGACCAGCCATGGCTGTGTCCTGCCTCTTGAAACAAAAATCCCACTTTTCAGACTCTGCGTATGAAAAGCAAACTGAACAGTGACTAAATGTTCCATCAAAATACAACGTGACGGTTTAACACGTCAACAGAACTCTGTGAAATTTACCACATTTAATGGCTGATTGATTTCAGGCCTTTCTGTCGCCACTTCAGAAGAACAATGCTCACAATCAGTTCTGTGTTTAAAAGTCGACTTAATACAAGCATATCATATACGACAAACCCAAATTATGTTACAAGTTGTGTACCACAGGTTGGATAATGGCCTCAGCAGAAGAGCAAAAGTTTACATAACGTCGACTCCCAGGTTACCTGACAAACATATCTATCTAGATGTAGAACTCCAACTTAAAATATCTGTCACTTGTCAGTAGGTGACTAGGTGTGCAGGCTCAGCTGACATGATATTTACAGCAGCTCTACAAAAATAACAGTGTGTAGAGCACAACATGAGGTAGACCACTTCCACATGCACAGCACTTGTTACTATGGCCTGTTTATTAACCAAATGGGTCAAAGCCATCAAGTTCTTTGACTGAAAATCCCACCCCTTCAGTGCTTTGGAAAAGGAAAAAGGTAGAATAATGCTGAACCGCAGCCTGTATGTCAACAAGAACAGAGCAGCAAATGTAACACAAATTTTTTTTTTCCTTTTTTGTATTTTTTTTTATCTAACAGTTTTACTTAATATAATTTTATGCACCTAAAGCTAACACATTTGTTATCCCACATACACTTTTTACTTTTACATCCTCTTAACATTAGTGTGGGTCAAATATGGATAAGTAACCGTTCGTGAAAAGTTATCACAGTGCAGATCGGTGGAGGAATACATTTGAGAAGCGATAATCTTCTAATCTTTTATTCAAAGAAAATATGTAAAATGAATGCCAAAGCCCTGAAATGTCTATGCAACACACTTTTTCTCGTATTGGAAAATGAAATTAGGGAGCCTAGACACTTTGAGCATAAACCATCTCTCTTATTAATCTGTACATTAAACTCATTTTACAATATGTTCTACTAAATAAGGTAGCAGCTCAGTTTGACTCTAGACAGAGAAAAAGATTTTTGCATTTCTTAACATGGGTGGATTCATATAAAGTACCAGGCAAAAGTTGTCAAAGGTTGTGTTAGAGGTTGAAAATCCAAAAAAGAAAAGTCCTAATATTTCAACCTTTTTACCTTAAGCCACTTCAGGTATTTTTGTCAGTGGTCCCATAGCGTTGATTAGGGAATGGGCCTGATGCTTCTCTCCTCTGTAGGTTGGGCAGAGTTGGCAAGTGTTGGTACAGCATAGTTCTGCCCCCTGAGAAAAAATCTTTTTAATGATAAATCTACAAACTGCTGAAATATGCAGACATGAGATAACCCTGTTTTAACCTTTTTAAACCCCTCCCCTGTGCTTTTTAACCTAATACTTACCTGCTCTTTGGTTGCCCAGACCTCCATGACCAGGGGTTGCTGGTGTGCTGTGATACAGAGTTGCCAGGTCACTGGGTGTACAAGAGCGCAGCAAGTTCATCCACTCCGGGTCCAAACTTCCACCCATAGCAGTGGGAGTGTTCTTTACTGGACCCAAAACCTCAGATGGACACGAGGCTTGTGCTGCACTTTTCACACTTCTCCCTGAGATAAGCATCCTGGTCGATCCGTCCCCTGTCGCCACTCTAAAGCCGGGCTTCTCGCTGGTTTCAGCTTCCCTGCTTAGGGGCATGGTGTACTTTAATCTCTTGCTGGAGGTTTCACCAAAATCCATCTGAGGGAGGCTCCCAAATCGGCTTGACAAACACAGCCTGGTGGCGTCCGAGTGCCAAATAACACCGCTTCTCACTGGGTAACTCCTTTCACCAATTCCCACTCTATCTGGAGGGGCTGGTCTGTCCATTACATACTTGCTGCCTGTGTTGGATTTCCTCATGAGCTCTGTATACCTTGAAGCTTCTTGGCTTGGATGTGGATCAATGGTCTGTCTATATCGCTTTGTATCCGGGACAACATTACGTAAAGGTGCACACATAGGGGATCTTTTAGGTCCAGGGTTTGTGTTACTGGGAAGTGTCTTCTCCTGTGGTTTTGCAGGTAAAGGGGGCGGGGACTTGGTTCGACGAGGGTGGCTTCTATTAATCATGGGCAGCGGGGTTACATCTTTCCCATCGAGGGCAGGGGGGCAGCCTGTGTGACGTTTCTGTCTCGCACTACCAAAACTGCTCTTTTTGGCAGTGTCTGACTTGTCTTTGTGAGTCAGCTTTTTGTGTATCATCAGAACCTCCGGGTACATGGTTTTATATGCGCACAGTGAACAGGCAGTTGGAATTAATGCATTTCTAGGTTCTGCAGGAATGGAGAGAGACACTTTTAAGGACAAATTTAATGGGGCCTCAGCGTTCTCGTCTTTTATCTCTTCCTTTTCCACCTTCAGGTTAACAGGTGCGGGGAATTTTATGTGCACATCATCAGCAGACTTAGCAATTAATTTCTCATACTCTGTGTTCATCTGGATGAGCGATTTGCCAAGCTTGCTATCAAATCTGTCTTCTGATGTCCCGTTGGTGTATGAGCCTCCAACCCAGAGCTTGGATCCAGTTGGGGAGGGGTTTTCATTGTTATTTTCTTGCTTGACGTCTGTAGGAGAGGGTGCTAAAGGCACAGGTCTGCTGGGGTTCTCCATGTAAGGTTTGTCCTTGTGACGCCGGTCCAGGTGGTATTTCAGTGAAGTCTTCTGAGCTGCAGCGTAGTCACAGTAACCACACTTGAAGGGTTTTTCCCCTAAAACAAAAAGATGATCTTATTATTAAAAAAAAAAAAAAAAAAAAGTCTCATTATATCAGCCTTTCCCTAGGATTATAACGCTTAGGTGCAGCACTTAAGTTATTATGATCATCATTTAAGCCAAATTTATGTTAAAATTAATGTGGAGAGCATAAAAATTAACTTAAACCCTTTATCTCTGCTCTAATGGTTGTAGTTGGTCCCACGGGGCATTTCAGCATGATTTGTTTTTAAGGTTTTTAATGTTTCGGATGCTTTTCTAATTTTTGAGCCCATATACCATTATAAAAAATAGAAAATATGATACTAAATTATATATTTTGTAATGAATAATGTAAAAAACATTTTGCTGAAGGACCTCTAGACCCCACAACAATGCACTTCAGTGAAATACACAACTTTGAAAACTAATAGAAAATCCAACTGTTTTCAGGTGATTTAAGCAATTTCATAATAGTCATTTAACTTGAACATACCTGTGTGAGTCCTCAGATGAACAGTGAGGTAGTAGCTGGAGCGAAATGATTTGCCACAGTAACTGCATTCTTTGGATCTAACTTTGGATCGATCCAGACCATCTTCACCTTAAAATAAAGACAAATGAATTAACAGAATGAAATACAACAACAAATGTGTTATTGTCCCTCCTGTCAGCAGGGGGAGCACTTAGTAGGAGGTTTTTTTTTTTTTTGGTAATCTAACAAGTGAAGTGTGAATTAAACCCTAAAATTACCAGAGGCCAGGTTTTCTGTCATCGCAGCTTCCTCAAATCCCTCCTCAGAGCCTTCCTCTGTCTGGTCCACTGAGCTGGGTCTTGACAGTTTCCCATCAACAGAGGAAGTTGGACTCTCCTCGCCACCCCTATCGCGCTTGTGCACTCTGGAGTGGAGAACCAACTGGTGATAAGTCCTGAAGGTTCTCTGGCATTCTTCACATGTAGTTGGTCTTTCTTTGTCCTTGTCTTTCTGTATGAGAGACCTGCGCATTGGCTGTAAGCTCCCTACTGCTGTCTGCTGCTGAGAGCGGAGGCCTTTCCCGAGAACCTCCCTTGCAGCCTTGTCTCCTTGGCCTTCAGACCAAATATTATTCAGTTCTTCCTTATCAGAACTGCAGTCTTCATTGTCAGTGCTGGCGTCTTGTCCAATGTCTTTAATATTATTAGGTCCAACTGCTATTTTGCCCTTTGTAGCGAGTTGCCATGCTTGATATGTGTTGAATGGATCTAACTGGGGAATCCATTTTGAGGATCTCGTAGGCTGTAATATACTATCTGCTGAGCAGGGCAGAAGATTTAAACCATGAAGAAATGTTTCCTGTTTCAGAGGTTCAGTAGTGGCATCCATGTTCTCCTTGTGTCCATCTTTGTCAGGCTCCACCTCTCGATTATGTACCTTACTATGTTCTACCAAAGATTCATGGTCAGGGAAGAAAAACCCACAAACCATGCACATTTTGTAAACGGTGGGTACAGGCTCTACTGCAGGGTCTTGAACAACTCCATTGATGGTAACTGGTGTTTCTAATTCTTGCTGGGCTTTGCTCTTTGCTCCTGACTTTACATGCATCTTCATGTGGTTCTTTAAGAACCATGACTCTCTAAACCGCCGTCCACAGACATTGCAGCAGTAAGTAAAATAGTCTTTGTGCTTCCTCATGTGTGTCTCTAGCTCACCTGCATCTTGTGATACCTGACCACACACAATACAGCTGTGAACCTCCTTTTCAGCAGGAAGGCTACTTGATTTAGGTCGACCTCTCTCTCCTGGAATTCTGAATTCTCCTTCAATTCGAAGCACAGCTGGTTCAAAGAAAGTGGAAGGGTGCTGTTCTAATACATGGGGTCCTAGATCATCCTGATCGGAAAAGGTCTGGTCACAGAACATACAAGATACTGATTCACTTCCTCCAGACTGCAACACAGCCTTCTCGAAATAGGTGCTATGAGGTGTCATACTTGAGCCAGGCCCTGGAATGCTTGCACTATTACTTATCAAAATGTCTTGGGCAAGTCCATCTGGGCTCTCCACAAACGGCAGCAGAGAGTGAGTCGGCATTGTCCTTTTCTAGGTGGAGTAGCAATGCTGTACACCCAGTACAGGTTAAAGGAAACCTGGAAACAATGACAAAAATGTAATAAGGCTTTGCATACTATCAAAACAGGATCAGCAAGAGAGGAAAAATAAAATCTGTTAAAACACAAAGAAAGAGAAATGCTTTCCTTTATACTGAAACAGGAAATGTATCTTTTTAGCAATCAACAGCACAGACAACCCATTTCCTCAATGCACAGCCCACTGATAAACAGGTTTTTTAAGTCATCAACATATTTTGTAATGGATACTTTGCCTTATTTAAAAGTAATGAACTGCTGTTTTAATAAACCAGCTACTTATGCAGAGGTTCCTTCATTCATCACAGAGAACATTTAGACTTTTTAAAATAGTTTTTGAAATATGAGAAGTGGTAATAACACACCACAGTTAAACAGAAGCTTTAACTATTACTAAAATATTTAGCGTTTTCTCATTTAAAGCTTACTTTATTGCAGATCAGGCTTCAACTATAGATATAATTATCATCCATGGTCTTGATTGATAGTATTGTAAAACATTAAATCATTATTCAGACGCCTAAGAAACATTATCTTTGGTTTCAAAAGTTATCTTGTTTCCTAAAACGTCACAATAAAGAATAAGAATAGAATAAATATTCTGCACCATCCAAGAACACAATTAGTTTTTTCTTTTTTTTTTTTATTTTATTTTTGATAACAGTACGTCGTTTATTCTTGGATGCATAATCTCCAGTAAATAATAATAAAAAAAAGCAAATGGTTAAGAAACCCAAATCTTACAAGTCGTTTGTTTGTCTTACAAGTGGAGTAACTGGATGAGCAAGTTCATTGGTTTAAGGCACATTACAATATGGTGGCAACATCAACACATAAAGACAGGGTATTGTGGCATGACTAAAATTCACTTATCCTAATATTTAGCGTCTCCTCGACCGTGATTAATACAAGGTAACAAGTATATTAAGCAGACGATGAGTTACAAGTGTCTCCTCTAATAGTATTATAGCTGCTGGTGGAGGTACTCCTAACTTTAATCCAGTGGCTCCCTGCCAACTGTGGAATGAACAACGGTGATTTTTTTTTTTTTCCCCCTTCTGCTTTGTGTGAAAAGACTCAGTAAACTAGCTCCGAGTTAGCCTGCTTATTGAAGCAGGCACATCATTAAGTCAATGTACTTATGAGGGAACACACAAAGTAACAGTTAGGCTAACAGCTACTGTGATAACTTCCCAATAAGTTCATTAAAAGTCAGTGTTCTCCTGAAGTGAATAGCTATTACATTTCTACATGTGCATAATAAATACAGGACACGTGACTACTTTACTTATTAGAGATGTAGATCAATACGAGAGATGCTAACAATAATTTAGCTAACATTTGAGTCGATACCAGACAAGTTAGGGCATAACGCTATTTTCAATGCAAATGATTGGTGCAAATTGCCATTAGGCTTACCTTGTGGTTGCTTATTCATTTGATTCATACCAACTCCGACACAAATAAGTTCACAATGTGCTAGCGTCGCTACTTTATAGTAAGCCATCAACTCAAAGTAAGGTCATTCGCGTTCTTAACGACGTTAACGTTAGCAAACTCCACTTTCTGTTGTCTCGACTTCGACCAAACTGTAGACACTCACCAACAATACCTACCAACTCAGAGTTTCCGGGATTAATAAAAGGTACTGATTCTACGAGCGGTTGAATTCAGGAGCTAGGCTAGTAGTTGTGTGAGATGCCTCCTGAATTGTTCGGCGTTGCCAGTGGACGGCTCACCTATTGAATTGTTTGATTGTGGGTCATATTTGTTGGACTTGCTGGGGTTGCGGGTCCTCACTGTGCAGCTGTTGAGCTCTGAGGCGCGCGCACAAGCCCATTCTCAAGGGGAAGATGGAGCGCGTGCACGGCCGCACCAAAAAAACTCATAGACTGGTCACGTGGTCACGGATAACAGACTAAAGCTTACATGATCTCAATTAATACACAATAGCGACTCACTTATAAGATACTCATAACTGTTGTGTGTGTGTGTGTGTTGTTTTTTTTTGAGTCAGGCTGAAAAAGTTTCAACTCTTACAAATAACTCACTTAAATTATACTTTTGCAACTTCATCGCGAATCAGTGTCATGTGCAGATTTGGTAATTTACCTCGGTTTCCTTTACAAGTGGATACAGTGGATTCCAGCTATTTCACTTTTCTACTCACTGCTATCACGATTCTGGTTTACCTGTTTTCAAGTGTCACAGCTGCTCCTCTGCCACTATTCTGAACTCAAGTGTGTGTTTATTATATCCACAGGCTACACAACAATGCCGTTTGATACGTAATACTGCATTGAACCTACCTAAAGTGCAGCCCTTCCACGTTCTCAACGTCATGCATCAGCTACCATGTGGGGATGGGGGAGGGGTGCCTTGAAGTTTTCACAGTTACATGAGGTTTTTTTTTTTTTTTTTTTTGCAGAAGGAGGTTGAGTCATAAGAAATTTCAAGTTCTTCCTATTTCAACATATTAAATATAGTAGCATGCTGTTTCAACTTGATTTATTGCCAGGCTGATCTAATGAGAGACAGTTTGGTATGTTTTATAGTTAAGAGAAAAAGGAATGTTAGCCTACAAAAATGTACAATAACATGACAGCTGCTGTGAAAAAAAAATCACTATAAAACTGAACTGAAACTCCAATGTTTTACGTCACGTAAACACCATCATGACACCTACAGTAGCACCCAGTGTTTGAACGACAACCCCTCCTCCACACTCCCAGTTTTCCAAAGACACCAGCCATTGATAGTGTCTTAAAGCCATACAATCAACAGATACCCAGAGGATCCCATCATGTGTGTGTGTGTGTGTGTGTGTGTGTGTACTCTCACTAACACACATACCCACCCTCCTTCAGAATGGCAGCAATGTTTGTGCGCATAAATAAAACAAACAGCAAAAGAAACTTTACCAGTAACCACGCCTAGCTAAGAAACAGTGAACAAAAGGCTGGAAGGATCCATTTGGAGAAAACATCCCTCACAACTCCCTCATGTAAAGGCAATGATTGTCTTTACAATAAAAAAAAGTACTCTTGAAATCCTTCTTACACTCATGTGTTAGCAAACAGGTCTGCTGTGCTCACTTAGTAATTAAAAAACAGAAGCAGCCCTGCAGGTTTGGCAAGCAGACTTCATAAAATGCATCACTGCCATAATAAAAGTAATTCTATTCTGCTGCCAGATAATAAACCACATCAAATACCTCTCACATTAGACACATGCAAAGTAATGTATTAACTCAAATATACATAAATATAATGTTTTATGTTAATTTAATCCTATCTTTCCAATTTATGGGCAGAGCCATAGTTTGGATAACATATCAGCCTTGTGACAAATAGCAAAACATGCAAAAACAAGTATTCTACTATTCGCCTAGATTCCATAACTGACATGTACCGTCCTAAATTAAAACATTTATGACCCCCCCACCCACCCCCTACAATATTCTGATTCAATTTTTGCTATTCCTGACTCACCCCAAGATCCTGTTACACAAACAAGTCTAGTATGTTAATCAAAAGCACCACATGTGACACATTGAGGCCTCCCGCTCATTTCCTATTGTTCTGTGACCACAAAGACTCTGTGAAAGGCTATCAATCTGGAGCAACAGTGTGATGCCTCAAGATGATGAAATTTCCAAAGGGATGTATTACAAAAAGAAAAATACACCATCTGGAGCTGATGTTAGTTTTCTATATGTGTTAGATAAATATATAAAACTGGATAGCAATTCTGTTATCAGTTCTATTGTAGTTCTGTAATTAACATTCATCCTCTGTAGTGGTAATGACAGCAACAAGTGGGCAAACATTGTTTACTTTTAACTGATTTAATTAACTTTGTCCTATTGTTTGACATTATGCTAATGTAATTTCTTCTCCCTAAATCCACCAAACTCATTGTCTGCAATTGTTTCTTTACAAAAATGACATGCATGCATATAGCATAACTCAAAGCAATAAATTATAATTAAAGATAAAGTAGCATCTCTGAGCACAAACTGAGGACTGGAATAAATAATTATGTATTCACCAGACAGACACCCTGATAGGAATTGTATCAATGGATGGGGAAAGAGTGCAGTGGCTTGTTTTTGTCTTGACGTGTCAGGAGCAGCTGACTGCATTGTTCTCCTCTAGATTCACAGCCTGGCTTCTTTCATAATCTCGGTGCCGCTTCTGAAAGACACTGATAATATATAATCTCCTTTCTCACCCGTGGTCTGTAATGTTTATTCAGCACAGCCAGCTGTTGTGCTGTTGATCATCAGGAAAATTTTAACAGTTGCCAAAAGCATGCAACTTCTGCATGTTTGAAATATTTATTTTCTTTTTGAGATCAATGAAATATTTTTGGAAATGGTGATGAAAGGATTTTTTTTTTCTACAGTTACTCTTCATTATCAAACTAGAAATGGGAGCACACATCTGAAAATTTGCCAGTCCAACAATATAATGTGTAATTCTGAAGCTCAAAGTATTTCCTTATCATACAGAGGAGCCTTTTCTAGATCACCTCAATGATATGAATATTAAACACATTTTTGACTATCACATAACAGGAGTGTTTCGTTAGTTTGAATGGCATCAAAGTGTCTTTAGTCATAAATAGCATTTCTAAAAGACACCTTTTGTTCCTCCGACAGGATGTAGAATTCCACTGAAAAGACTCACACACAGCAGCTCAAAAATCACTTGAGAGTATCTGCATCAGAATGCCCTTCAAAGACACACACACACGCGCACGCACACACGTGCACACGCACACACACACACACACACACACACACACACACACATGCACATACACACATAGGGCCTGCAGGATTTGCTGATTCCCATTTTCCCAAAGTGAATGAGACTGTCCTGTAGAGTCTACATCACTAGTGTTCGTTTGTCAACAGATTACCCGCGAATCTGCGATTACTGTGTCTTCACATCGGTCCCTGGAATCGTTTCACCCCTTATGTTTCCCCAACAGACCTGTTACTAGTGAGCAGTGCTGTGATGCACATTAATGCTGACAGCAGGCCTCCTGTCAGGCCTCCCTGCCCACTGTTCCCTTGTTCCACCCCCTCTGAGCTCAGTGCATTCACACAGCCCCATGCATTGTCCTGGGATGAACTGCAGCAACATGGTGGGCAAGCAGGCCTTGTGTGGTGTAGTCTGCACCGTTAAATCCATACTGTACAACTGCTTCCGTTTTTATGCACCACCCTGTTCCTTATCTTCACAGTGAAAAAGCATTGTTGATCCTTTCTATTAAAAGTGTTCATGGAGTCTGGCATACATATGCAGCTGCTAACTGCTGTCTGTATTGTGTATTGAACTAAATGCATGAGAGCATGACCAAAAAGATGCAAAAAGGACTTTAGATTTGACCCAATTGTGCTTTTTCTTTACGTATTTTGCAGGTATTTATTTTTTGAGACAAACAATAAGAAAAGTAGGGGTAGAGGAGAGCTGAGACAGGAGATGATGCAAATGTTGATGTGCTTTTGATTTCTAAGACAACGTCTGCATTTTCTGAACTATACAGACTGGTTATTTGAATATGCAGTAGGTTTCTATCTGATACCTGAGCCCACAAAGACCCAGGCATCCACCACTGACCAAAATAATCTACTGATCTAAAATGTTTAATACCATTGATCCACTAATCCTATCAATACATGTAAATAACTGAGGTAAAATGTCCTCAAATATGACCCATTTGGACGTTCAGAGGCTCTGTAGTGAACATCGAATGACTGTCCTCATCTGCATCACCTGTTAAACCCATGGAGTTTGACAAATGACAGTGGATGGAGACACTTGTTTTATGCAGTTAATGATATATTGTGTTGAAAAAGCATTTTTTCCTCATTTTTCCTAATTTGATATAATACCCTTTGAATTTACTCTGAGCTTTTATGAACATCTACATGATTAGTAGAGGATAATACCTGATTTTAACTGAAAAATGCAAAATGCAAAGGATAATATTACAATAAATGTTGGTAAATCCCTTGGGAAAGACCAAAAACATCATTTGGAAGTTGTGACAAAAATAATTGTGGGTCTTTAAGGGTTAATTGTATGTTTAGTATTTAACATCAGCTTGCCTCTTCTCCCATTCCTGCAAAAACATCCCATTGATCCTAATTAGGAAGAATCCCTAGAGGAAATGACCAAATGTTTTACACTACTCCAGCTCTACCTCACTTTTTCTCCTATGGCAATTACTTTGATGCACAATTTAGAATGATCACACCTATTACAGAGGGTAATGTAAGAAGAGTGTGTCTCATTGATAACAAAAGAGCATTGTGAGTTATGCCTTCAGGGGCTGTGGATCATCACTTAATGGTGGGTGAATGCTGGAGCCCAGACGTTACCATCTAAAACACATCCTTGCAAAGACTGCACTCTGCGCTATCAATCACACAAATTACATCATAAATACTCAAAGATGATTTGAGGCTCTCTTTTACCTGAAGTTTACATTTCCTTAGATCTTGTTTAATGTTATTTATCTCTAAGGTGTGTCTTTTTGAAAAGCGTGAATCAGTATTCGAGTATAGCGCTGTCCACCAGTCAGCCCTTTGTCTGCGTAATAAATGATAACCTACGGCGTGGTCAGTTATTGTCACTTTTCTGTCAGCGTCCAAATAAAAACATAGATGAGTAAGTCTCACATTACTTCCCTCTAAACCCAACACGGCAGTGACAATCCAACTACCTGACTCACATGCCACACCTTGGTAAACATTATTTAACCCATAAAGACCCAGTGCTACTTTTGTGGTAGTTCCCAAATGATTTTTTGTCCCTATGTAACCTTTCTCAAGTGATTTATCACCATTTGTTATAATATTATCATCTGTATTTTGCATTTTTTCAGTGTAAACCACGTATTTTCCTATATTTAATTCACAGATCATGTAGATATTCTTGAGTATATTCAAAGGTTATTATATCAAAACAGAGAAAAATGAAGAAAAACTTGCTTTTTTCAGCAAAGATATCAATAAGTGAACATAAACCAAGTGTCTCCATCCACTTTCATTTGTCAAACTCCATGGGTTTTACTGGTGAATCAATGTTGTAGGAGGTGACGGTGTTTCCACATTCACTATGGAGTATCTGATGACCATGAAAAGATGATATTAAACCAGTTATTTACATGTACTGATAAGATGAATGGATCAACATGTAATTAAACATTTTAGATCAGTAGATTAGTGGATTTTTGGATCTTTAGGGGTTAAATCTGATGCAACAGTATGAAGTAAAATTTCCCTGCCTATTCATGCTGAGTCATATGTACATTTAAGGTAACACCCAGCTATTGATGATAGTTTCTCGACATCATTTAACTCATGAACAACAGACAAAGGGTGAAGATATTTATTGTCTTCAAGATATCTGAAGATACTGTACACATACACATATAGTATACGCAAACCAAAGCATGATATTAATTTCACATATGCCACATATAACAACGCAAGACATCCATTAAATATCATAAAACAAAGTGCTGCAATCAAATTAAAAGTTAATCAAATGATTTATGACTATTGCAAAACATACCACAGGACATTCACCTGATTTACAACCGTATTGTGTTGTAAATCCAGATGCATTAGTTTATCTGTAACATGAATACTTACAATCAGATCCCAACAGAAAAGTAAAGATTGTGATCTCCTATATGGCCCAATAAATGACTGTTAAACCAAACTTGATATGTATGTGTGCACTTGTATCTTAAGAGAAAATAACCTGTAAGTACACCTTGTTTTTACCCTTCCATTATCTGTTAATTTTACTATCACGTAGTTCTGAGTGTCTTTTCCCACATCATATCATATTAATTTCTCTATAGACACACAAGTGTGTTTTTCTGTGATAAAATAAGAAATATTACAATGTGTTTAAATGTCTTGGGCAACTTCATTAACTGCTGAAAGCAAAGCATGTTAAATTACACAAGCCCAGTATGTCATTAGCGGCAAAAAGAGAAAGAAGCCACATTATAGAAAAATGTTTCTCACCTACATGCAATACTTGTCAAGACATTTATATGATCCAAAAATATATATGTATATCTCAACAACCTTACTATTAAGTAGGCCATGTCAAATTTCCATCAGTTCACTTTCTTTTCTTTTCTTTTTTTTTTTTAACTGTTCACTTGCTCTTATCCTTTCCACCACTTTCTTTTACTCAATACAAGATTTAACTGTAATAAAAACTAAAAATTAAGTAAAAATAATTGTAATGTTCAGTAGGGGTTTGAAAGAGTGATGGGAAAGAGAGAGACAGAGGGAGAGAAAGAAAGAAACAGAGTTGGTGTCTGTACAGAGGATAACATAACATATGGGATGGTTTTTTTTTCTTTTCTTTTTTTCTTTTTTTTGGTTTCATTTGGCCTTCTCAGCTGATGGAGCAGCAACTGCCGGCTCTGTCTGGACCCCAGCGTCTGTGGAATGACGTTTCTGACCCTGTGGTGGAAAGAGAAAAATCTAAACGTCTCATTTACAGTCGCATTTTTTCTGTTTTTTTTTTTTACCCAAGTGAAAGGATGATGGCTAGCTTCATAGCTCAGTGGTTAGAGCACTGGTCTTGTAAACCTGGGGTTGTGAGTTCAGTCTTCTCTGGGGCTTAACTACTTAACCTTTGAGGAAGCTGTGGTGGTTTGGAAGGTGGCTTATACCTTTAAGCAAGGCATTGAACTATTGTTTGCCCCCCAGATGCTATAAGCAGCCCATTAGTCTTGATCTGGTACTAGTGATGAGTTAAAAAGCTTAACTCTGCTTCCTCTTGATTAGATCTTTTTGTGCTGAAATTGTTTGATCTTAACTGTTTGCATTTAATCACATCCATCCATTGATCATCTGATCCCGCTTTATCCTCACTAGAATCGCTGGAGCCTATCCCAGCTACTTATGGGTGAAGGTGGGGTACACCCTGGACGAGTCGCCAGGTCATCGCAGGGCTCACACAGAGACAAACAAACAATCACCCTCACATTCACACCCATGGGCAGTTTAGATTAACCAATTAACCAATCAGTGCATGTATTTGGATGGTGGTGGAGAGAACCCAGACACGGGAAGAACATGCATTTAATTACATTTCAAAGAAAATTAATTTGATCAAACTCAACACAAAATGTAAAATCAGCCAGTTATTCAATAATCGATAATGCATTTGGGTACAGAAGGTTCTGAAATGGCCTTCAGGTCTGATTCGAAACATAATCTGACAATAATATGTTTCTGCTGCCATCTAGTGGGAATAAAGCTGCACTCTGAACACAGTACTTAATAGGATGTAAAAAGATACTCTACCAGATTTTTAAAGAACAGCTGGATGGAGTTTCTCTTCTCCAGCTTTTTGGGGATGTTGGCTGCATCATCTGCACCTTGGGGGGCCGCTGACGCCGGTTTGCTGTCTGCAGCTGCCTCAGACGCCTTAGCTGCTTTAGGTTCCTCCTTTGTTTTCGCCGGCTGCGCTGCCTCTGCTGCTGCTGCTGCTGCAGGTGGAGCAGGGGTTGACTTCTTAGGTTCAGTAGCCTAGACGTACAAAATGGAAAAAAAAGTCAGTTTCTCAATCAAAATCAAAACCCAGTCATTAACAGTACATGATAATGTTTGATGGGCTTGCAGATGGAAGGCATCAGCTGTCAAATCTAGCATTAAGATGCACATCTGCTGTTAGGATACAGTCAGGAATCACTGCCTTAGTGATAGCAACATCACAAGGGATTATCATTGAAGCACTGATATGTGTTATGAGTATAAAACTATGGACAAACAGAGGAAAACACTTCAGATGTTTTAGAGCACATTTTAATACATGAGGAAATGAATGGAATCACTCCGGTTAATAATGCATCTATTCTCCAGAGGTAATTTTACACTATTTACCCCTCCAGTAGTTTTCCTTAGGAGCCGAACTCCACTTGTAGAGGCTGCTTGGACTTTTGTGGTCATGTGGTCTAACAGTACCTCAAATTCATATTAATCTGTTACTTTCTGTAATTATTCCACAGATATAAATCATATAAACGTTATTTATATGCTTGCAGACTACAAGTGAATCAGTTCTTACTTTAGGTTTGAAGAAAGAAAGGAAGGATGACTTTGTGTCTGCTTTCTTCTCTTCCTGAACAGGTGGTGGTGGTTCAGGCTTGGCGGCGGCCTCCAGGGTGCCGGCTTTAGAGGAATCCACCTTCTTCAGCAAAACAGGACAGGAAATACATATGATGAATTATGGATTAAAAGCATGACTGTGTCGAGAGCAGCTAAGCAAGGGCATTAGCCTCCACCTGTACGTGAAAGAGGGTGAAAGGTGAAAAAACAAGATCGAGCAGGCAAGAAGCAGAAAATCAGGTTAAGATAGAGATTGATCCCCCGTAAGAAAAGAAAAGAAAAAAAAATCCCTCAGTCCATGATTTCTGCAACAAAGACGGACAAAATAAGAAAACCACTGACTGGACTTTTTCCACCACATGCAAGAAAAACCCTTCTTTTGCCCCTGTTAAAGTAAACACAGTGCGACAGATGATGGGTATATTCATCTGTCATGATGGAAATTATAAATAAAATCTAATAATCAGTGTTGCAGTGTGATAAATGATTACATAAACTGATTAATTCCCTCATTTCTTCAACCATAAAATAGTTTGAGTTACAACTGGACATGCCAAAATTACATGGTTACTCAGGAAATACAGTATATAACTCATGCTGTTTATGATATTTGATATAACGTCCCATCAAACTGTCAGAGAAACCTGTTTAGAGAAGAAAATCAAAATTCACAAGCACTTCTAGCTAATTTACCTCCTCCTCTACAACTGGCTCTGGCACCTCTGCTGCTGTCTCCTGAGTGTCTGCATTATTTTCAATCTAAGCAAATGCAAATAAATCATGAACATATAAGTATACAATTAACAGTATGATGATTAGTAATGAGAAAATGAACCGGCCACCTTTAATTTACCTTCACTTCTACAACTGGCTGTGGTACCTCCACTGGTGTCTCCTGGAGATTGAAACTGAGACTTGAATATACACCACTCAAGACACAGATGCAAACTACTTGTGTATAAGTGTTTAACCCTTTCATGTATAGGGGTCACTCCAGTGGACAGTTACTCTAAAGCTGTTCTCTTGTATATTCATGGGTTTTGTTGTGATAGTTCCATATCAGCTGAGACAGTGGACGCTTATGCACCATCCCATACACTGACATTCATACCATTACTGTAACTTTGCTGTTCTTGGTAAACCTGATCTGCAGTAACATGTTTGAGTGTAAATCAGTTGCTAATAAAAATTGGGAATATGATAAAAAACATCAGATTAGCTGCATTAAAAATGTTTTGATTTTGTATATCACTTTCTGATATTCAAAAATTAAACACATGGTGTCCAGCGGAGTGGACATTTTTGGAACTCCACAAAAAATTATGAAGGTAGATTTGTTTCTTTATTGCTTTAACAAAAAAAAAAAAAATATTTTCATCAAAAAAAAAAAATCACTTCAGTCAAGGAAAAAAAGTGTTCAAATGCAATTTTTTGGATTGTATTTTTTTTTTTTTTTCATTCAGACACTTTTTTTTAGCAAATTTTTTTAGTTAAAGCAATAAAGAAACAAATCTACCTTCATAAAAAACTAGGTTTATTAAAAAAAATCAGTTGCATTGTTTTTTCATGCCTAAAGAGGAACAAAAACACTCAGGAAAAAAATCTCGACTAAGGTTCTCATAATTCATGCATGAAAGGGTTAAATAAATGCCCTGAAGAATGGCCATTAATATTTTGCACAGGAAGATTCTGGCTTAAATAAAAATACACCAATATAACATTTCTAAATATATCCCGTATGTGCATGATCCCTAATTACCTGTACTTCTACAACTGGCTGTACCTCAACTTCTAAGGCTGGCTCTGGTGCATCCATTTTCTGCAGAACAGTGAAGGAATCCTTGTTGTGAGTTAAAGCCAGAGAGGAGTTATATGTGCAATATGTTATTATAGTAATGAAATATACAGAATGCAAAAGTTTATTAATTGCTAAGACCGTTTCAGTTTAGAGAATGTGATGCTTATAATAGAAAAATGGACTGTGGTAGAAACAGTTGTATAGATTTTAGGCATTTAAAGAAAAACAACTCAAAAATCTGACTATTGACCAAAAATAATGTAATATAAAAGTGTCAAATCAGGATAAATGCAGCATTGCCATATACAGATCCTGCAGAGGCCCAATTTATAGTAAGCACACTGTTCAGTTTCTGCCACCTCCAGGCTAAGCCGTCGTTTGCTCAGTTAGTGACAGGGTGAGCCATGGTCAGTTTGGAAATAGAATCATCTACTGTACCACTGCTGCTGTTGTGGTCGCGGCTTTGGCTCCACTTGAAGAACCCTTGTCTTTGGATGCCTTGAACCCTATCCGTACCTCAAATTCACATACAATTCACACTATGTAATAATACGAAACAAGGACTGACCTAAATAATCTGAATCATATCTTCTAATTTCGCTCTAGGTGTGTGTGGGTTATTTACCTTTGAGCGGAACAATTTGCTCAGAGTATCTTTGGCTGATTTTCCCTTTGGGGACTCGGTTGCTTTCGCAGCAGGTTTTGGTTCTTCCTTTGGTGTGGGTTTCACAGGTTTAGCAGCTGGCTCTCCTTTGACTTCCAGCTTCGGTGGCTCCGGTGGGGGAGGCGGTGGGATAGACATTCCTTTGGGTGCTGCAGGTGGTTCAGATGCTTGTGCAGCCTGTTTCAGACAGACAGAGATCCTTAAATCCAGTCTGGTATCTCACAAATTTTACACTACATCACAACAGATGATAAGAACAGTGGAAAGCAAGTACAGATTTTCAACAAGCTATTTGTAATTCAGTGATGTGTGAAGTACAATTATCAAATGTTTATTTTAGGGTATGGACTGAACCCCAAGCATATGCAGTAAATGCCAAAATCTGTGATACAAATTCAACACGGAGGCAGTGTGTGCTCACAGTGGCAGCTGCTTCTGGTTGGCTCTCCTGCTGGGACTATTTTGCAACAGAAAAAGGAAGCAATTAGATAAAGTTTAAAGCTGAAGCAAACACAAAAATCTGCAAATGAGTCACTGATCCTTAAGATTTTTTATTTATTTATTTTTTTACAAAAAATATTAAAACAGAAAGCTTAGGAATAGTGTACGAGGAGACATACTGAAATGTACTCCTGCTAACACTATTGTTGTTGCAAAATAAGTAGCACAAAAATCAAAAAATTTACATGATCAGATTAATTGATAAAATTATTAATCAAAATAAAGAGGGCGAAATCAATCACTCATGAAAACTGTCAAAAATACAACAGGAATAGCAAAAATAATTCGATGTGTGAAACCATTAAGACCATTTTATATAAGATGTGAGCATCTGTTCACCTGATCTTTTGTAGCATCAGGAGCAGCTGCTTCCTTTTTGGATGTTTTAGTGGGAGTCACCTGTGCAACAAGGAAAAAACTATGATCGTAAATAGTTTTCAAAATGCCTAATATTCCAGTGTTAAATATGTAAGCATTTGGCAACATGTTATTTCAAACAGCTGGCAGTAAAAAAAACAAAAATCAGCAGCAACAGAAAATAATTATTTAGAATAAAACAGAGGCCGTTCATGAGTGCTGACATAGGCCTTTATGATATGCTAACGCAGGGAGACAGAGTGAACACTGAGGGCCCTGACAGAACACATACAGTACATGCGCTGTCATTGTGACAGCTATTGTGCTCCGGAGATGGCGTAGGCCTGCCCTCGCTCTATCTTCACAAATCTCAACTTCCAACTGCACAGGCCTCCCTTGTGAGCTCACACTATGGGTTGAACAATAGGCCACCACATTCCCGCATGTTCAAAGACTTGATTAGCATGAGGCTAGGCCAATGGTAACTCTTTAAAACGGCATGAATCCAAAAGACAGCATGATGAAGAGGAAATACAATAGCTGTTTGTTGTAGGTTTTCTATCAGGCACTGTCATCAGGGCTGATTTTGGTTATTGATACCTTTAACTGGGATTAAAGTGTATTTACACCAAATAACATTCACAGACAAATGACATTAAAACACATATTTGTAATGTGTTATCACTGATCTCCACTCTATCAAGCAGATTACCAAACATCTTGACTTCAGTGAGACTTGAGCAATAATTCAATCACACATTAACTTCATTTAGATGTTTGTTTTTTGAGTAACTGCTTGTCGTCCTTTCATAGTTGGAGATAACAAGAGTGGATTTACTCCTGATTTCATTCAAGAAGGAACAACAGTGAAATACATCCTGCACATAAATGATCATATAACTGTAAATGTGTGACTTACTAGTGTTTTGAAGAAGTTCATAACTGGATTCTCTTCTGTTGTAGTCTCCTCCTGGTTTTCCTCAACTCGGCTGTTTCCACTGTCACTTTCAGGAGCTTTTCCCTCCTCTTCTGGACCAGGGTCTGCAGTCACCCTCTCTGGCTCCGGTAATGATTCTGATTCTTGCTTTAGGTTAGCTGTTTCCTATACACCATCACAAAGAATTAGCCTTTGAGAATATGTTAGAGCGGTGGAGCTGATATGCAAGCAGTGAGTGTCTTAATCGCAGCATTGAGATGGGCGCACAATTCCAACCATGCCTCTGCCTACTCGGGGCATTGTCAACAATCACTCTTTTATTAATGTGTGTGTCCCACCCCTCACTCATTGATATTCAACAATGTGTGAGAGTTATGCCCCGGGAGACAAACTCAAATACCTTGGTGTGTGTGTGATGGTGAGTGTCATTATAATCATAATTATAATCATAAACATCTATTTTTAATGAGTGTATTCAGACTTCCATCCAGTTTTTCAACATATCTACATGTGTTTATGATCATTTTCTGAAACTAGTCAGTGATCAAGTACTGAAACTGGGAATTAGTTGATTTTATTTTATTTTATTTTTTTGTATTTCTCTTACAATGTGAGTTTTATGATTATAAGCAACACATAGAGCTTTAATATTACCAAAAAGCAGAAGTTGTAGTTTACACATATGCAATCACATGATATCCGCTGCTGTCACTGTTATATTTGCTGCTATTTTGACCCGTTATGATCCTCCTCACCTCAAAACTATAACATAATTGTAAACAGATTTGAATATACACTTTATTTCTATTATAGTTTATTATTTGTACCACCCATTAATCTTCGTTCTGCTTTTTAACATTTTACTGCTGCTCTTTCAGTGGATCTACATGAATGAGAACAGTAATATCACTCTCTTTAAGCCAACCAGTTCTTTAAAAACCAACGTATAGGATGATTGCTACCCGACAAGTAAAACTGCCATGTTTTTTTTTTTTTTCCCCCGGTCTGCATTTGTGGCTGAGGTCTCTTCAGTTTTTTCTGCCCTTTGCAACAGTGTGAAATCTGCTGATTCACTGTCTTCCTTCTCTTCGGTCTCTCTGTCTGGCACCAGCTCCCCTGATGTCGCCGTCATACAGTCAGCGTCGACAACAGTTACTGAAATGATTCCTTCAACAGTGGCCTGAGGGAGGTTTTCAGCACATGTACTTACGGGGGTTTTCAGCATTGTCCTTACCTGACACACTGCTAAAACTGGGCCTTTGGTGTGTTATACATTCTAGAATTTCATCTTCAGTCGTGTCATGGATTCACCATTCAGGTTTTTAGTAGTTGCTTTAGATTAGTGACACTCTTCTTCATTAGGCCTTAGGGAGATTGGAGCAATGGGATCATTTGCAGTGTTTTTAACAATTATCTCCACATCAGTCTCATGTGGAGCAACAGTACTGTGATGTTTTGGTTGTGTAGTTGCTTTACCTTTAGCCACTACTATGGTGTGGAAGAGTTCAACCTGTTGTATTTTTTGACATGTGCATGAATGAATGTCCGGATGGTTTTCTTTGTCTTTGGATATGCCAATCCATTTATTCACTGATATCAAGTCCAAGTGTTCATTATAGGTCACAATCACTGTTCTATATACCTTTAATAAATAAACAAAATAGGCTGCTTAACATAAAAAAACACTGAAAACGCCGACCAACTTAACCCTTTCATGCATACTGGTCACTCCAGTGGACAGCTATTCTCCAGCTGTTCTCTTGTATATTCATGGGTTTTGTTGTTTTAGTTCCATATCAGCCAACACAGTGGACACTTATGCATATGTAACTTTGCTGTTCTTGATAAACCTGATCTGCAGTAACATGTTTGATTGTAAATCAATTGTCATAAGACTGTAATTATCATTTTTTCTTTAACAAAATGTTGTTTTTTTTTTATATTATCTCCATGAAGTGAGTAATAACTAGTATTAGAGTATGTTTAAATATGAGAAAACATCAGATTAGCAGCATTAAAAGTGTTTATATTTCATAGTTTTCTCTGTATATCAGTAAATACATGTTTCTTTGCTTCAAAAATTAACATTGTATCCATTTGAGTGGACATTTTTGCAGCTCCATGAAAAATAGGTTCATAAAAAGCTGTCAATTGCATTTTTTTTTCATGCCAAAGAGGAATAAAAAGAGGGGGGAAAAAAAATCATGATTAAGGTTCTCATAATTCATGCATGAAAGGGTTAATTTACTCTGTGTCTCACGGTCAGAAAATTGTTTGGGGCTGTCCTTACACTCACTGCCCACCTCACACAGTAGGTATATGTAACCTCACAACACCCATACCAACACCTATGATGAATTGCACATGTGGTGATCATCACAGCCACACCCACTGAACAATTATTAAATTAGGGTCAAAACAAAAAAGAGGAATAAACAAAGAAAAATGTATTTTGGCTCCAACAGGTAGAATAGTCATAGGAGAGAGAACTTTGGTTGCTCTTCTCAGACTTCAATTCACTGCATGACCACTAGAAGGCAGATTGATTTACTATCATTTTCAAGCACATTTAATAGCACAGACTATTTGGCAGCAACACAGACCATTCAGTCATGGTGTCAAGCTGAAATATTCCCTCCACCCAATTAACTCAGCTATTCTCCCCAACAGGCATAACATGAGCCATATAACTACATAACACATAACAACAACTTGCTTTTAACACGTATTTATAACTTGTAAGGTAGCGCACAGTCACATGACACTGTGACACTGTAAACAACACGACTTGGCATAAACTCTCTCTATAACCCTACCAGTGTGGCTCGCAACAGTATGTTCTTTTCTAGAGCAGTGGTTCTCAACTGGTCCGGCTTCAGGACCCACTATCACCCCTCAATGACAAGCCATGACCCACATTGAAAAAGTTAACTTCTCAAATTCATTTAATGAAAAGATGGTTTGTTTCGAACCTGAGATAATACAGAATATCACAAATGCCAACACAGTAGACAAGTTTAATGATAAATCAAACTGACCAGCAGGTGGCGATGCTAAATATGGAAATATTCCCTTTAAAGGAGTGATATTTTGCATTTAAAGAAAAAAAAATGGAATTATGCATTTTCAAACATTTCCTTGTGGTCTACATAAACTGTAAATGCTATGCTCGGGTAATCGGCTCAAACTTTGGACATATTTTCAGTATGGACTACAACCGCTGCTGCTGACAAACAATTATGGCGTACTCTGAGAAAAGTTCATCGGAAGTCTTGACCTCATATGTGCAAATGTCATGACATAACTAGTTGTAGACGGAACAAATTAAGCAGGAATTAAAACAGGTTGTAGAAATCCACTCGATTTTTGCCAAAATGAATATGATGGCAGCTTTGCAGCACCTGGAGGGTTCAAATTCCAACTTTTTGAACTAGTAGGATCCAAATACACAAATAAATGAACCAAAGACTAATAAAAGTGGGTTTAGCAAAATATGACCCCTTTAACAGTAAATTAGGTACATTTGAACCAAAACTAAAAAATGCACTCAGTTAAAAATTAAAAGCGCATTCAGTCACTTATTCAAGAATTAAACACACTGAGGTTTTGGTCCTCAATGTAGGTAAAACCATCTTTAATGCAGTCGGTGTTTTACCTGAGTTTCACCATGATAAGAGTAAAAAAATGTGTGTCTTCTTTTATGCTGTGAAATGTCTGGTGTCACCTACTGTTGAGAAGTGGGAATGGATGGCGCTCAGCTCCATAAATAAGCACAGGATTGGTTTCTCAACATTATTTTTTACCCAAACAAAAGCCTGCGACCCATTTTTGGATCAGGACCCACCAGTTGAGAATCACTGTTCTAGAGGTTCCTCTTGGGCTGAAATGGAGGGTTTATGGTTCATATATTCTCATAATTCCAGAAATGGGCTCTGATTCTTCATCTCCAAGTGCTCCAATATCAGCATCACTATGTTCACAAACCTCTGTGATAATCATTTTAGGAACAGATTTAGGCTTGTCTTGAAAGTCGACCTTTGAGGTATCTTTTGGAAGTTCTCCTCTGGTGTCAGTCTTATCCCATTGGTTTCTGATGGTGCATCCCTGGGCTTGAGCTCTATTTTGTCTTTTTTTGGTCACCTTTCACTGTAACGTCATCCTCACCAGTGGCATCTTTATGGGTAAATTCCTCCTTAACTAGAATCTCTGTCAGTTGAGGTTTCAGGTCTTGGTTTTCAGGTACAGGTTTCGGCTCCTGATGAATATCTTTAGGAATCATTCCCATCACCGTAGTCCCTGGTTCTTTGTCTAAGGATGGAACTCCATTTGTTCCCCCGCCCTCAGGAGTGACAGCATTAGGCTCAGGTTCAGCGGTTTCAATCAGCACTGCATCACCTGACACGTCTCCAGCTCCAGCGCTATTGTCTGCAGTAATTACTTCATTTACTGTGATGTGTTCATAGCAGCAGCGTCAATGAAGGCCGAAAAAGCAAAAAAACCTGCCTCAATACAATCTACCATGACCTTACATAGACTGGAAGCACCCTCTGATGGCACTGTTCTCAACAATGTTATTTTCCACTGTGGCTGATCTTCTGTGATGGATTCCATATTGACTGATTCCTCAGGATTGCATGAACTTTAACTTCCCCCGAAAAATATATATCTTCTCATACACTTTGTTGTTGTTCCCATCAGCCTGAGCATCTGAGGGATCTTCACTTACAATGCCCTCCATATTTGTTGATATCTCTGTCATAATTGTCCCTTCCATGAGTTAGAAATACTCAGATTATCTTCCATCTTTCTGCTTGTTTGTGTTGATATTTCAGTTTTTTAACGTGGATGTCCAAACTCCTCCCTGTGTTTGATGGTGGTCAAAGTGGCAGCTTCTCTGCTCAAGCTTGACTCCTTCATCATGAAAATCAATATTTACTTTTAGGTCAAGTACAGTTTGTCTTTGACTTTTGGGACAAATAACTGTCCTTGCAATTTTACGTAACACTGATACATAAAAATAGACGCTCTTGTGCTTGATATAGATTTAAACTAGTGCTGTCAAACAATTAAAATTTTGAATCAGATTAATCACGGGGTTGGTGTGGATTAATTTTGATTAATCACGATTAAATATCATTTGTTTTTAACCTCCTAAGACCCAGGAAATGTCAGCAAAGTACAAGCTTTTATTGTTTTTTATTAAATAAGTGCCTATATTGGAAACATCATGATGCAACAGTTTTTTCAGATGCAGTTTTTAAAATTTTTATGGAATGTCCTTTGTGTTGGACATTTTTCTTTCTTTTTTTTTTGTATAAAGTTGTGAAACTCTTGTCCATAAACGTGTTTTATTTTGCATGAGCAAACAGGCTCAAGAAAGAAGGGAATATGTATGCGCTTAATGTGTTTGTCACAAGCTGGACGACGCGTTAGCTGATATCAGAACCCCTGGCTAACATATGCGTTAATGTGGTATTTTAAGTTGGAAGTGCTTTGGTGAAAAGAAAACTACTTCCTGCAGAGTGTGCATAATACTTTATGTCAATTGACTGTTGTGTCTTGTTTTTTTTTTTCTTTTTTGTCCTCATATTTCCATCCAGAGGGCCAACGTGCTGTTTAGCGTCTTCCATGTTTATAGGTTGGTTCTGCTGCCAGTCACTACTGGATCAACTACCCATTTGTTCATGTTCGATGTTAACTCTACTTGGACAAACTTCCCCAAATGCGTTGGCAGAGACGTTCAGAGTCATTCTGCAGATGGGTTAATTGTGTGAACATTTTTAATCAGACTAATCATGATGATGGATTAATCTCCATTAACGCGTTAATTTTGACAGCCCTAATTTAAACATATACAGTCAGGTTCATAAGTATTTGGATAGTGGCATACTTACTATTGATACCTCTGTACACTACCACAGTGCAGTAGAGATGAAGCAATCCAGATGTGACTGAAATGTGGACTTTCTGCTTTAATTGAAGGGATTTAACAAAAATATAGTATTAACTATTTAGAAATTACAACCATTTTACATGTATTCTCTCCATTTCCAAAGGCTCAAAAGTAATTGAATAAACTAAGATCATTATACATACGAAGACGGTTTTTAGTACTTGAATAAACATCCTTTGCAGTCGATGTCTGCCTGAAGTCTGGAACCCCTGGTCTTCATCATCTACAGGAGTTTCCTCCAACCACCTTGAGTTGTGTCTTGTTTGTTGGTCGTTCTGCCTTCACTTATGCTTCAGTAAGTGACACGCTTCTCTTGGGTTGTGATCAGGTGACTGACACTGAAGAACATCCCATTACTTTACCTTTAAAAGTTCTTGTCTTACCCATGAATTAAAGCTGAAAATCCATATCTCACTACATGTCAAATCCACTGTGGTGGCGTACAGAGGCAAAATTACAGAACACATATTTTTGGAACAATTTGCAGTTTGTTCTTTTTATAATTAACTAGTTAAGTTTGTTTTTGCTAATGTTAATTTGCACAATCTACATTCAAGTTTATTTGTTAAATTAGCAGATTAATTCTTTGGTTTTAATTATGTTTAGTTTTAATGGGCTGCCCAGAAATTTAAATATGTAGGTCAAGTGGGATGGGTCTGGTGAACACCAGCGAATATGTTTTTTTTTTTTTTTTTTTTTTTTTTTACCAGATGGGAGAGAGGCTAGAGGCTATTTTGTTGTTCGCAATTCTGAGGCAAAATGGTAAAGAATCCCATATCAAATCCATCATATAGTATGGGCCTTTATTATCTCACATGACTCGAATAAAGATGAGTCCTAGAAGATGCTCCAGTGTCTATTTGATTGTTTTTTGTTACATTTTTTTGAGCTATGGACAAAGAGCCACTACATATTTTACTGTCCAAGTACTTATGGAACTGACAATAAAGAGGTTGGACAACATTGTATAAAGATCTATCAAATGATGCTGTCTCGTGTGTCACTAAGATTTTTACCCCAAAACATTAGATACTACAGAATTTTCTCATTGTATGATCATCAGCTAAACAGAGTTGTGTGTCACCAGGTCTAGGTGTTACTATTTTCTTACTGTCTTATTACAGTAATGTGTGAAGGTGACATAAACGTGAACTTACTGGCTCTGGATCAGCAGCAGGAGGACTTGCATCTGTTTGATCTTCACTTGAAGTTTCTTTTTCCTGAACAACCTTAACTTTCTCTGTCTTCTTTTTGAATATTTTGCCAAAACTGATTTTTTTTCCTTCCTTGGGTGTCTTAACCTCTTCCATCTGGAGGGTGATTTCTGGTTTTTCAGAGGTAACTGGAGTGTCAGTTTGTTGACTCTCAGATTCCACAACCACATCATTTTTCTCATTCGGTTCTTCGGGAGGGTCTTGTGATGTGGGCTCCACGTTTTGCTGCATTACAGTTTCATCAGTGACTGAAAAGAAGAGTCAGTGATTGAAATATTGAAACACAGGTTAATCACACTGTCTCATTTCAACAGGATTGGAAGCTTTTATTACTCTCCAATTTACTGTCAGTACTTTTTCACTCTAAAATTACTGCAATAAATTCTTCTAATTGCATAAACATAAATATGCATGTTTTTTTTTACAGTCTTAATGTTACTGAATCATACATTGAATTTTAGTTAAATGATTTTTGTGTCATGATTCATCTCATTTATGTTAGACATGTGCACTGACGCCTGTTATCCCAGGTCACTGTAGATTTAGATGTTAGGTTCTTTGCAACAACACTACATTCATGCAGATGACTTACTTGTGCAGTGATCCATGAAGCAAACATGGGCTAGTCGATCTAAAGAATTATATCAAGCCTATCTCTATGACCAAGGTAAACAAAAGCTCTTATAGGCAAGTTCCCAGCGCCAGTGGGAATCCTCTGGCATTATCATCAGTGCAGGGATAAAACAGTCCCATGACAAGTCAAATAAATGCGCCTTCTTAATGTCTGAGACTACGCCTAAGTTTGCATTGCAAGAATCAAGACCCAGTCCAGCTGGAAGTCAGAGTGTTTACACAGCATTATGAGTCCAATGGAGACTAATCCAATATGGACATGGATAGATATGTCAGTGACTCATACAGAATATACTCCCATACTTGTGCAAAACAAGATAAATCCTGTTAAAATTTAAAACAGAGGGGAAAAAAAAAAATCTATTATTTTTTCATCTTCAGATCCTTATAATTGTATTTTTGTAATTACCAGGTATTATAACATTAAGTTAGCATTAGTTATATACATATAATGACTCTGATCTCATGCCCTGTATGTATTTATATATTAAGCATGTGTATTTCTATTACATTTATAGAAAACATACACTATTGCATTAGTTTCCTGTTATTTATCTTAATAAAGAAACATTAAAAATACAAAAAAAAATGAAGGTACTTACCATCAACTGTTAGTCCATTAGGTGTGATGTTCAGAGAAAGGCCATTTACTGCTCCATTTTCATGTTTCTCTGGAATTTTCCCATTCTATAGTAAAAGAAAGATTAAAAAATATTGCTGTGCTGCCCACTACTTAAATATACATGCTTAATACATATTAAATAAGGATAATTATACAAGAGAACCATGTGTTTTGACTGTTGAGCTACAATTATGTACAATTTATGTTTAGTATATGCATCTTACTTCTAATTGGAATGCCTTAATAAAGACAAAAACAATACAAGTGTAGCAATCAGTGATGTAATCTGTATTTTACCTGGGTTACATCTATGCTCGTGGAATTCTCATTCCCCATATTTGTCTCTGTGCAGATCTGTAGGCTGTTTTGCACAAATTCTGCTGAAATAAATGTGTTAAAAAGGTAAAGCTAAACTCCTGGATAACAATATGTCACAGTGCAATGATGAGCAAAGAGCTACTGCAAAAATGTACCGATTTAATTTGAGAGAATTCTTAATTTCAGCATCATTTAAGTATCTTACCTTGTCACACCTCCTTAAGTCAACTGAGTGATATCCTTCTCAAAAAAAAAAGGATAGTGTCAGAGAGATGGCCGGTCCTGCCCAACTGTGTACATGTACTACTGTTAACAGACTATTTTATGTGTGCTTTAAAATGGGTGGGACCAATTTTAGGTGATCAATTGGATTATCTCCAGGGAAAAGCACACCATATGACCCAAAAGGTATTGCTTCTCTCAAGGAAAAAAAATCACATGATAAAGCCTTGGTCATATCTCTGTAAATTCTGCACAAAAAGCAAGAACACAATACCATATGAGGTTGCAGTCTAATCTAGAACAAGATGATAAGGCAGTGCACTGTGTAGTGGGGAAAGACCAGGATGTGTAAGAAGGATATTGACCTGGTGCTCCACTGCACTGGCAAACATGTTTACATATATGAGCCTTTTGCATTAAAATGACTATTTTGGAGGATATTTTCAAGGAGATTTGTATAATTTTTCTAAGATTCAGATGCAATTTCTTGATAATAATGTGTAAAAAATTTTATCAAACACATATATATCTTAACATACATATCGCCTGCCTTGATCTGATATGATTTAATAAACTAAAAAGAATGATGTGTTAGAAAGGAAGAGGGGAAAAAGAAGTATGTTCTTTTAATCACAGTTAATCAAGACAGACAAAGAGCTCTGTACTGAAATTATCTTCCACATGGTTAAATGTCTTTGAGGGCTTGTCAATGCATCAGTAAACACAGATCTATCTGTGACACTTTTGGACATCAAAGAAAGTCTACAACAGTAGTTGAACCAATTTCTTCTTGCTTTTATTAGTTTCACCTTTAAGTTCTGATTGTTACTATTGTTAGTAGACGTGTTACGATTAAGCTGACAAGAGCTTCTTCCCACATAACAGCAGCTTGTTTATTCATCCAAACATCCAACAATCTAAGACTTTTTATGCAAATCAGATGAAGTACCTGACTGTAAAATAGAGGCTTGTTCAAACATCAACTGTAAAACTATGCCATATTTATTAAATTTATTATGAGAATGTCTGGAATTCATGAACACAATGTCCCATTGTAGCCTATAGCGTGCACATAGAGGTGGGTGTTGGATTCCCCTAGTTGGACTGTGCACTCCTGCCTTCATGCAAAGCTTAGCTTGAGCAGATGCAGCTCAGAGACCTCAAGTAATCTCCTCATGGTCTACCAACGCATGACAGCTGTTATTTTAGTGCAAGAGGCCTCGCAGAAATGCCACTGGTTTTAATAGGAGATGAAACAATTGGCTCAGGATTAATTCAATGCAAAATATATGTTAATGACATTTCCTAGTTGCAGGTGTGTAAGTGCACCTGTTTATTATTTGTGTGCTGACATTTTTTGCAGGTAGTCTAAACTGTAATGATAGATCTCTAGATTTACAGATGGAATGGGTAAATATTTGAGCTTGGGTGCAGCATTGTTTGATGAAGAAATATTTACAGAACAGAAGTTCCGGATGATATGAAAACAAGTTTTATATATTATAAGCCTGTCTGGCCGTTAATAGGTGTAATTAATTGTAATGTTAATAAACTAAATGTGTTTATTTCTTGCTAAACATGAGATTTTTTTTTTTTGTAAATGTCTCATCTTATAGCTTTTAATTAAGCCTTCAGTTCAATACCACACTGTTTAAATGAAAGAGACCACACAAACAAGACACAAACAAACTACACCATTTATATAACAAATAACAAAATTTACTTTCATTCTTTTTTTTTTTTTCTTTTTTGTGTCAGTGCTTGTGACTCTTTCCTCCACTAGGCGGCGGTAATGCTCCATTGCTCCGTTAATTCTCCTGTTATTGGTGTTGTCGAAGAAGCCAACATGGCTGCCACCATGAAGGGACCTGTAGTAAGTAAAACAGAAAATAATTTATCCATTTTACAACAGAAGCAGTTTATTTGTGTTTCAGGTGCAGATACAGAGAAAATTCAAATATACCCACGTGTGAAAACCGACATTATTATTGACGCTACGTGTGTTTTAACTCCTGGTCACGCCCTCGTGCAGCTATCGATACATGATGCTAGCCGGCTAATAAGCAAACATAAAGAGATTTAAGAATGATTTAAACTACACAGAGTTAAAGAAAGGGTACATAGTAATGGTAATTACAGTGACACCGAAACCAGGACATTGACCGTCTATTATGTTGACTACATAGTGGTTAAGCGGTTATTTGTTGCACGCTAGCTAGCTGAAGTTAGCATGCTAATATCCTGAAAATGACGGATAGGAACCGAACAGGCTTGGGATGCGTTTGTGTTACGTTTATGCCGTTAATGTGCTGTAATTCTGTTCTTGTTTTGCAGGCGGTTGAAGATGTGAATGTCACCTTTGAGGACCAGCAGAAGATCAATAAATTTGCCAGGAATACAAGCCGAATGACTGAACTTAAAAATGAAATAGAGGCAAAGAAAGTAAGTACTGTGTGTTGCGTTCAGGTGACCGTCACTTAGTAAGGTTCATTAAAAACATGTTGGCTGTTTATTTGAATGTGTAATATATGTTTAAAACTTTCATCGAGGCTCTAATGTGTCGAATATCTCTATACAGAAATCCCTACAGAATCTACAAGATGCCAGTGATGACCTGATGATGTTAGATGATGATGCTCTGTTAATCCCTTATCAAATTGGAGATGTGTTTATCAGTCACACACAGGAAGAAACACAAGAGATGCTGGAGGCAGCCAAGGTGGGTGTATAACATAGATGGTATTGATTTAAGCTGTCCACAGTACTCAGTATTCATGTAATGTCCTTCCAGCACAGTCTTTTGAAATAGAAAAAGCTTGTCCCTGTCATACGCTGTTGTTGAGTTATAGGTATAAAGAAAAAAACCTTCAGTGAAACATTTTCAGACTCAGTAGAGCATGGCGTGAAGGACACAGCAGTCAAACGATTCTGAAAATGAAAGAATTTATTTTTCATGTAGTATGTTTAAATGTATTTTTGCAGTACTTTCATAGTAAAGGGTTCCCCAAGGTTTGTGGAGGGTTTAGGTGTTCAGGTGGTATTTTTGTTGTCATAATTTTACAAAATGTATTTATGCACAATTTTGGACCTCTAGTGTTAAAATATTTTGAAGTAAATGAAATGCTTAAAAAGCTGTTCAATGATGAATTCCAATTTTGCAACTGACATACCAAGCACTTTTAAGACATGACTTCAGGAAACATTGCTGTTTATTTAAGCTGAGACAGTATAAAATCTCAGTCAAGTGTCTTTTTCTGCAGCTTAGGTGCTGTGCAAAAACACTTAATCATTTATTAATGGTAGAGAACACCCTGCAGAATAAAAAAAAAACTGTCCTATTTTGTGTTGATATATCATGTATCATATTGTATCACTACAATTTATAGTAACACGGGCCTGCAAGCATGCCAAGTAAGATTCAGCGAGCAATCTTAACTTCAGAAAACTGTGTGTTTGTGATGTGAAAAATATGATTGTGACATCTGCTGAGAATTTCGACAAACAGTACATCAGCAAATAATGAAGTGTATAAGATATGCAAATTCAGAATTGTTAAGTAATGAAATCTGAATTTACTGAAACACAAACTTTTTGACTACTTGTTACATCTGTTTGTACCTGAGAGCAAATTTCTCATCGGGAATTTGTTGAGACGTTTCATTCAGATAACACCTTCATCCTACATCTCTCTCCTCTCAGGACAAAGCAAAACACTAAATATAAAGATAAGCGATCAGACATATTTTAATGATATTATATAAATTAAAGGCCCATTTACAAGGGGTAGAGCAGTAGAATCACATCCAGGTTGTATCTAAGGGAATCTGATCAGTGATTGGTAATTAATGCTGTCAGTCATGTATTTACCCCCCCTATAGACTAAGAAACATCCAACAGTAAATGGAGAAGTCTAGTGTCTTCTCACAAAATCTGATTAGCAATATACTAAAAGGTAACTAGGGATTTTTCCTACGTATTGTAATCACTGTGTTTGTAATTAGTCTGCTCCGGAAAAAAAAAAAAAAAAAAAAAGTTTGTCACCGACTGTGTGACAAATGCCAGCAGGTGGCTCCGATGGCATAACACCTGGAATACACTGGTTACCTCATGCATCTACAGTGCATCATTTATAAAACAGAACCAACACCTATTTCAGTAGCTTGTGGCAAAAATAAACCAAGCCAAATTGACATACAACCTGCAATGTTTTACTTATCTGACACATTTTCCTGTAGTTTTAAAGTCCAGTCTGAATATTTCACAGTCATGAAAAAATACTTTGATGTACAATCTCTGTCTTTTGCCTCCACATGGCTGAATCACATATTTGAGCTCTTCACTTTGAAACTAACTTACGGCTAAATGAATGAATATTGTTGGCCTATTAATAGGAAGCTCATTGTAGAAGTTCGTGTTGAGAGATGCAGCACCACTGGAGTTAACACAGTTTCTCACTGGCATTCTTCAGCCAGACACCAGTTTACACATACCGATGTTAGAACTCCTTCTTGTGCATCTCTGGGAGAAGACAACCTTTATAGCTCCGTCAGCTCATTGTATAGAGGAGAGTTGACCTTAAACATTCTTATATGTTTGTACTTGGCTTTGTGTTATTGGCTTCTTCTTTAAAGCACAGCAGTCTGTGCCATCCCACACTAATACTTTGTTCAAGACCGTAAATGACAAGTCAACATGTTACATCTGTTGGAGTTCATGTAGTCCTTGTTGCATGTGCAGGTTTTTTTCTTGTAGTTTTCACTGCCCTCAGAATTAGTTTCTGGTGGTGACATAAATGTAATAGATTAAAACTAGAGTTAGTGTTGCATAATTCTAATACGTTAAAATGTTCGGTGGTCTGCAGGAGGCACTGGAACAGGAGGTTAAAGGCCTTGAGGACCGGGTGTCAGCGATACAACAAGTGCTGGGGGATCTGAAGGTCCAGCTCTATGCCAAGTTTGGTAACAACATCAACCTGGAGGCAGATGAAAGCTGAGCATTAAAACTGACTTTGACAGATGCCCCAACATGGACTTTTTCACCCATTTCTCAGTTCAGATCCACAGGGCGATCACTAATGATAACAGCATCGACCACTCACATTAGTGTTGTTTATCTATGTTTGTTTACATGGATTATGTTTGTGTCTTCAGGTAGTTTTGGGAAACACATTCGCGTAAGTTACTACATAAGTTTAGGCTTGGAAACTGAATAAATGCACATGAACCTATTTTAAGAAAATCTGTTATTTATTGTCAGTGTTATCAAGTGTCATGATCATAAAAAAACAGCAGTAAGTCAAATTTAATATTCTGCAAAATAACCTGTTGGACTGTTGCAAACTGTGCGTAATTGAAGAATGAAAGCTTATAAACCAATGCCTTGACCTTTTACAGAATTATATGGTGTCACTGTCTGATTTGTGAAGAAAAAAAAACAAAAAACTACCATAAACTTATTAAAATATCGTAAAAAAAAAATGCAATGACGTAAAACTGCAAAAAGTTAACTGATATATCCAAATTCTGAAGGTGTTCTTAAGGTATCAGTGTTTAATCTGTGGCTGTAATATTCAATCAGACATGACTTTGAGAAAAGCATGTATGTCCATATAAATGAAACGCATAAAATCCACGCAACCGTCAGGATCAAAGCAATCAGGCAATGTGTGTTTTAGCCTGTCTCGAATATAAATAGGACTCTTTTAAGTAGGATTCAGCCAAGGCTACACTAACTTTCATTCTGGCATGTATTTCTTTGGCTGCTTTTCTGTGGTTAACTTCGAAGCTAAAGCAAATGCCAGGATCTGCTGAAAATGTTGGTTGGTGTCATCTATTTTTTTATTAAACCAGTCTCCAGTATATTCTCCCACACAGATCTGTGACTTGTTAAACAGAATCATAATTAGACAGTAGATAATGCGCAGCTTTAATGGGAAACTTGAAATACAAACAGAGTAAAACATCTGCGATACAGAGAAGTTGGGACATTATCTGCTGTGAATACTGGTACTGATAATTAGGGGGTGCATGACAGTGGATGGGTTTGGGTGTTATGTTTAAATTATGAGTGATGGGAATGCCATGAAAATTAAGACTATTAAGACAGATTTATTAACTCAACAACAGAACACACTTAAGACTACAGTTATGTGAAAGATACATCTGTGTTCATCATATTTCACATGACTTGAGATCTCTTTATTCTAAACACTTAAATGATAATTGTAGGTGATTTTTTTTTTTTTTTTATATTTGAAAGTATAAATGCTACGTCTAGCCCTTTCAAAGCTTCCTTATGCAGTTCTCCTCTTAAATGAAAAGACTACATGATAACATACAGTAAATAACCTGAAGTTTCATACTGTTATGGAAATTTGAGCTTCTTGTCCAAGCTTTCTTGATGTGACAGGAAGTAGAGCAGTAGATTCACATTCACGTTGCATCAGTCTGACGTCAATCAAATATGAGTTTCTGTTTTAAACACCTGTGATTCACCTGAAACCTTCATCACAGAGTGGATTTTTCACAACAGTCTCTGGTTGCAGATCAGCTTGAAAACATCGGGTAGGAGTAAGAGCTATCTGTCTTGACCACGTTAATTACAAAATGCTGAAAGAGAATTACACATGTTTCAAATACTTTAACTAATTAATCTAAAGGTTGTAAGAGATGAATCATGGCCTAAGTCATAATTTTCAGGTTTTTCTGTGAACTAAAAAATATCACATGCTTATATATCCTCCTGAGTCTGGATTGGAAAATGCAAGTTTATTCAGATACATTTTTGAGTTATTTTTATTTATTTATTTTCTAATGGAATGTCCTTTGTGATGGACAACATTTTGTAAGTAAAACTGTGAAACTTGTTTCCCCTAGAGGACAAAAATGCATTGCTGGGTCTCAGGAGGATATTTGCTTCAGTTTTTTCTGATTTTTAATAACTTGAAAAATTATGACTTAGACCATCATTTTAAGAAGGTGATGAATTAATTAATATTTTTTATTTCGGTTATGTACAAAACACATACATATAAAGAACATACAATTTAGACAATTGGTAACCGAAAAAGGAAGAAGGCTTATTTCTACTTCTCCTACTCCCATCTTTTGAATTACCTGAAGTTGGAGCAAATAAAACATTAACACACATTAGTCTACATTCAGTTTCTTAAATCACTTAGAGATTAATTTACTTTCATAGCCCTTGAGAATTTAACAAATTAAAGCTTTTCAAAACTCGACAACAAACTTCACAATTTCAATTCATCCTTCAATTGATTCCATAATTTGATACCTATAACAGAAACAGCAATATTTAATTAACATTTGTTCTTACTTTACATGTTTCAAACAAAAACAACCCTCTTAAATTATAATTCCCTTCTCTTAAATTTTTTTTGATATGAACTGATAAATTCTACAACTCAGTGTACATATATCAAAGTGAAACAATGACATTATGACATTATAAAAGACTTCTAGACACATGGAGATAAACCTAATACTCTGGAGGATTTGACACTATTAAAAATGTGGATTAGATTAGATTCAACTTTATTGTCATTGCACATGTCACAAGTACAAAGCAACAAAATGCAGTTTGCATCTAACCAGACATGCTTAGCAATGATTAAATATTATATATTACAGGTTAAAATAGCATATGATAGCATATTAGACACATTATACAGTGTGTGCAGGAAGTGTGGTATGAATGCTATATATACATATATATATACATACATATATATACATCTGCTTGAATGTCTATTATGGACAGTAGTGCAAATGGGATGATTACAATATATACAGAATATATATGTACAGCAGGGGTCTCAAACTCATTTTCATTCAGGGGCCACATTCACCCCGATTTGATCTCCAGTGGGCCGGACCAGTAAAATGATAACATAATAACCTATAAATTATGACAACTCCAAATTTTTGTCTTTGTTTTAGTGTAAAGAGAAAAAAACATTTAATTATGAAAAATACTTACTTTTATAAACTATCCAAACAAAAAGATGTGACCTGAAAAAACTGAAATTTCTTAAGAAAAATAAGTGCAATTTTAACAGTTTTCTGCCTCAACTTATCATTTCTGCATGTGCATTATGGATCGGATCTACAAAGACACTAAACACTTAGTAACAGGCAGAAAATAGTTAAAATTGTGCTTAATTTTCTTTAGATATTTCAGATTGTTCATATTTGTTCAGGTTATTCATGTTTTATTGTTACAGGATAGTTTGTAAATGTAAATATTTTCATAATTTACTGTTATTTTTTGTACTAAAAGAAAGAAAAAAAATTGAAGTTGTTCATTCAAGAATTTTTCCTCTATTCAAGATTTTTTTTGCTGAATTCAAGATTTGTTTTGGCTAAATTGAAGATTTTTTTTTTTTTTACTTAATCGGCGAGTTTTTTTTTTCTTTTTTTTTTTGGTTAATTCAACATTTTTCTTTAATTCAGGGGTGTCAAACTCATTTTGGTTCAGGGGCCATATTCAGTCCCATTTGGTCTCAAGCGGGCCAGACCAGTAAAATAATGACTTAACAACCTATAAATAATGACAAATCTAAGTTTTTCTTTTTGTTTTAGTACAAAAATACCCCAATTAAATTATGAAAATATTAACATTTTACAAAAAAAGATGTGAATAACCTGAAAAAACTGAAATTTCATTTGAAAAATTAGTGCAATTTTAACAATATTATGCCTTGACTTATTATTTATACATGTACATTACACACAGTGTTCCCTAAACATTTAGTAACAGGCAGAATATTGTTAAAATTGCACATTTCGGGTTGTTCGTCTTTGTTTTTATTTATGTATTTATTTGCATTTTATTGTGAAAGAATAGTTTTGTAAATGTGAATATTTTCACAGTGTAATGTTAGTTTTTTCACTTAAATTTTTTCCACATTTTTCACAAAGAAAATTTGTCGTTGTCATTATTTATGGGTTATTGTGTTGTTATTTTTACTGTAGATCACATTGGTCTGTATGTGGAACCTGAACCAAAATGATTTTGACAACCTGGACTGTTCAGGTTAATTTTTGCTCTTTCATCCCGCGGGCTGGAATGGAACCTTTGGGGGGCCAGATTTGGCCCCCGGGCCACATGTTTGACATCTGTGCCTTAATTCAAGCTAATTTTTTTTTGTTTTGTTTTTTTGCTTGGTTCAATTCAAGATGTGGAATTTTTGACTTCACAAAAACGTCCCACAGGCCAGATTGGAACCTTTGGCGGGCTACATTTGGCCCCCAGGCCGCATGTTTGAGACCCCTGATGTACAGAATGTATATTATCCACAGAGAGGAGGGTGGTGGGTATGTACGTGTATGTGTGTAGGAGGGGTTGGGGAGTCACGGTGCAGAGTGCATGTCAGAGTACTAAATTAGGCTGAATCTCAAACTACTTTTGACTAAACAAAATATCTGAAATCAGGTTGTAATTGTATTCCGACTGTTATATGACGCAAATAATTCTCCATAGTGGCTGGTAGCAAATATCAACAATGCACAAAACCTCATTATATTGTGCCCTGGAGTGTGGCCTGCGTGAACTAATAAAATATCAGGAAAAAAAATGGAGAGCTTGAAGTTATAGCCAACACCTCTGGAGGATCAAGATCTCAATTAACAAGTTTCTCCTCCCAGTGGGTTTTCTGCTGAACATTCATAGCTATGATTAAGAGGAACTCCACCCACACAGGCTCGTCTTTATGCACTGCTTGTTACGGCCCGGCTCGGAGGAACACAAATGGAAATGACTGGACTTATTTCCCGGATGGCCTTGTTTACTCTGTGTCCCTTCCCTTTCTCTCTGTTTATCTGTTCATTTCTGTCTGTCCTCTCTCCTGCTTCTTCTCTAATGACATGCTGTTGATAATAATCAGATGTCCATTTGGAGTGAACGCTCTCAACACTGGCACAGCTTTAAAAAAAAAACAAAAAACAAAAGCAGGTGCAGCTCTGCCTGACAAATCATCCATCATGTTTCCTGAAATGACATCTGCATTAATAATTAATAACAGTAAATGAGGGGACATGTTTGATTTCACTGAAATATTAATCACAGAAATATTCAAATATCCTGCATGTACATATGGAGTAGCTGCAGAAACAAACCAGAGGGTGTCTCTCTCTCCCCAGTAATTCGGTACTGTATTCAAAGAGCTATAACTGGCACAAAGGTAATCTCTTTAAGTTACTGAGTGTAGTTACACATAGTCCAGGTTGGAGAAACATCCTAGCACAAGGGTGTCGAACCCATTTTAGTTAAGGGGTCACATTTAGCCCAGTTTGATCTCAAGTGAGCCAAACCATTGAAATAATAGCATAATAGACTGTAAATAATGACATCTCTGAGTTTTCTCCTTGTTTTAGTGCAATAAAAACATTAAATTGTGGAAAAATTTAGATTTACAAACTATCCTTTCACAAAAAAGATGTGAATAACCAGAAAAAAAGTGTAATTTTTTAAAAATATAATGCCTCAACTTATCATTTGTACATGTGCATTACACACAATGTTACATAAACATTTGGTAACAGGCATAATATTACTGAAATGAGGAGGTTTTGAATTTGGAACTAAAATAAGAATAACATCTACAATATGATGTGCCATCTTATTATTAACACAATTTACAGATTGGATCTACAAATGCACAAAACATTTAGGCTACGTTCAGACTGCAGGCAAATGTTGTTCAAATTTTAAATTTTTTTCCAATCCGACCCAGGCCACTTTCATATGTGGTCCTAAATCTGATACGTATCTGATATTTTGCAATGCGACTTCAGTCTGAACCAAAGTTATTATTGTTAACGAAAACTAACGAAATGACGAAAACTAGAATTGAAAAAATATTTTCGTTAACTGAAATAAATAAAAACTATAATTAAAAGAAAAAAACGATAACTAACCGAAACTGTATTGTGTCCTTACAAAACTAAAACGTATAAAAATTACGGCCCTTAGTTTTCGTCTTTGTCAATGTCGGATTGATACGAAATCGATTTATTTTGCTCGAGCAATTTTAGCTGGCGGCACCATACGGCACTTCACAGTCTGTCACTTCTCGACACTTGTCGTTTAGAGTCGTCTTCTGGTCCCCACTCTACCTGGAAACATGGAGACTAAAGTTGAGAGAGAGCAGCAGAGTCCTGTCTGGGATTTATTTGAATATGACGGTAAGGATGATAAAAGAGATGACGAAACTAAAACTAAACTAAAACTAAGCATTTCGAAAAAAAATGAAAGCTAATAAAACTAGCAAATCTGCTCTAAAAACGAATTAAAACTAACTGAATTAGAGAAAAAAAAGTCAAAACTAAGTAAAACTAAACTGTAATGAAAAATCCAAAACTATTATAACCTTGGTCTGAACGGCCAGGTCACCTTTATCCAACATTTACGTCATTGAAATACAACGAACGTCACAATTCTGCGTCCCTCCATACTTTCTTCCGTAAACACAGTGCGTGCCTGCGTGGGCACATATTATGTCAGGACCTCTTTTGTGCATTTCAGGGTCGCATTCGGTTCATACTCAAAACAGAAGTCGCATTTTATGTGTAAAATGAACAAGCACACAAGAAAATCGAATTTCACCAAAAAACCAGAATTGTGCATTAAGACTGTCTGAACGTAGCCTTAATAACAGCAAAATATTGTTAAAATGGCACTTCATTCTCAGGTTGTTCACAGTTCATTGTTAAAATTGACCCTTGAACTAAAACAAGTTCAACACCTTGACTGTTAAGATCTTCAATCATACCATGGGCTGGATTGGAACCTTTGAAGGGCCGGTTTTGGCCCACGGTCCGCATGTTTGACACCTGTGTCCTAGCGCATAGATAATTATAAATGGCATGTACAGATGCAGACACTGTAAACAAAGTTAGAAATCATATTATCTTGTTATAGTTTAGGGCAGGGGTGTCAAACTCATTTTAGTTCAGGGGCCACATTCAGCCCAATATGGTCTCAAGTGGGCCGGACCAGTAAAATTATACCAGTGAAAAAAGTAAAATTAAATTATGGTAATGTTAACGTCTACAAAAATCAGAATAACATGAACAACTGGAAACGCCTTACAAAAAACAACTGCAATTTTAACAATATTCTGCCTCAGATTATCAGTTTATCATTTACACATGTGCATTACAACTTACATTACAATTACAAATATACAAAACATTTAATGACAGGCAGAATATTGGAAAAAATTGCATTTACTTATCTTAAGGCATATCAGGTTATTCACATTTTTTGTAATATAACAGTTTTTTGATATAAACAATTTCATGTAATTTTACTTTTTTTACACTAAAACAAAGAAAATTTGTTGTTTTCATTATTCATAGGTTTAATACGATAGTATTTTACTGGTCTGACCTACTTGACATCTAATTGGTCTGTATGTGGAATCTGAATTAAAATGATTTTGACATCCGCGGTTGTTAATATCTTCAGTGTAATTTTTGTATTTCACAAATCCATCCCACTGGCCAGATTGGATCCTTCGGTGAGCCAGATTTGGCCCACGGACCACATGTTTGAGACCTGTGGTTTGGGGCAGGGGTTCAGGGGCCATATTCAGCTAAATTTGATCTGAAGTGGGCCGAACCAGAAAAATACTAACATAATAACCTATAAATTATGACAACTCCAAATTTTTGTCTTTGTTTTAGTAAAAAAACCCATTAAATTATGAAAATACTTACTTTTATAAACTATCAAAAAAAAAAAAAAAACCCTGAAAAAACTGTAATTTAAATTAAAAAACGTAAGAAAATTTAGTGCAATTTTAACAATATCCTGCCTCTACTTCTCATTTCTCCATGTGCATTATGGATCAGATCTACAAAGACTGAGGAACAGGCTGAAAAAATGTTAAAATTGTGCTAAATTTTCTTTAGACATTTCAGGTTGTTCATGTTTGTTCAGGTTATTCACATTTTATTGGTACAGGATAGTTTGTAAATGTAAATATTTTCATAATTTAATGTTATTTTTTGCACTAAAACAAAGGGGAAAAAAATGAAGTTAATTCTAGATTTTTTTGGCTTAATTCAAGATTTTTTTACTTAAATTTTTTTTTTTTTTTTTTTTGCTTAAGTCAAGATTTTTTTTTACTTAATTGAAGATTTTTTTTGGCTTAATTAAAGAGGTTTTTTTTACTCAATTGAAGATTTTTTTTGGCTTAACTGATTTTTTTTTTTTTTTTTACTTAATTGAAGTATTTTTTTTTTTGCTTAATTCAAGATTTTTTCCTTAATTCAAGTTAATTGTTTTTTGCTTAATTCAATTCAAGACTGTGGAATTTTTGCACTTGGCAAAAACATCCCAGGGGCCGAACTGGACCCTTTAGCGGGCTGCATTTAGCCCCCGGGTCACATGTTTGACACCTGTGGTTTAGGTTCTATATGTTTAAATGGAAATAGGCCCTAACCAGATGTTTCTCATTTCTTTCTCTCTTTTATGGGTTTTAACAAATCAATAATAATATCATATAAATGCAGCCTTTGCTGGTAGCTAATGTCCTTTTCCTCTAAGAGCTTGTACACACTTCATCATTTTCTACACTGGTGCTACGGTGAAAAATTGTGTTTGCTCACTGTCTCTGGCTGTTAGCCTAAATGTCAGGAGAGTCAGGCCAGACGGGTTGAAAAATCCATTGCAGGTGTAGGCATTCTTCATCACTTACAGCTCTTCTGTATCAGCCATCTTTTATTCAATGCAAGTGAGGAGCACTCTCACCACTGCTCTAAAGCTCTGTCTAACATGCTGTCTGTCAGATGGTATGGATTTCACGGTGCGGCCACGAAAGCACAAGTCAGAATTAAAAATCACACTGTCATACTTTTACTGTCACCGTGACGCAGCTCTAATTTGAACTTTTTAACCAGATGGACTTGGACACTGTACTTAAAGAATGACAGGTGATGGAAAAAAAAGAGGTAGACGAATGACACCAATCAAAGATGGGAAAAGCAGATTAGGAAGTGTGTTTCATAGACCACTAGGATGGCCCAGCCGACTAGGTTTGAAAACCCAACAGGGTCTCTGAGTGATGGTGCAGGATATGAGGGTCCTTAGCTTTGACAGCAGCAGTGCAACACATAATGAGAGAATGTCAAGTAAGCTATATCATGGGGATTAAGGAAGAGAATGTGCAGCCTAAAAGGCACAAAGTAAGATTGAGTGGAGTGAGGAGGATGTGAGTCAGGGGCTGTGAGAGACGCCGCACAGCACCTGTCTGAAGAAGAAAATGTCATATATCATTTAGGAAACAGAGAAAGGGCACCAGCCTTAAGTCTGAGGAAGACCAGAGGCCTGATAAGTTTGTGCAAGACTTTAAAGACTAATTAATTTGTTGATAATGAATTCCATTCCTTCTCTTCTTGTGGACAGGGAGTATGGACTGGGGTGTGTGTGTGTGTGTGTGTGTGCGCGTGCGTGTGTTTGTGCATGTAAGTGTGCTGGGATATATACTGCCATTCATTTCATTACTGTCTGTCAAGTTGATCAGCCCAGACAATAAAGGCACAATTCCACAGCGGCAGTGTATGAATCATCTGTGTGATGAAGACAAGTCTGTGTGTGGACTGATCCCTGTGTGTGTTTGTGTGTGTGTGTGTTATCGGTGCAACAATCAGGATGTACAAGTGCTTTGAAAACAAATTGGTATCCCAGAGGCAGCACATCCAGTGTTTTTTTTTTTTTTTTTTTTCAAAGATTTGTTTATCTTACATTTAAAAATTACTGCATTGGAAATGAAAACTTTCACTCATGTATCATTGCGTCTCTGTAAAATTCCTAAAAAGTGCAGGCGTCTGAGCGTTTAAGTTTCCAACACTTATCTACTTTAATCAGTGGCCCTTAACATGCAGAGAATATTACTTCAGAAATGCATTTCCATATCCACCATGGAACAATGGACCAAATAACTTACCATATGAAAGACAGTGGAATGCCTCCAAATATTTCAATGAATATCATTACCAAAGACTGAATTTATGTCAGTTACATTGCAAGGACCTTGAATAAACTGACACATCCAAGCTTATGGGAAACAGTCTGAATTGCATAAGAGATATTCATTAGATGTGATAGATGACTCCACTCTTACCAAATATTTTCCTCTGATTAGTTATTTTACATGTTTTTAATTGAAGACAGCATTTAATAAAAAAAAAAAAAAAACATCTGGTGGGTTTATTTTGCAAAGGTGTTGATGTGTTAATTATAAGAACCTGTTGAAAGGCATACTTCTAGTGCCTCAGTCCTGCTACATTACTTTGTATCCCAACCATGACCCTTAGGCACCTTTTAAAACAGGGGTGTCAAACTCATTTTCTTCCGGGGGCCACATTCAGCCCAATTTAATCTGAAGTGGGCCGGACCAGTAAAATAATAGCATGATAGCCAATAAATAATGACAGCTCCAAATTGTTTTAGAGCAAAAAATAACATTCATTTATGCCAATATTTACATTTACAAACTATCCAAACAAAAAGGATGTGAATAACCTGAAAAAAATGGAATTTGTTAAGAAAAGTAAGTACAATTTTATCAATATTAGGCTTCGACTTATCATTAATATATGTGCATTACAGATCAGATCTACAAAGGCACAAAACATTTAGTAACAGGCAGAATATTGTTAAAATTCCACTTAATTTTCTTTAGACATTTCAGGTTGTTCATATTAGTTCAGGTTATTCACATTTTATTGTTAAAGGATAGTGTGTTAATGAAAACATTTTCATAATTTAATGTTTTTTGCACTAAATCAAAGAAAAAAAATTTGTGTTGTCATTATTTATAGGTTATTATATTATTTTTGAGTTTGATGCCCTAACTTGCACTTTGCAAATTCATCCTGTTGGCCGGATTGGAACCTTTGGCGGGCTGGTTTTGGCCCCCGGGCCACATATTTGACACCTGTGTTTTAAAAACTCATCCCAGCGTACCAAGTATTGTTCAGTGTTTACACCAGTGGTATATTCTGCCAAAGGACGAATGCCTCACATTCATTTAACCAGCATTTCCTACAACCGTATATTTTAAACCAATGATCCCTCAGTCATATTACTGTTGCACCAGCTCAGCTTCTACTGCCCAATTAGCTTCGATTTATGGTGCTGCGACAGCAAAAACACAGCTCAAAAGACTGGTTCATGTACAGGAGTTGTCATTAAATGTGACATATTTTCTCTCACTTTTCTCATTTGCCCCATTCAGTAAATCACACTGAGGACACAGCCTTATAAGATGGGTAAAATAGAGATAAATTAGTATAACTTGTCTGGCTTTTATCCGCTTTAATTGCTTAAAGGAGATCAAATTTTAGCATCAACAAAATCTTCTCAGAGCTTAATTGATCTGAGACTGAATTTGACTTTAAGTCCTTACCCATGTTGTGTCTGAATCAGATTTTAAACATTAAATGCTGGTTTTGTTTTGCATACACTGCAAAAATCAAAATCTTACCAAGTGCATTTTTCTCATTTCTAATCAAAATATCTCATCACACTTAAAATAAGACATAATCACCTGAAGAGTAACTTTTCAGTGAGATATAAGAACTTAAGTTTAGACGATAGATCTTGAAAATCTTAATTCAAGAAATCCTACCAAGATAATTTTCACTTGTTCCATTGGCAGATTTTTTTGCTTAATTCAAGATTTTTTTTTTTTTTTTTTTGCTTAATTCAGACAAATTCTGCCAATGGAACAAGTGAAAATTATCTTGGTAGAATTTCTTGAAATAAGATTTTCAAGATCTATTGTCTAAAAATCAGTTCTTACATCTCACTGAGAAGTTACTCTGTAAGTGATTATGTCTTATTTTAAGTGTGATGGGATATTTTGACTAGAAATGAGAAAAATACACTTAGTAAGAAAAAAATATCTCATCACACTTAAAATAAGATATAATCACCTAAAGAGTAACTTTTCAGTGAGATAAAATAACTTATTTTTAGACAATAGATCTTGAAAATCTTATTTTAAGAAGTCTTACCAAGATAATTTTCATTTGTTCCATTGGCAGATTTTTTCCTCTTGAATTAAACAAAAAAAACTTGAATTAAGCAAAAAAAAAAAAAAAAAGTCTTGAATTAAGCAAAAAAAAAATCTGCCAATGGAAAAAGTGAAAATTATCTTGGTAGGATTTCTTGAAATAAGGTTTTCAAGATCTATTGTCTAAAATCAGTTCTTCTATCTCACTGACAAGTTACTCTTTAGGTGATTATGTCTTATTTTAAGTGTGATGAGATATTTTGACTAGAAATGAGAAAAATACACTTGGTAAGATTTAGATTTTTGCAGTGTACGGGGGGTTGTTTACTTTGATCCTGCCACACAATATCTGCTATTAACACCCTAAATATGTGCTACACTGTTTTGTTTTTTTTTTTCACTTTTTCCTGCTGCACTTTTTTCTGCTCCAACTGGCAAATAAATCTTTAATATGTGCCAATAGGCTAATGTCATCTTGCCAGTAAATTGTCTATTGAATACTGCTAATTAGGCCACTCAACCGGCTCATAAGAGAATACTATCAAAAGAGGATGCAGAGGAATACGTAATTTTGCATGACAATGAAGATTAGCATGTTTGTTAGATGCTTGTCTGAACTCAAAAGCCCTCCCTGGTTAATACAGGGACAGAAACACAAAAACACTCTGGACAGTGTCATCTAACCATGAACGGCTGCGAGGACATCTGTGTCCACGGAAGTTTCTGGGAATGATGCCATTCAATCAATCAAATTTTATTTATATAGCGCCAAATCATAATCTTATGACACTTTACATATACAGGGAGGGTGAAAAGTAACTAGGCATTAAAAATTGGTAATAAAATCCATCTTCCTATTACAATTTTTTTTAAAACAAATGATATGGGAATATGAAAGTAAAACTTTATATCTCAACGTAAGCACCGGTGGTGTCAACCAGTTTCCTCAAACGTCCAGGGATGAAATAAACACACTGCAAAAATCAAAATCTTACCAAGTGTGTTTTTCTCATTTCCAGTCAAAATATCTCATCACACTTAAAATAAGACATAATCTCCTAAAGAGCAACTTTTCAGTGAGATATAAGAACTTATTTTTAGATGATAGATCTTGAAAATCTTATTTCAAGAAATCCTTCTGAGATAATTTTCACTGGTTCAATTGGCAGATTTTTTTGCTTAATTCAAGAGAAAAAAAATCTGCCAATGGAACAAGTGAAAACTAGAAAAGCACTCGGAGAGCGTAGACCTCTGCCAAGGCAGATCAGTGCCCCCCCCCCATCACCACCAAAATTTAATCATTTGTTCCTTGTGCCAGTATCAACATTTCCTGAAATTTTCACCTAAATCTGTCCATAACTTTTTGAGTTATCTTGCACACGGACAGACAGACAGACAAACCAACGCTTGCAAAAACATAACCTCCTTGGCGGAGGTAATTATCTTGGTAAGATTTCTTAAAATAAGATTTTCAAGATCTTTTGTCTAAAACTAAGTTCTTATATCTCACTGAAAAGTTACTCTTTAGGTGATTATGTCTTATTTTAAGTGTGATGAGATATTTTGACTGGAAATGAGGAAAAATACATTTGGTAAGATTTTGATTTTTGCAGTGCAACCTTTTGAAGGATGTCATCTGGGATATCACTGAGAACCTGCTGGATCTGTGAAATGAGAAATAAGATAATAAGAAATCCCCATTAGTGTTGTCTGTTTAAAAATTTTATTCATCATGACTTCAGTGATACTAAAAATTCTATAAGCGATTTCTAATGACTAGTTACTTTTCATCCACCCTGTAGGGCTGGTCGAAACCAGACTCTCAAGCCAATTTACAGAACCCAACAGAATCCTCCAGGAGCAACCATTTGATGACCTTAAAAATGTCCTTTTATCCCTGTAAAGCCTGAACCATTAAATCATTGACAGAAAATTCCAGTTCTTTGAAACTGAGCCTTTATTGGTCCTTCTCACCCCCCAATTTTTTTTTTCCCCAAATATCAATTTTCATGTATGATTTTCCATTTTGTATCATATTTGATACATTGGGTCTCAATGCTCAAATATTATTATTTTTGAGGAAAAAAAACCAAAAACATAAAATGACACAAACATGTCTAAGAAATTGGTAATTCCTTTTCAAAATTGGCAAAATTCTGCCTCCTGACAGTCTTGTAGTGTCACTGGAAAGGCCTCTGATGAATGAATTCCTCCCCCCCGGTGGATTATCCATGTATTGCATGTATCTAATTGTATACATTAGGTTTTTCAAGACAAAAAATATCACACTGATCATGCAGAGGGCTTCAAAACTCATGTATCAAATATGATACCTTCAGCGTTATAGGGTTAACAGGCAGAAACCTTGAGCAGACCCCGACTCCAGGAGGATGGTCATCTGCCTTGACCAGTTGGGGTTAAAGAGAAAAGGTAAAGGAAGAGAAAAAGAGAGAGATTGGGGGAGAAGGGGTAAGTAGGGGGAGACGCATAGATACTGAACTTGAACTGTTAAAAAACTGTTAGTTTTTTTAAACTATTATTTTCATTGTTGCCTCTGGATTTAACATGGTTCCTGCAGGTTTTAGCACCTTTGGAAGGATAATCAGAGAAGTAATGGTAAAAGGCTGAATTCTGACAAAATAAATGCCCACAAAAACCCACTAATTATTAATAGTCCAAGTTTAACACTTAAGAAAACATTTGTAAATTGTAAATCATATTTTCATCACATCTTCATATCAAGCTGAGAATCTCTTCCAATCAAGGAGAAAAGGCAAAACGTTTCTGTACGTTGTTAACACTCAGACTGATTGTCAAAGTGGGAAGCTGATTACAGAATAGTGCCTTAACAGATTAAACTATTTCCAGTCTCATTTTGTATAATTGGTTTACATCACGAGGACGTTTCCGACAGCAGTTTAAAGCAGTAATTTTTTGTTTGACATTTTAAATAACTTCAAATAATTAAGGAAAATGATGGTACCCAATAAAAGACAGAGGAGCGGAAGTGAAATCTGAAAAAAACAAAACCAGTCTCACTCTGTCTGTATATCCAAAGCACAGAGCAGCATAATTTCTGTGTACTATACTATATAAATGCTTTTACCTTGCCCAGAGGTAATAATAGCAACGCCGTATAAGTACTCAAGGTGAAGTAAAAATAATATAGGGATCCTTCACCTGAGATCTCTGCTGTATGTCCGGTGAGATAACTGTAACCTGTGTTTATATACTCAAAGAACTGAAAATGCACCTCATGTATTCTTCTGATGAAAATAAACCTACGCTGTATGGACAATAATATTGGGACACATCACATCCACAGCTTGTAAGATTTCCCATTATTATCAATAATATACACAATATATACACATAATAATTATCTTAATAAAAGCCAGATCAGTATTTCTCAGTCTAAAGGCTGATATTTCCTCAGAGTTGAAGAAACCAAACAGTTACCTGTGTTATCAAATGTTTATTTAGAATTAGAATTAGACTTAGAATAGATCTTTATTATCACTGTCAAAGGAACAATGAAAATAAGTTGAGCATCTCAGTTCAATTTAGCAGCAAAACACTTAGTGGAAAAGGGACTGTTTTAGAATAAAATATTCCACAGAGTATTAAGCAAAAGTAGGAATGTGCAAGGGTTCAGAATAAAATATTAATACACATATGCTACTAAAGTACTACTAGAACTTCTGAAATGAACAAAATATACAAAAGAAATATACAAAGCTAATTCTATTCTACAGATAAGAGGTATGTACAACTAATAGGATGTATACAGGGAGTAAGGTGCATGTGTTGTGGCTATTGCACTGAGATAGGGTGAGTATTGCACTGTCCTTTACTCTGGAGTACACATTGTTCAGTTTTTTTTTTGGGGGGGGGGCACATTTAACCACTTGTGGGTAAAAACTGTGCTTGAGTCTGTTTTAGTCTTATTTATTTATTTATTTAATTTATGATTAGAATGTGTCAGAAATTTCAGAAATCTACAGGTAGAACATTTTAACCCATAAAGACCCAAACATCCGCTGTCGACCAAAACTATCTAGTGTAAAATGTTTATTACCTGTTGACCCACTAATCCTGTCAATACATGTAAAATATTTGGTGTAAAATGCAGTTGCAGCAGCGTAGTTTCCATGGAAACACTGTCATCCTCTACAACAGGGGTGTTAAACATGTGGCCCGGGGGCCAAATGCGGCCCGCCAAAGGATCCAGTTCGGCCCCTGGGATGTTTTTGCCAAGTGCAAAAATTCCACAGTCTTGAATTGAATTAAGCAAAAAAAAAAAAAAAAATTTAGTTTGAACTAAGGAAATAATCTTGAATTAAGCCAAAAAAAAAAAAAAAAAAATTACTCAAGTAAAAAAAAAATCTTAAATTAACTAAAAAAAAAAAAAAATAAAATAAATCTTCAGTTAAGTAAAAAAAATCTTCAATTAAGCTAAAAAAATCTCAAATTTAGCAAAAAATCTTGAATTAAGCAAAAAAAATCTTCAATTAAGTAAAAAAAAATCTTCAATTAAGTAAAAAAAAAAATCTTCAATTAAGTAAAAAAAAAAAAAAATTTTCAATTAAGTAGAAAAAAAATCTTCAATTAAGCCAAAAAAAAAAAAATCTTGAAATAAGCCAAAAAATCTTCAATTAATTAAAAAAAAAATCTTGAATTTAGTCAAAAAAAATCTTCAATTAAGTTAAAAAAAATCTTAAATTAAGCCAAAAAAAAATCTACAATTAAGTAAAAAAAAATTCTTGAATTAAGCCAAAAAAAAAAAACCAAAAAAACTTGAATCAAGCCAAAAAAAAAAAAAAAAAATCTTCAATTAAGTAAAAAAAAAATCTTGAATTAAGCCAAAGAAAAAAAAAAAAAATCTAGAATTAACATCTTATTTTTTTTCTTTGTTTTAGTGCAAAAAGTAACTTTAAATTATGGAAATATTTACATTTACAAACTATCCTGTAACACTAAAATGTGAATAACCTGAACAAATATGAACAACCTGAAATGTCTAAAGAAAATTAAGCACAATTTTAACAATTATTCTGCCTGTTCCTCAGTGTTTAGTGTCTTTGTAGATCTGATCCATAATGCACATGTAGAAATGATAAGTTGAGGAATAATATTGTTAAAATTGCACTAAATTTTCTTACTTTTTTTAATTTAATTTTTTTTTTTTTTTTTAAATATTTTTAAAAAGTAAGTATTTTCATAATTTAATGTTTTTTTTGTTTTTTTTTTACACTAAAACAAAGACAAAAATTTGGAGTTGTCATTATTTATAGGTTATTATTCTATTATTTTTCTGGTCCAGCCCACTTCAGGTCAAATTTAACTGAATGTGGCCCCTGAACTAAAATGAGTTTGACACCCCTGCTCTACAACATTGATTCACCAGTAAAACCCATGTAGTTGAATCAATGACAGTTGATGGAGACACTTGTTTTATATTCAGTTATTGATAGATTTTACAGAAAAGTCACATATTCTTCAGTTTTGTCTGTTTCTGATATAATAACCTTCAGTTTTAATCTGGTCTTTAATTAACATTTACATCATCTGCAAATTAAATATAGAAAAAAAAAAAACAAAATACAGAGAATAATATTACAATAAATGGTGATAAATCACTTAAAAAAGGTTCAGTACAGAGAAAAAATATTTGGAAATGGCCACAAACTTAGCACTGGGTCTTTATGGGTTAAACACTTATGTTGTTAAAAAATTAAGTAAAATAAAACTCTGAACCAGATGACAATGTAAACAAATTTAATTCTAAAGATGAAATAAAACTGTTATTGCAAGGATATTTATTGTAATATAAAATAATGTGATATTTGTCTGTTTGATTTTCCAGCCTCCTGTTGGCAATAAAACACCTGAATTCAATGTTTCATGATATTTTAGTCCATATAGTGTACATGAAATGCTCTCAAACTGGGGATCAGGCCTATTAGTTTGGATGAAAATCTGCCAAATGACAATTTTTTTAGGTTTTGTTTAGCTCCAGTGGTTCGGTACTCAACGTAAAACACTATCTGATGTCTGACCCGGAATTTTCAACTCATCCTCTGAGCTCACAGTCCTCTCTGACCATTTTTGAACGGAGTCGGGTTTGTTTGTAAAGCTCATGAAATGATCCACATCACTGTCAGGTAAAAACACCATGGGCTGATGCAAGCAGAGAGGAACACTGGCATCGATTCAGATTGCTTCAGTCTGGTCAAAGCACCGGATCTGGATCCTGAAGGATGAACGTCAGTCATCCAAACATCTCCAGCAACGGTTCAATACAATGAGATCTGTCAACCGAGACTGGGTCAAACGGTCAATTTGAGGTGTAGAAAGTCATATCTATGAAGAGAGGGAATCTGAAATGTGCCTTAAAAATGTATTAGAAAGTCAACAATTATATGTTTGAGTGATGAGGTGAAAAAAATGTGTTAACCCCCAAACACCTAAACATTGTCTACTGATCTAAAATGTTTCATAGCCAATAATACATTTAAATGATTCAGTTAAAATGCCGTTTCTCAGTGTTTCATTATCATCAGATAGGACCCATTGGGCTGTTCAGAGACTCTGTAGTAAACGTCAAAACACTGTAATTTTTTGCAATATTAATTCACAAATAAAACCCATGTAATTTGACAGGTGTCAGTTGTTCTACGGAATAATTTTTCTGTTCAGTTGATAATGTATTTTACTGAGAAAAAAACAAAAAACAAACACCTTTTCTGCAGTTTTCTCTGATTTGATATGTGTAATGTCTTTTGAATTTATTAAGAGCTGATATGAACGTCTGCATGATCAGTAAATTAAATATAGGAAAATACCAGATTTTTATTGAAAACTGCAATAATAAAGGATAATAAGTAGTGCCAGGCACGACAAACCCCGCCCCTTGCACATATTGTAGCTTATTTTGGCCGCGATCCAGCTGATGTCATCATGTCTATGTGTGTGTTGATGTCAGCATATGAATTGCCTCTATATATGTGCCAAGTTTGAAGTAAATTGAAACAAAATGTATGTTTTTATAGACATATGAAATTTCGCCCATTGTAAGAACATGGGATTTTTTTTTTTTTTAACCCTTTCATTCATAGTGGTCACCACAGTGGACAGCTTTTCTACAGCTGTTCTCTTATATATTTGTTGCTTTAGTTCAGGAGTGTCAAACTCATTTTAGTTCAGGGGCCACATTCAGCCCAGTTTGATCTCAAGTGGGCCGGACCAGTAAAATAATAACAGTGAAAAAAGTAAAATTATATTATGATCAGGTTTACATCTACAAAGTTTCCTTAAAAATCTAAATAACATGAACAACTTGAATTTTCTTAAGAAAAACAAGTGCAATTTTAATAATATTATGCCTCGGTTTATCAGTTTATCATTTACGCATGTGCGTTACAATTGCATAAAACATTTAGTAACAGGCAGAATATTGGTAAAATTGCATTTACTTTTCTTAAGACATTTCCATTTGTTCAGGTTATTCACATATTTTATAAAAGTACAGTTGGGTAATGTAAACATTTTCATGTAAATTTACTTTTTTTACACCAAAAAAACAAAGAGAAAATTTGGGGTTGTCATTATTTATAGGTTATTCTGACAATATTTTACTGGTCTGACCCACTTGAAATTTAACTGTAATTGGACTGTATGTGTCTGTATGTGGAACCTGAATTAAAATGATTTTGACACCACTGATTGTTAATATCTTCAGTGTAATTTTTGCATTTCACAAATTCATCCCATGGGCCGGATTGGACCCTTTGGCGGGCCGGATTTGGCCCCCGGGCCGTATGTTTGACACCTGTGCTTTAGTTCTATATCAGCCAACACATGCACCATCCCATACATGAACATACCATTACTGCTACTTTGCTGTTCTTGATAAACCTGATCTGCACTAACATGTTTGAGTGTAAATCTGTTGCTAATTGTTATAAAACTGTAATTAACAGTTTTCTTAAACAAAAAAGTTTTTTTTATATTATGTCCGTGAAGTGAGTAATAACTAGTATTAGAATATGTTACAATATGAGAAAACGTCAGATTAACAGCATTAAAAGATTATTTAATAGTGTTCACACATTATCTCACTTTCTGATGATGAGTTTTAAATGCATGTTTCTTTGCTTTAACAATTAAACTCATGGTGTCCAGCTAAGTGGACATTTTTGTAACCCCATGAAAAATAGGTTCATTAAAAAAATTCAATCACTTTTTTTTTTTCATGCCTAAAGAGGAATAAATACACTCAGGACAAAAATTTCAACTAAAGTTCTCATAATTCTTGCATGAAAGGGTTAATTTATAAAAATTGTGAACTTTGACCTACTTTTCCCAAAATGTAATCAGATCTATTCAGTCACTGGCAATCTATGAACCTAATTTGGTTTGAATTCAACCAATAGTTTTGCTGCTAGAGTGTTAACAAACAAAGAAACAAACTGAACCAAAAACAATACCCCTTATCTCCCCTTCAGGGGGTGGGGTGATAAAGGGTGATGAAACCAAAGAAAGGTTTAATGCAGGGAAGTCATGTCAGAAAGAGTTGCAGATCTTCAGTTGTTACTGAATCCTTCTTTACTGTGTTTATAAACTAATGCATCCTCCTATAGTTTCCAAACTTTCTGTTCAACAACTACCTAAAAAAATAGGTGTTGTTTTTATACTCTGTCAGTATATGTTAAGTAAATGAGCAGTATCATTTAGAGTGTCAAAACTTATTTACTCCACAACATATTTTCATGTGGATTTCACACATACTCACAGATGCTCATCCCTGTTCAGCGTCCGTGTCCTGTAGCCACATGCTGCTCACGTTTAGAGTAAGGAGCAGTCACAGGTGTTTACGACGCTGCTTTGGAGACGTTATTGTGTACGCCAAGATTTATGTTCCGAGCCATTCATCAACATAAACGTACGCACTGGTTAGGCCACGATAAGGACGTATAAATGTAGATTGGATAAGGTGGAAAGTTGTACCTGGAAACTTAGGAGATATTTCAAGTGTGAAACAGTTTGCAAATAAGTCCTGAATGCAGGTATATTGTGTGATTATTTGTGCGTCTCTTATATTTTAGGTGTGGGGTGATGTCTTGAAGAAACTAAACTTATTTGATATTTACTCAATGTACTTTAAATATAGATAAACAGTAAGAAAACACTGCTGTGCCACAGATCAGAAACCCTGTGCCATCATGTCTCATTCATTATAAGCGGCGCTGCCCTTGTGATGTATCTGCAGATCTTAAGATATTCCTGGTGTGTTGCAACATTCACGCAACACTGACAGACTGACCTCATTTGAGGATACAGGTTTGAACATTTGCTGCCTGCAGAGGCTCAACAATGCAATAGAAATTATCTAACTCTGGGATTCCCATCCTCCTCCACAGTGACATCTATCTTTATCTTTTAGATGTGTTTGTAGCTTCATACAGCACAGCATAAATCAAACAGTATCAGCAGTAGGTGAATGTGAATTGTGAAAATATCCGTGGGGCAGACGGGATGTTTCTTGGATTGTTGTTCAACAAAAACCAATGAATATTTTAAGTTAAGTGTGCAGAGAGTACAAAAAATAGAAATGTATTTTCTTAATGTGAAATCAAGGGCTGGAAGTAACTGAAAATAAGATAAAATACACCCATGTTTGATGTGTTAACCTCAAAAAAGATGTTAAAACAATTTTTGTGTCTAATTTTTATTTTCTGTCATCAGTGAAGCAGAGACACACACGTACTGTATTTGTTTTTACTCATTTATATCTGGGATAGAACGCTTGTTAACCTAATTTGTTTTCCAGTCCATCTGGATAGTTTTCAGTGTCATATTTTGTAAGTCCTTGAAAACAGAAAACTCAGGCTTTTTCCTCTTCGGTTTTTTGCCAAAGTAGAATTTCAATGACTTCCAGTATTCTCCTCCCATACATATTTAACAACCATGTACAGGGAAAAAATGACAATCCATGTTTTTCACACGTCACTTCAATAGGAGGTATCTGAATGCATCCTACAGGGGGAGAGTGCTATTTCATTCATGAGGGCTTGAAAAAAACAAAAAAAAAACATGTTTAATAAAATAAACAGTTTGCTGTTATATTAGCTGGATTGTGTGTAGTTCTCAGACACCGCAGGGCATCCGAGACCTCAGGTTCACTTCGCTGCTCATTTAATTAATCACACATTTTCTATTGTATAACTATCAACAAAGACAGGTTTTAAGTAATTATGTGGCCTTGTCTCGTCAAACACCTTTCAGATGCACGCTTGTCTTGTTATATATTCCTAAAGGTATTCATGGATCTGAGAGGGAGCAAAGACAGACCAAATCCTTGCCCTAATGCCCCAGACAGATTATTCTGTTCATGCTTATGAATAAAACACAAGCTTGTTCTTGATTTTGTGGTGATAATCTTAAAAGGGTGATATGTACTATTGATATTTTAAACTCTCAACAGCAGGGGGAAGTGATGTACCAGAACACACTTATGATAACTACAAAAACCAATGAATCAGTGCTGTGTGTCCACTCACTGTATCACTCACTGAAAAAAGTATAAAGCTCATTGTTTATCTACATCTCTATTATGGTATCATCAAGTTCTCCTCAAATACAAATTCATTTTGACAGTCGGTAAAAATAACACTTTGTCTTACAATCGTCACATGCTGCAGCTGATAGTTTACATTATAGCTCTGTTTTCTTAGCTCTGTTTTTAGACAGAAAACAGCCACAGTAAAACCACGGATCACTTCAGTTTTTCTATATGGTTTGTGTTGTCAATACCTGTATAAAGATCTGTTCGGAATCATCCAAAGGTCAGAACTGTCACAGTTTAATCTAACCTGTGGATCAATACATGGCAAACTTAGTGAAGACAATAACATCATGTAATAACTTCATAAACCTCATAATCAAACTCACCTGTGAAGACGAAACACTGCGATTTAGCATCAAACTCCATTCTTTTAATTTAGAATTGTGTCCAGTGGTGAAAATAACAGTGCTTTTACACTGTAACAAATTTCTGTGATTTCTACAGTAAAAAATTATAGTAACTTCTTGTTCTCTAACCTCAAGCATTTGTTCACAGTATCACACTGTAAAATTACAGGATGCTTGTGTTTTCACTTGGTCCTGCCTGTAAACGATACAAATCACAATTACACACTGTCAGTATTAGAAGACGCGAAAGAGGACATGAAGGCAGACACAAGGGAGCGAACCCCACATCCATCCACTCAATAAAGTGTAAGTAAGACATTATTAGCCCACGAAATTAAAATGCGATTCAAGTAGTGACTTTGTCCGACATAATTTGACCATGTAGACGTCTATTTTAACTCGGTGTGCAATGTAGACATGTCAAAACCAGCATTTTAGGGAGAATAATGTTTCTTTATTTGTGTGAGTGACGATATTTCACACTTTTTTATTTATCTTAGTTGTGTTTCATACAGAATATACGAGTTATGGGACTCAGAATGCATCATTTTAGAAAATGTTAGCTGGCAAAAATCTGGTTAAGTTAAGCTAACGTTAGCTGCTTGCATTAGCCCCGTTCAGAAATGTCTCTGATAGTCCAGGCTCCGTTAGCTCTGTTAGCACCGTTAGCCCAGCTACAGCTGAACTGGAGCAGTCAAAACTAAAAAAAAAAAAAACTAAAATAAAATTAATGGCTGTTTCTAATGTAAAACAACAATACATTGCTGTAATTTATAAACAACCAAACCCTGTAAAAAATATCCAGTCATATACTGTAATTATTTTTAAAGTAATTAGCAAACAATTTTACAGCACTTTATTGGCAACTTTTTTGCCTGATGTTTACTGTAAATTCCACAGAAAATTTGTTACAGTGGAGCTTTTACCACTGTCACTGACTCTAAAAGTTGTTTCTTCATGGTTCTCATCCCATTTGGTCACTTTGACACTTTGGTCAAAGACCCAATGGTGTTAGCTTTTGTCACCATGGGAGACCCATAGAGTGACTCACTACTACTACTACTACTACTACTACTACTACTCCCTCTAGTGGTCACATAAATCGGTCAAACTGTGAAGTAATACATTTCGTTCATATTTCTACAACCCAATACACTGGCATATTTGGCAGAACTTCAACACTAAATCTAAACAGTCTAATTCTATATATTTATTTATTTATTTATTAAATACTTGAAAGTAGAGACATTGCATGTAGCCCCTTTAATACAGAGACGTACAGACACTGTTGTATGTTCTTATCCCATACAGACCCAGTGCTACTTTTGTGGCAGTTCCCAAATAAATTTTCCTCTAGATTGAACCTTTCTTAAACACTTTACCATCATATATTATAATAGTATCCTATGTATTTTGTATTTTTCGGTGACAATCATGTATTTTCCTGTATTTAATTTACTGATTATGTAGATGTTCATGGAAGCTCAGATTAAAGTTGAGGGTTATCATGTTAAAAAACAAAGAAAACTAAAAAAAAAAAAAGTGAATTTTTAAGCAAAGATATCAATAACGGAACACAAAAATAAGCATCTACAACCACTGTCAGTTGTTAAACTCCATGGGTTTTACTGGTGAATCAATGTTGTACAAGATGACAGTATTTCCTCGTACGCTACAGAGCCTCTAAACATCCAAATGTGTCATATCTGATGAGCATGAAAAGATGAGAAACAGCATTCCACACCAATTATTTACATGTTTTGATAAGATACGTGGATCAGACATTATTAAACATTTTTTATCAGTAAATGATTTTGGGCACTAGTTGCTGTTTGGGTCTTTATGGGTTATACTGGCTTATGTATATGATGGTAAAGGTAAATTGTTGAGACAGCTTAACAAAACCAGTTAGATGATTTTTTTTTTTCCAGTCACATCTCAGAGTCATGAATCTTTACTGTCTCTACCATCCTTGACACATCTGTGGGAGCAGCTCAACCTTTACAGCAAACATGTTAAATAAATGTAGAAGCACAGGCTGTCTGGGATTCACAAGAAGCTCCCTCAAATATGATGAAGCACTTCACCATTTGCCTCGGTCTTGTCTGGCTGTGCTACTACACATCCTATAATTACGGCTGTAACTTCCAGATAGCAACCTCGATGATGTTGGTCCTGATTACTGTGTGTTTTATGTAGATTTGTTAAGTATCCCGAGCATCAGTGAAACATCTTTATTTCCAATTATAATCTAATTAATTTCGACCGCATGACCCCGTTCTTCCTAAACCATCTGACAAACCTGACACAGCAGTTACCGCTGCATCTGCTTCACTAATTATAATTCCACTCAGACGTGGAGGTACAGTGTTGAAATTGGCTGGAGCAGAGGTCACTTGGGTCTCTTCACAATCTTTACTGTACAGCTGCAGGATGCCAGGGTGATGATGTCTTATTTAGTTTTGTTTACTTTCAGAATATTGCCCTGTTACTGGAGCCTGGCCCAAGCTGTACTGATTAATAATATTCTCAAAACTGCAGTAAATTGATGGAGTAAATTGCTTTTTTTTTTTTTATTCATCCTTTCAATCCCGGAGTTCAATTTGCATTTTCAAACAGAGCTTTCACCTTGTCAAAAGCCAAAAAAAAAAGAGCCTATGCTTTTATGCATAGTGCATCATGGGATCTGCATTTGTAATATGTTATATTAGATAAAACTATTTGATGCATAGAAACATTTTGCACTTGAATCCTGTCTACATTTAATCCAATTTTAAGGTACATTTTATTAGAGTCCATTAAAAAAATCCTCTCAGTCACACTGGGCTGTTTACTTTTAGATGAACACTACCAGGTAATGGAAAAATAAATAACTTAGAGTGCCAATAACAGAGTCTACATCCCTGGTGGCACGACTGTGTAAAATTAAGATCTTTATTAACAGGACATTCCAGCAGATTGTCGCATATTTACATCAGGAATGGAGAAATGAAATTGACAATATTTGACTTTACAGTTAGAAAAAAACACCTGAGTAGTCATAAAAATTAAAATGGATTCATAAAATGGTGGGAACTTTGCTAACAGAACTTTTAAGAGAAATTTCACATCAGTAAAGTCAAAGCGGTAAGGGAAACAGTCTTTAGAAAAGTAATGCTGTAAAAAAAAAAAAAAGGAGTGCACTCAGTGGTGTAGTCCAGGGTATACAGCAGTATAAGATGTATACTTACTTATTTTTTGGTCAGCATTGCATATACCCACTTCTAAATCCCCCCGATGTGCACCATTCACTAGCATCAGAACCAAATTGCAAATTTTTTCTCCTAGGATGGTGAACCCATGACCTGCCCTACCCTGCCTCTAATTGGCTAGTACTCGCTGCCTTCACTGATTAGATTGGTTAACTTCAGGCATGAGGAATAATGAGCCAATCAGAAGAAGAATAGGGTGGGTCATGCCGAGGAAAATATTGCTAACTAGTGCTAGCCTTCTCTGGAACCTGATTGGACACCTCAGGTGCCAGTGCCAACCCAGTTGATTGACAGGTCACTGCACGTCTTGTTGAAAAATGTGTGATTATTACCTCTGCCAAGGAGGTTATGTTTTTGCGGGTGTTGGTTTGTCTGTCTGTCTGTCCGCATGCAAGATAACTCAAAAAGTTATGAATGGATTTGGATGAAAATTTCAGGAAATGTTGATACTGGCACAAGGAACAAATTATTAAATCTTGGTGGTGATGGGGGGGGGGGGGGGGGGGGGGGGCACTGACCTGCCTTGGCGGAGGTCTACGCTCTCCAAGTGCTTTTCTAGTTGGAAATGTAAACGAGAAAGGCAGAATAAACATCTTTAAAACTAGAAAAGCACTCAGAGAGCGCAGACCTCCACCAAGGCAGATCAGTGGTCCCCCCGATCACCACCAAAATTTAATAATTTGTTCCTTGTGCCAGTATCAACATTTCCTGAAATTTTCATCCAAATCCATTCATAACTTTTTGAGTTATCTTGCACATGGACAGACAAACAGACAGACAGACAAACCAACGCTGGCAAAAACATAACCTCCTTGGCAGAGAGTGACACATATAGAGAGAACCTACTTTTCTTGGAATACATAATTCTGAGGTAAGTTGTAAAGTGGTTTCAGAATGAGTCACTGTTTTAAACTACTGGAGCATTTGACTGCACATTTAGAGAAGAGATTTTGTCACCAATAGTTAAACTGTGAGAGTAGGCTAACGTTATGAAAGGCTAACGTTATCCTATGTTTGCCTCGAATGTAGGACGTTTCGGACTTGGACGTTTCGGCCTAGGACGTTCCGGACAAGGATGTTTCGGACTGCACTTTTTGCAGTCCCTAACCCTAACCCTAACCCTCAAAAGGCCGAAACGTCCTAGGCCGAAACGTCCAAGTCCGAAACGTCCGTCCACCGTTTGCCTCATGTTGAATACATTTGCATTCATGCAGCTGCTTGTGTGACCAGTAAAACCTACAAACTCCTCCTGCTTGAGTCATGATAATTTTACAAAAATACAACTGTTAGCATGTTCTTTTGTTGGAAGCTCCAAGAATAAGTCAGGATTCGTCTCGGTCTCATTTGTATAAATTTATTTTGACTTGATCTAATCATAAACAAAGCATAACTTAGTACTAAGGATTCACACAAAGGAGGAAATGGATCCAGACATTCCAACACACATAATTTTTATAATCCTTGTAAACTGATCTTCAACCTATGGCCTGATCCTATGGGCTGGGTGGGTTGGGTCACCAAAGATGGGCTGGTGTTACCAGACTCTAAAGTCAAACAGATGTGATACTACAGCTTTATTTAACCCTATATTGACAGTGTGTTTACATCTTATCTCCTGTGATTTACAATCCTATGTGGGAATGTGTATTTAAGAATGTGCCTAAGGTAAAACCTAAGTCCTGTGTTGATTAAGATGTGACCCATACTATCCTAAGAACCTTCTCAAGTGAAACAAAGGAATCCTATCTTAAAACATTAACTACTGACTAATGTGTGATTAAACTTAAGACTTCAACTATCTAAATTAAAATAATATTTCACTACAGACAGATTTTTGGGGAAACTAAATAGTCTTACATGTCACAGTTTCTAAAACAGGGTGTCTTTTGTGGACTACTTAATTAAAAAAAGAAAAAAGAAAAGGCAAATATTGAGAGTATATCTACTTCTCCAGGGACCACTACACCATTGAGTGCACTGGAATACCACTCATAATAAAATTAGAAAATTTAAGCAGAATTAAGAGTTTCACATCCTAAAAAAGTGGAGAAAAGCTTGTTCAGACTTCATGTTGAATCCACTCGACTACTATGATGGTCTTCTAACTGGACTTTCCAAAAAGAACATAAAGCATCTGCAGCTCATTCAAAGGTTTGGCCCCGGATTAAGAGAATAAAGCATGTTACTCCAATTCTGAAATCTTTACACTGCTTCTGTTCTAAAATCACTGAATGGTTTAGGCCCACAATTCATTTTAGACTTGCATATAGAAATAATACATATCGGAACTGTAGGAAAAACTTAATAAATGCAGTAACTGTAGTTAAACAAATAACATCAAAAAGAAAAGTGCAGGAAGAAGCAAAAACACCCGTAAGTGAATTAGTGAACTTCCCCCTGAGGGTCAATACCGTTTATCCGTGGTTTGCCTCTTGTGTTAATTTAAGCAGGTGCAGTTTCTAATATGACTTGGTAAAGTGTTCCATGGAAACCCTTGGAATCTGGAAATGTTGTTCTGAAGACAACAGGATAAAGGTTATTAACTGATCTTGCATTAAATAAATGGATTTGGTAATTAAACACAATGACATTTTGATAATAGACCGAGAGTAAACTGGGAATATACTGAAAAACAAAAACCTAATTGGAGGATGGTGTGGATAAAAAAAAAGCTTAGAGATCAGAGCAGAGGAATATAATTGGTAAAGTGGTTTGAAAATGTTATCATTATGGTGACATGCTTTTGCATAGAGAAAATACAGTTTATTTTTGAAGGTTATAATAGCTGATGTATGGGTAGATCATTGTGTAATTTACAGCCCCAGGTTGAAAAAGGTTCCAATACTGTGTAAATGTAAATAAAAACAGGGTGCAATGACTTCCAAATCTCATGAATCCATATATTTATTCACAATAGGACAGAAAACATATACATATTGAACTTGATCCCAGACACATGTCTCCTAAAAGTCAGATTTTTCTTTTCATGATGCATGGAATGTAGACTCTTCTGTAGACCGAAGACCGAAGATGGATGGATGGGTGGATGGGTGGATGGATGGATGGATGGATGCAAAATGTTCATGCATGCTCTTCTGATGACCTTACCACATCTTCCTATATTATTAGAAATTAGTTGTTAACCACACAAATGGAATAAACCGTAAACATAATAAAAATTTGCAGCTTTTAATGTTAGAATCCCACAAATATAACTTTCCCACAAACATAATACCTAATTTTCCCACAGTGTTCTCCTACCCTCTCCATTGTTATCATAATTATATCCAGACATTTTATTTACATGGTTCAAACACAGGCTTCTATTATATTTAATGAGACTAAATAATATCCAGTTCATGTTGAAGCTGGTATAATAAAACGTTGACAACATTTTTGTCCATTCTGTTTTGTTCCTCCACTTGTATTTGTAATTAAACATCTATTAATCTGGAATTAGTACCATGTGGTGTAACTGTAACATTTGATCATTCTAAAATGGCAAGTATCCAAACAACAAGAATAAATGTTAAAATGAATGACTATTCCTGCATGCATTACTTAAATGTATGTGAGGTACTCATTTATTATATTTGTGGGGAAGTTGTTATAATTTTGAAAACTCAAGCTTTTTACCATTCCACAAAAGTAATAATTATGACATTTGTGGGTAATTAGGTGTTACATTTGTGGTGGGCAACTGTTATTACGCTTGTGGGAAAGTTATTACATTTGTGGGATTATTACGTTAAAAGCTGCACATTTTTATTACGTTTTTGGCTTATTACATTTGTGGGATTATTATGTTTGTGGGGTTAAAATGAGTGTTGCCATATTTTTTCCAGGTGAGACTTCCATCTGTGCAAATTCTGAGAAATTTACTGACTGTGACCTTTCTAGAATATTAATGGCAGTATGTACATTTGGGATATGTATAGAATATAAACTGAACAGGACTCTTAGACCTCTTTCTCCTACATGCAGACCTTTTTCAGTCCAGGTTGAAAAACTTTTCTATTCATGAGCCTATGAATGAACCCTGTATCTTAGTCTGTAAGTCTGGAGTCCTATGTCTTCTTTAGTCATTCTAATATATTTTGAAAATGATTTTACCCTTTTTTATAATGTATTAACGTACTCTGTGCTTTCTCTTGATTGCATTTTTTTATGTATTGAATTTTTATGGTTGAAGCACCTTGTTTTTATTTACCAATGGATTTTATTTTATTTATGTAAAGAACACTGAATTGCTTTTGTCTATGAAATGAGCTAAATAAATAAACCTACCTCGCCTTGCCTGCATACAAAAAAAACCACACACTTCTAATATTAGATTGCATCACTGGAAGACAGACAGACAGACAGACAGACAGACAGACAGATAGATAGATAGATAGATAGATAGATAGATAGATAGAAACAAAGACAAGACGAGACAAGGAAAAAGTAAGAAGAATGAGTAAAGATATAAAAAAAATTAAAGAATGTTGAGAACAAATATGTCAAATCTCTGTTTCTACCTTCACCTTCCCTTTTCTTTCAGTGGTTTTCAAATAATTCTTTTATTTAGAATCTTAATTTTATGAAGGTCGCGCAGTTATAATGGAAGTGCCTTTTCCGTCCCTTCATTTCACTACTTCAGGATGACTGTGATTTACTGAAATAAAACATTACGTGCTCCTATTTCCACCTATTTGGTGTAATTCAGTTTGCCCTCCGTCTTTTATCAGGGTTCCCTAAAGATGTTACTCTTCAAAATGTCTTGCCTTGGCTGAGACAAATCATTTGTTTAATATAGCTCACGGCTACACGGGGACTTGTTTTCTTTCGTGCCATGTCCCCCCGTCAGTAATTAACCTTAAGCAATACCTGCTCTTCCTAATGAAAAATGAGACAACGTTTATGTTCAGCTTTATCTTGCTGCAAAATCCCCCTATAATCCCCCAACATCTTCTGGCACATTGGTGGCTAGGTGGAGGTGGGCAGCTTTTTAAGTGTGATAGATGGAGTTTAGTTTCAGGCTGCTGCTGCTGCTTCCTTCTCTGACCCAGTGGTCCCTAGAGAGCCTGGGATGAGCCAGAGCCACAATATAGTTCTGCTGAAAAGCCTTTTGTTGTCATTCAATCTGTATTCAGCAGTAGAGCATATACAGACCACCTTTACGCAATGCACTTTTTTTTCATTTTGTAGGCTTTGAAGGGTTTTTATTTTTGGATTTCAATTTTATCAACCATTACTTCGTAAAGAAAAGGCCACTTTCTTTACACTTTATAGGCAGATGTTTGAGAAAAGTGATGTCTTCTAAATTCCTGATTAAATGTTGTAATTTAGAACATTTATTTGCAGAAAATTACAATTCTTCACATAAAATAATGACCTCAAGTAATGCAAAACTAGAAAAGCACTCGGAGAACACAGACCTCCACCAAGGCAGATCAGTCTCCCACCACCACCAAAATTTAATCAACATTTCCTGAAAATTTCATGAAAATCTGTTCATAACTTTTTGAGTTGTCTTTCTAACAGACAAATAAACAAAAAGACAGACAGACAAACAAACCCTGATGAAAACATAACTGCCACCGTTTCACTTGGTGGAGGTAATAATGACCTCAAGTAATGCAAAACTAGAAAAGCACTTGGAGAGCGCAGGCCTCCGCCAAGGCAGATCAGCCCCCCCAACCCCACCCCAACATCACCTAAATTTAATCATTTGTTCCTTGTGTCAGTATCAACATTTCCTGAAAATTTCATGAAAATCCGTCCATAACTTTTTGAGTTATCTTGCTAACAGACAAGCAAACAAACAAACAGACAGACAGACAAACCCTGATGAAAACATAACCTCCACTGTTTCACTTGGCGGAGGTAATAATGACCTCAAGTTATGCAAAACAAGAAAAGCACTCGGAGAGCGCAGACCTCCGCCAAGGCAGATCAGTCCCCCCACCCCAACATCACCAAAATTTAATCATTTGTTCCTTGTGCCAGTATAAACATTTCCTGAAATTTTCATCCAAATCCGTCCATAATTTTTTGAGTTATCTTGCTAACAGGCAGACAAAAAAAAAAAAAAAAATCCGTCCCCCGCTGATCACCACCAAAATTTAATTATTTGTTTCTTGTGCCAGTATAAACATTTCCTGAAAATTTCATGAAAATCCATCCATAACTTTTTGAGTTATCTTGCTAATAGATAAACAAACCCCGATGAAAACATAACCTCCGCTGTTACACTTGGTGAAGGTAAAAAAAAAAAAAAACACATTCAAATCAAAATTTAGAGTGTTGTCTTATAGGTGCTTGATGATGGTCTGTACTGTAACATGATACAGACATGCATAAATAAATAAACACATGCATACAGTACATGCATAAATAAGTGACTGGAATGAAAAAAAAAAACCCTAAGCACCAGAAAAATTCTTTATTTATGTGTTTTTCCCCAGTCAGGCCATTCTGTAACATGTAGATCTACAGCAGATCTTAAATCTTACATAAGCTGAAGGTAACAGAGACATTTAGAAACCAGAAATAACATGGTTCTAGAGGTGCTAATACAAGTCATGCGACAGCGGATATAATGGAAAAAAAAATACATGACATAGTGACCTTTTCTGCAGCTCACCCACAGGCTGCACAATTAACACTACTGGCATGTAATTTTCAGCACACTTTCACGTCCAATCACCTGAAAACTTTTGATTTTACTATTTTATTCTCGTATTATGCCACAGATTCATTTGACTGGCATTTGAAGATAATTTAGCTTCATGGGACCTTTGTTCTGGGTTTACAAAGTTTTCCATTGACTTTAAAATCCACAGAGCTGCTTATAAAGCCATGAAATGTATGCAAGTTTCAGTATAAAGCTTGGTAATTTTCAACACAGATCACATCTCCATATTTCTCATTCCTGAATTGTTTACAACTGACCCATTCAGAGCTTCCCCCCATGTATTTATACACCGCCCTCTGCCATTATTTATCCGCGCCAAAGAGGTTACATTATCACCCACATTTGTTTGTCAATCTGTCTGTGAGCGGGACAACAACTACATTGTTTTCCCATGAAATCTGATGGGCACACTCCAAGGACGAATCCATTAAATTCTGGAGTAGATCCAGTGAAATGAGTGGAGGCTTCATTTTTTTCTGAACCAGTTTTTCTAACATTATCATGAAAATGCACTGGATAGCAGCTTAAGGGTGTCTCTTGTCTTTCAGAAATCCTATTTTCAGTCTGACAGTTTACCTGGGTTTCTCACTTTGAGGTGAGACAATCACTTGTCATGAGTGGGTGAGGTGTTTCGGCAATTACAAAGAATGAAGTATGACTGTTATTGTGATAAACTTAGATTATATACAAAGCAACACTTCAAATAAGACAGCTCTCTGATGCTCTGGGTCTTTTTATTGTATTATCTAGTTTCTGCAATCTAGGAGAGTCAAGACAACCAAAGTGGGGTGGACTGTAGTTCATTGGTTCCCAAACTTTATTTGGCTCGTGACCCCATTTTAATATCAGAAATATCTGGTGACCCCAGACATTTTTTTGCTAAAATTAATTTCTTTTTGACCTCATAATAGTTTACTAAACTATGTTGCAAAAAACATTAATTTTAGCCGACTTTTAGTCTCTATAATGTATATTATTATGGACGGAGGCAGAAAAGCCAGGTGTAGATTACTGCACAAAGTGAGAATTTTATTTTCCTTGGTCAGGATATGTACAGTCAGTCCAGCCTGGATTTACAAGGCTGACAATTAATACTGAACAAACAAGAACTCAAACTATGAATTATGAAAGAGCTGCAGCATCTGAAACTGACCACAATGAACATTTGAAAGATAAACAGTACCACAGTGCTTCAGTTTCAGCTTCAGAGTTTGTCATGTCTTTTATGTATTGTGATTGTCTCTCTCAACTCACCATATATTTTTAATATTTTTTATTAGTAATTTTTTATGTTTTCTATTTTTTTTTATTTTTTTTATTTTTTATCAATTTCTAGAAATGTCAGGTGACACCATTTGAATTCCAGGTGACCCCAAGGTTGAAAAACACTGCTGTAGTTGAATTGTAAAAAGTACCTAGCATTTGTTTCAACATTGTGACTGGATGCAAAGAAATATGGACAACAAAAAAGAAAGTAGAAACCCTGTAGTCAGAGTGTTTACAAGTAGGAGTATTTCAATTCAGCTGTTATTTGCATTTTCAGTTTATGAATTAAAAGGTGAGAAAGCTGAAAAAAAAACTCAATACACTACAAAGGTTTTTAATCTTTGGGAAAGGTGGAAAAGTTGGCATATTCATAAAAGTTTGAACACATTTTAGAAAATTCCACGCATTTAGCAAATATTGTGGACTGACAAGACAGCAACATTCCAAGAACCAAACTACAAATGTCACAAAAGCAACACCACTGAGGCAGAGCTGCACAAAGAAATGACAGACAAAAGCATTGACAAGAACTTAAAGGTCAACTCACTTTATTATCACCGTAGGGAAATTAGGTCTGTGTGTTTTTCCCATCCCAATCCACACACAGCTCCTAGCATTAGCACTTAGCTGCCATGGCAGACACTTGGGGACCAACTGTAGATCCTTATCGATACCGTGGTCAAGAGCACTAACAGGAAAATTGTGGTGGAACAATCTGTCAATATTGAACTCAAAAGACAAAACTGGTCTTTTGTGTGAGTTTATTGCTTGAAGGACCCCCCCAAATGAGACCACAAGGCTGAGTCACAGGAGAGAATGAAAATGGAGGAGCAAGCCTCATATACAGAAGAGGATAGGACGATGACATAATTCTTACAGGGACAAAAGCAAGATTACAGTCTTCGTCAGCTGACAAGTGGTCAAACGTCATGAGATAGTCAAGGGTTCTCTGGGAGGGGTCAGGATGGGTTCATAGGCCCTTCATATGGAGGAAAACTTTGATGGGGTGTGTCATGGTGGCAGCCCATGCCCTGCGAGTGGGTTGAACCCGTGTCCTTTGTTCTCAGGCTCTGGGCCTGGTTCTGGGTTGGAGTGACAGGGGGAGCATGGCTTTAGGCCTGCTAGCTTAGCTGGTCTAGTTTTTTTTGTTTCTATTAATCATATTTTCATTTCATATTTATCATTTTTGCATCCTTAGATTAGTTACATAATGGGCCCACAGATCAAAACACATTTTGCATAGCTTAGTCTGTTTCTTTTGTTCCTTTTGTTACCTAACTGTTTGATGCTCACTCCATGCTCTCTCCATCCCATCACCAGATTCCAGGCCTGACAGACAAACAGGAAAAGAGAGGTTCCCAAACCTTTTATAGTAGAGGGCATCAGGAACTTTCCAAGGGTGGCAGCCATCAGAGGGGAGTTTTGTGAGTTGGCCAGTAGTTAACCTTAAAAATACTCTAAATTAGGTTTAAACTGTTAGAGACTTTTTGGGGAAGTATTAAATAAAAGTAATGAAATGAGGTTTAGGTAAAGCTATCAGTATTATTCCAGTAAATGTTAACTGAAAGGTAAATTGAACATTTGTGATTGGTTTGTTCATGTGGGAGGGGCAACAGGTATAAAAAGCCTGGAGTAGAAGCTCCTCGAGGCAGAAGTGTGGCTCTGCTTGAGTGAAGCAGGCCACTGAAGCTAGTTGCCCTTAGCCACGGGCAGAGCTTTATATTCTGTTGTTGAAGAGTGATTTTCCTTATGTTTTGTAAAGCTGTTTTTCATCAGTTAGTTTAATTCTTTTTTTTTTTTTTTTTTTAGTTTTTTTTTTTTTACTAACACAGCTCAATCGGCGATGTTACCTGGGCAAACACTGTAAATAAATCATACTGCGGTGAAGATTATTCCAGCCTCCTGGTGTGTTTCCTCCTCCACATGGTCAATCATCATAGGGTGATTTGGTGCTGGTCAGCGTGAGATGCTTTATGTTCTGATACACACGGCAGCTGCTGTTCTTGATAACAGAGGATGTGCTAAATAGTGTAGAATGTTCTGTATGTTGTGACTGTGTAAGTACAGTAAAACACGAGGTCTGACGGTAGGTAAGAATTATACAAGTGACATAAGTTCACGTAGTTTGATAGGAATTACACAAATGGATCAGATAGGAAATGCAATAGTGACCTGGTCTTGTCAGTTGTCACACGTGATATAATTTTTCTATTACAAGAATCAACCTGTACTGCACCGTACTGTCTTCATCTGCTTATGTGGGTCAGGGTCGCAGGGGTAGCAGCCTCAGCAAAGAAGCCCAGACAGCCCTCTCCCCAGCCACTTCCACCAGCTCTTCCAGGGGAATCCGGAGGCGTTCCCAGGGCAGCCAAGAACTATATCCCCTCCAGCGTGTCCTGGGTCGGCCCTGGGGTCTCCTCCCGGACGGAAATACCTTACACACCTCTCCAGGGAGGCGTCCAGGAGGCATACCACTAGATGCCCGAACCACCTCAACTGGCTCCTCTCGACATGGAGGAGCAGCGGCTCTACTCTGAGTTCCTCCCGAATGTCTGAACTCCTAACCCTATATCTAAGGCTGAGCCCGGCCACCCTGTGAAGGAAACTATTTTCGGCCGCTCGTACCCGCATCCTCATTCTTTTCGTCATGACCCAGAGCTCATGACCATAGGTGAGGGTCAGAACGTAGATCGACCGGTAAATTGAGAGCTTCACCTTTCAGCTTAGCTCTCTCTTCGCCACAACGGTCCGGTTTAGCGTCCGCATTACTGCAAATGCCACCCCAATCCGCCTGTCAACCTCCCACTCCACCCTACCCTCACTCGTGAAAAAGATCCCAAGATACTTGAACTCCTCCACCTGAGTCAGGATTTCCTCCCTGACCCGGAGTGGGCACTCTACCCTTTTCCAGCTGTGGACCATGGCCTCAGACTTGGAGGTGCTGATCTTTATCCTAGCCGCTTCACACTCAGCTGCAAACCACCCCAGCAAGAGCTAGAGGTCGCTGCTCGATGGAGCTAAGAGAAACACATCATCCGCAAAAAGCAGAGACGAGGTCCTTCCGCCACCAAACTTGACCCGCTCCCCCACCTAGAAATTCTGTCCATAAAAGTTATGAATAGAACCACTGACAAAGGACAACCCTGGTGAAATCCAACCCTTACCTCAACCTGTATGTACCTGTTTTAGAGAAAACAGAAAACAGGCAATGACTGGTGTGGAATTTAACCTGGAACCCTCTATGGTGGACGTACTTAACACTACACCACCACCCCTCATAAATAGTGGAGGAGCTTGAAACAACACTGTAAGGAAATTCAAAATATTATATACAGTTGGAAAAGTTTTAAACCATGATGAAGGTGTTACAAAGATGACAAGGTCTTAATATTCACTTTAAAACAAGTGGATGTAAACAGGCGGATTTTCTGAAAATTCGGTTATTTGCACTACATTTAATGAAAACCTGCCTTGTGTCGACTGCCAAAGGGGTTGGTACTCTGAACATTCCTTTACTGTCCATGAAAGTGAAAAAAGCTATCAGTCTGATGTTCTGTGAAGGTAAAATCAGACTTAAAACCTGCTTCACTATCCTTGATTTACCTTCGAGACATTTGCAGACATGCTGTTGGGTTTTCCAAACATATAAACTATACAAGAGCAAGAGCTTTACCATAATAATGAGAGACAGAAGGAAGTATATGAAAATCTCTGGGGGTTGTCTGTTTGTGTGCACTTTTAAAGCAGTGGAACCCACATGGAAAGTCAGATTCAATTCAGAGTTTCTGGAGAGGCAGCGAAATGGAAATAAAATTGTCAGAGGTGAGCTCAAATGATGAGGGGGAAAACTCAATAATGTAATGGTTTAATCCCTTAATGTCGTAGCTCTATGACAAGCATACCGAATAGGCTCTTTCCCTTATAATCTTTGTTGCAAGTACATGACCATGAATAAAAATACAGTTCACTGAGTTCCCATGGGCCCATTAGAAGTGGAGCATGTAGTTTGTCTACACTGGTTTGTTTCCACGGTAACTTTAGTCTTTTTTCCCCCTGTTTCTAGACAATATGCAATCAACTTGAAGTACTCTTAGCTAATTTTGCAGAGGAAGTTAATATTGCCTGTAAAGCTGGGCATACTGAACCATAACACTTCAAATTCAAATATCAAATATCACTTGATCGCCTACATCTTTTTTATTTTTTTATTTTAAGTTAAGTTTTTAGAACAATGTACTCAAGCTACTTGTTGACAAGGTTTTAATATACAGTTCCTGGTCAAAAAAGTCACACACTCTAATATTTCACTGGACCTTTAGCTTTGATTCCAGGACTCGTTTCAGTAAATTTATGCAATTATTTCCATCCATAGCAGCATCAATATTTAGCCAAGTTTTTGTATTGATGATGGGAGACAAATTTTGGCATCATCATTTTGGAATATGCTTGTATCATCAGGAACGACAGAAAAATTCACTGATGTTCAAACCCCGTCATACTGTTGAACCCACAGGCTTGTACTTCAGGCATGAGGCATGATGGGTAATCACTTCACCTGCATTTTCTTCCCACCCTGATGTACCCATTACTCTGGAACAGGGTCAACTTGGACTCAAAAGACCTCATGACATTTTTCTATTGAAACACACTCTAATCTTTATGCTCTCTATGAAATTGAAGGCTCACAGATAAGTGGTTTTCTTAAGGTTGTACAGCTGTTTAGTCCCTTGATTTCTCTTCACATTGTGCATGGAAATGCTCTTACTTTCACTATTAAACAAGGTCGTGAGTTCTAATTTTGAGTGTTTACAATTTGATTTAACAGAGTAAAATTTTTTCTCAACCACATTTCATTCACTGCTGCCCTTCAGGTCCAGTTATAATGGTGAGATTTATAATGCATTGAGTGTTTCAGTAGCTTCACTTATCTTGTTATTTTTTTTAGCTTCATGCAAACCAAGAATTTGACCTGTAACATCTTTTTCAGAACCATGGGACATGCCTACAAAATGATTGTTTAAGAAATAAGAAGCTACTCACTGCATCTGTGCATCAGTTAGGGTTATAAATTGCATTCATCTCTACTGTAATTATCCTATTGAAGGGCCTTACATGTTTTCTTACTTTACCCATAAAGACCCAAACATTTACTGGCGACTACAATCAGTTACTGATCTAAACTGTTTAATACCTGTTGATCCATTAATCCTATCAATACATGTAAATAATTGGTGTAAAATGCAGTTTTTCATCTTTTCATGGTCATCAGATATGACCCATTTAGGCGTTCAGAGGCTCCGTAGTTACCATGGAAACACTGTCATCTTCTACAACATTGATTCACCAGTAAAACCCATGGAGTTGGATCAATGACAGTGGATGGAGACACTTGTTTTATGTTCAGTTATTGATAGAGAAAAAGTCAGAAAAAGTCACTTTTTCTTCAGTTTTGTCTGTTTCTGACATAATAACCCTCAATTTTAATCTGAGCTTTAATTAACATTTACATGATCAGTGAATTGAATATAGAAAAAACGTGGAAAAATTGTCATCTTCTACAACATTGATTCACCAGTAAAAGCCATGTAGTTGGATCAATGACAGTGGATGAAGGTGCTTGTTCTTACATTCAGTTATTGATATATTTGCTGAAACAGTCACTTTTTCTTCAGTTTTCTCTGTTTTAATATAATAACCTTTGAAATTTCTGTGAGTTTCATGAGCATCTAAGGCTACGTTGAGACAGCAGGTTTTAAAGCAGTTCAGATTTTTTTGTGTGCTCATTCATATAACACATTAAATGTAACTTCTATCAGTTTTGAGTATGAATAGAATAGACCCTGAAGTGACCCGCATGCGTAAAAGAGGTGCTGATGTAATATGTGACCACACAGTTATGCACTGTGTTCATGGAAGTAAATATATTTTTCCCGCCACTACTCCTCCTGGAACGCAGAAGTGTGATGTTTGTCGCATTTTCAATGGCGTAAAGGTTGGATAGATGTGACCTGGCTGTTCAGACTGAAGTCGCATTGCAAAATGTCAGATACATATCAGATTTAGGACCACATACAGGGTGGGGAAGCAAAATTTACAATATTTTGAGGCAGGGATTGAAAGACAGTGTATGACCAATTAGTTTATTGAAAGTCATGAGAATTTATTTGCCACAAGAAAATTTACATAATAGAAAATGTTTTTATTCTATGTGTCCTCCTTCCTTCTCAATAACTGCCTTCACACGCTTCCTGAAACTTTGCGCAAGTTTTCCTCAAATATTCGGGTGACAACTTCTCCCATTCTTCTTTAATAGTATCTTTAAGAAAGTCAACATTGCTGTGTGATGTTCTATTGGTAGCATGTTCTAAAATGCCCCAAATAGTGTAATCCAGAGGGTTTAGATCTGGGCTGGAAGGCGGCCATAAACATGATTCCCAAAAATTGCTAAAGTTGGATTTGCAGAAATCTTGTATTTTTCTAGCTGTGTGGGCTGGAGCACCATCCTGTGTTCATACATAATTTCCATCTGGGTAGTTTGCTTTCAGCCATGGCAATACCTGGTATCTGGATGGATTTGGTTGGATCCTTTAGGATTTTGGATTTGAGAGCTTTAATAAAAGCTTTGGTACGTTTTTTGTTGCTTCCTCCACTTCCAGACTTTCTCGTAATAGTTTTGCTCATAGTCATTCTCTTTTTTACATTATAAACAGTCTTTATGGACACTCCAACTATTTTTGAAATCTCCTTTGGTGTGACGAGTGCATTCAGCAAATCACACACTCTTTGACATTTGCTTTCCTGATTACTCATATGGGCAAAAGTTTCTGAAAAGGTATGGATAATAGTGTTAGGTATGATTATGACATCAATGTATGTTTGGTTTCAAAACAATTGACATAGTGCCTGCTGAGAAAAAACAACTAAATGTTCATTGTAAATTTTGCTCCCCCACCCTGTATGAAAATGGCCTAGGTCGGATTTGAAAAAATCTGATTTGTGCTGTTCAAACTATCTTTAACAGATTGGATATAGGTCACATATGGGCAAAAAAATCAGATTTTGGCCACATTTGCCTGCAGTCTGAACGTAGCCTAAATTACATATAGAGCAACAAATATATAAAAATATGATATAAGATAAAATATAGGAAAATATGATTTACAGTGATAAATGCAAAATACAGAAGATAATATTATAATAAATGATAATGAATCACTTAAGAAAGGTTACACAGAGAGAAAAATTCATTTGGGAACTGACACAAAATTAACACTGTACCTTTATGGGTTTAATACAGGTACTGACTTCTGTTTTTGTTTTTTTGTTCAGGCTATTTATACTCTGATGTTACAAAAAATGGTTTGGAGCTGATTTTGCAATGCTGATGTCACCAGATATTTAACATTTTTTGTGTGCTGCATTGATCTATTGACGGACTTTAAATGCATTTAGTAGGTTTCACTTGCAGGCTAGAGAGGTCATATTTCACACTGTGGTTTGAGAAAGTTCTAGAGTTGCTTGACCTTCCAACACTCACAGATTCATGAGGCAGTGCTATTGATTTAAACAGGTGTAAAGGCCCTTCTCCTGCTGAGGAAATTTAATCATGTCAGAGGGCCACTGGGTTATTGCACAAGACACTGTCACTGACGCCATAGGACACTTTTATGTCACGGGGGCTAGACAATATTAATTTTACCTTCACCTTATATTGCCAAGAAAAAGAAGAAGGACCAGTGTGAAGATCGTTTCTTAAGGGAGCACTACCAAAACTGAGGCACCCAAAAAGACGTTAATAAGAACATTTTATCTTCAGAAATATGAAGAGTTTTATCTAAATTCTGCTCAGTATTCTGTTTTAATATATTCAAGATCTCTGCTTATCCTCCTTGAGAAATCCAATGACGGAGTTTTTTACTCTGTTGACTAAGGAAATTAAGTGCAAAAAAAATACTGTACGTTCCATAATCAAAGCAAGACTTTTACCAGACTGTGATTAATTTCAATTAAAGCGTGCTCCCTCAAATTGCCATCCTCTAAATCTGCGTAATTTCCTTTTTAAACATCAACACAGTTTTATACCATCAGTACCAGTCATACTTCAGAGTCATTTAAGGTCTACAAGTTTCAGGCTGATGGTGTGTGTGTGTGTGTGTGTGTGTGTGTGTGTGTGTGTGTGTGTGTGTGTGTGTGTGTGTGTGTGTATGTGTGTGTGTGTGTGCTGTGGATTTGTAGGTGAGCATGCTCAGACTAATTTCAATCCCTTTTGCGAATGGCTGATTATCACAATCTGTAGCTTAAGTTCACGGGGAGCCGCAGTGTTAAGTCCTTCAGAGCGAGCAAAGACTGGAAAAGAGTCGTCATGGCCCAGAAAAATAACAGTAAGTTGATTTTTCTGATTGTGTTAATCTTAGATACCTTTGTCAAGTACTTCCTATTGATTAAGAACAAGAGCACTAATAATAAGACAGCCAAGGAGTAAATGAATGGCAGCGCTAAAAAGCCTGGATGACACATAACACATTTCCTTTTTAACTAAAGACCTTTTGTTTGTTACCTCATTATTCTCACCTTGCTTTGATTTTGTCATTAGCACCTTTTCAGATCTAATTCTATTGAGTCTCACAATAGCTCACAACAGTTCTTGCTGCAGAAATCTTCAAGAGAAACAATGCCATAATAGTTTTAATTGAGATTTTCACCTCTGTCTGTCATACATAAATGCCAGATTTTATGATTATGTGGAGGAGAATAATTAAAAATGAAAAGGAGAACATTTTTAAGAGGTGTTTTTTCTTTCTTTTTTTTTTTTTAACAAGTTACGTGAGCATGCTGAGTCCATTGTGAAATCCAGCTGGAATTTCTAATTGCAACAACAGGCAGATTAGTCTCACTGAGTTCTCAACCCCCACCCCCACCCAACCCCCTTTTCTGTTTCTGTCTGTTTGATTTACAGTTCAGTTTACCATCAGGAAGTGCACAGCCTCAGACCAACATGCGGTTATGTCACTTTTTCGCGATGGGATTCTCGAACATGTATATCCAGCCTTCTTCAAAGCCATGAGCCATCCAGATCATGTCGGCGTTGCTTTGAGCCTTTGCATGGCCGGGTATGTGCTGGGAGGGAGCTCCTACTTCCAAGCTTTACTCTTTGGCAGTGCATGGGCTGGCCTCATTTACTATTGCTGCCATGAGATCTATGAAGGCTACATGGTGAGGAGGCTGAGCACAGACATGGCTGACATTCAAGCTAATTACCTGGACAACCCAGATAACGGTTTATGGGTGGCAGAGGCAGATGTCAACGGCCAGCAAAAGGTGGTGGGAGTATTGGCAGTGATGGGCAAAAGAGGAGAAGAGGAGGGCGGGAGATTTGAAGACTGGAACGGAGGAGTGATGGCAGAAGAGTCAGAGTTCGTCCAAGATGTCGGAGACGGAAGTTACGGCGAGATGTTCCTGATGGTTGTAGAATTTCCTTTGCGACGTAAAACCCTGGGATCTCAGCTGATGCAGAAGGCCTTGGATTTCTGCAAAGACCAAGGCTACTCCCGCCTGGTTCTGGACGTCAGCTCCGCTCATACAGCAGCTATTTCCTTGTTACAAAAATTCACTTTTGCTCAAACTGGGTCTCACAGCAACACACATGCTAATCGCTGGTTCTCCAGACTGGCAAGAATAAATGTAATGCGAATGGAAAAGTTCATTTAATGCAAAATGTCTCACTACTTGACGCAACCTTGATGGATAGTACATTAAAAATATTTCTGTTAATTTATGCTTCGTGTCTCATCTGATACAAAAAACACATCTCATATTTGGTCACTCGTGTCTCCAGTTTGCAGTAATAGTACATTGGGAAAAAAATGCACATTAAATTTCGTGTTTTTTCTCTCACAGAGTCATATTAATGATCTAAGTTTCCTTTTATTTCTTTGTTCCTTGATATTTTATGTATGCACCTACACCTCTGACAGCCTATTGCCCAAAAACCACAAAGAACAATGAGACAATTAGCCAACTTTTGTGGTTGGTCAAATTATTTTTGGAATTTGCATATAGATGTAGCCAAAGAAAATAAATCTTAATGAGATATTTTATGAATTATTGGACATTACAGAGCAAGCAATATAGAAATTCAGTTACCTATTGTTTTCATGTCCCTTATGGAACATAAATATATGTGAGAAAAGGAGGAATCTAGTAATTTAAAGGTAAAAGAACTTTCTTTTAAGCTTCTTTTCAGGGAGAGGTTGAATCTCTCTGCCTCAGAGGAATTAATGCCAGCTGACTTCTAAGACCCCACAACTCTTTACTTAAAATACCAATGAAAAATGCAATAGTATCAGAACATTGGGAGGTTTAAAATTCTTTGGAGCTAAAAGGGTGGTGTGCTTGTGTGTATGTGTGTGGCATAAGAAGCGGATAAAGAGTTCAGTACATAGCGATGCATTCAGGTGCCTGTGCATACATAGGACAAATCTGAGATTATCGACACCTAACAATAGAGAAAGCTTAGGTTTTCTGTATTGGTGGTCTTATGATATGTTTGAGTTGGGATTTGATAAAATGGAGGTGAAAAGGCCATGGGAATTAGTCTTAAACCAAAATAGAAACGGTGATAGTCCCTGAAACAATGTAAACAAGGAGCTTCCTGTCAAATATACTAGCTAGTGCCAGCAGGATATGTTCTTAATAAACTCATTGTTGGCTGGAAGCATTGTGCAGCATCAGCTAAACAACGTAGATTTACAGATTTCTTCACTCACAATACCTCAGAATTCCCCCAAAGGTGATTACCACCCCCCCCCCCCCTTAAATTTATCAGAGACACACAGTACCTGCTTATCTAAAAAGCATGTAGCAGCCAGTTTGAAAGGAGACATAAAAACTAACGGTTTGTGTAATGTCAGGTGTGGCCAAATTGAGTTTCAAGAGGGAGGGACTGAATGCAGCAGTAGAGGATTTTGGCACCGATACGCACATGCCATCAGAGGCCTACAGGCATCAATCATTCCTGCTAATGCTGTCAGAAAAAAAGGCATGTGGCCAAAAGGCAGGTGCTAAACTAGCCAGAAGAAGATGAGCCTTAATGTTGGCCAACCTGTTGTCATCCTCTCACAATTACCAGTACAATTAGCCTCAAGGTAATGACAGCTTGATTGTAATTCCTCTCATACACATGCTCACTGATGAGTCACTTGCCATTTGGGGATATGGGAGATGAAAAAGAGCTGCAAATTGTATCACAAAAGTTTGCAGTGTGTGGAGTGTATGGATGGTCAAACAGTGTTGCAAGTATGCAGATTACTCTAATTATAATGTATAATTTTGCTTAGGCATAATTACAGCCCCATAATGCTCATCATTAATAAGAAAATTACAGGTTGAGTTGGGCCCCTGTATGTTTTGTTTACATACTTATCAACATTTAAAGAGGTTTCCATCCTTTTGTTGTTATCGAACTGCTTGTATTCACAATTTAAGATATTTCGTCAATGAAACATCCAGGTTTTCATCAAGATCTGAGCTTAAGAAAACAATTTATTTTATATTTTCTTTGCTGGTGAAATGCCAGTGTGTGTGTGTGTTTTTTTCGTTAATTGGAGTGTGTGTATTTGCTGGTGTGTGGGCAGGGATTATACTGAGCATGGTGACGTTCGTGCTTTTTCACTATAAACTATGTTTTATTAATCTATCTGACTTGGATCAAGATTGAAGCTATCTCTTATCTCAAAAGAGTTAATATATCTTAAGGCGAACTTTGACAACACTTCAGTAAGTTATCAAAGTTTCACAAAGTGTAAAATTTCTATATAGCTTTGGAAATATTTTTTAATATCATTTTTTGGAATATTAATTATTTCAGGATCATATTTACATGTTAGTTTTTCTGTTGTGCAAATAAAGACAGATAATTTGATCATTACATTTGCAAAGCTCACCTATTTGTACTAACTGTTGTTGTGGTAGTATATCCACTGTTAATACTTGTACTTTCAGTAGTAGTATTAACAGTTATGGATATTTGTTCTGGTTATTGGTAATTATACTAACACCAGCTGATCTACTTTTTGACAGTTCAGGTTCAGTTTGCTGTGCATTAGTTGCATCCATACCCCCCCCCCTTCTCCCCCTCTCCCCCAGTCTCTCTCTCTCACTCTTTTTCTCCTCCTTTACTCTCTCTCTTTAACCCCAACTGGTCGAGGCAAATGTCCATCCTCCAGGAGTCAGGGTCTGCTCCAGGTTTCTGCCTGTTAAAACGAAGATTTCCCTTGCTACTATCACCAAGTATTTTCTCCTGGAGGGTTTTGTTGGGTTTCTGTAAATTGGCTTGAGAGTCTGGTTTCGACCGGCTCTGTATGTAAAATGTCATGAGATACACTTCTGTTATGATTTGGCCAGTGGTGTAGTGGCCCCTGGAGAATTGGCTATGCTTTCAACTTCTGGCTTCTTTTTTTTAAGTCCAAAAAATGGCGTTTTAGAAACAGTGACATGTAAGACTGCTCTATTTAGTTTACCCAAAATCCATCAGTAGTATTTGCTCACTATTATAAAATTATCATGACTTGATCAGGAGCAGTTTGTTGGTATTACAAACTATTATTTGTAGGGTTAGTTATATTATTAGTTGTAGGTATTTCTAGATTTTACTGGTCACACAAGCAGCTGCATGAATGTAAATTTATTCAACATGAGGCAAACATAGGATAATGTTAGCCTTTCATAACGTTAGCCTTTCATAACGTTAGCCTATTCACACAGTTAAACTATTGGTGACAAAATCTCTTCTCTAAATGTGCAGTCATATGACCAGTAGTTTAAAACACTGACTCATTCTGAAACCACCTTAAAACTTACCTCAGAATTATGTATTCCATGAAAGTAGCTTCTCTCAATATGTGTCACTCATTTGAAAGACGTTTATTCTGTCTTTCTTGTTCGCATTTCCAATAATCGCGCATCTTTCAAAGACACGTGCCGTGACCTGTCAATCAACTGGCACTGAGGTGTCCAATCAAGTTCCAGAGGAGGCCAGCGCTAGTTAGCAATGTTTTCCTCTGCATGACCCGCCCTACTCTGCCTCTGATTGGCTCATCAGTCCTCATGCCTAAAGTTAACCAATCTAATCAGTGAAGGCAGCGAGTACTAGCCAATTAGAGGTAGAGTAGGGCGGGTCATGGCTTCACCATCCTAGGGGAAAACATGGGCAATTTGGCTCAAATACTAGTGAATGGTATGCATCACAGGGGATTTAGAAGTGGGTATACCCAATGCTGACTGAAAAATAAGTGAGTATACTCCATATACCCTGGACTAAACCACTGAATTTGGTGCTATATAAATAAAATTTGATTGATAAAGTTGATCATCATGTGTTTTTTGGAAGATTTTGACTCACACTTACACATAAGAAAACCCCTGATGTTACTTTTTCCAGCATTTACACAGTGGTGTAAAAATTGCAGGCTGCTTTATTACTCAGCTGTGCCTATTGTCATGTTTTTGGGAGTTTAGTGTTGTTATAGCAGCATGGTCCTGGAGGAAAGTTGTTTCATTTCACTGTGTGCTTCTGTGTGAAATAAATAAAGCCACTTGACTTGATTAATACCAAACCAAGTCATCAAAATTACAAACAGCACCTGGGTGTTGACAGGTCTGCTTTACTTTATCTCTTTTTCTATATTAGCATCCTTACTGAATAGACAAAGATTATGGAGATTAATTGCATCAGGATACCAGTCGCCTATGTGCTGCTGTCTGAGAGCTTTGATTTGTTTGGATCATACATCATCATACGCTATTCACCGCCGCCTTGCATAATCTCTTTTCATCTTCTTTGCTGCACCACAGGAAGTTACTTTTGGCCGAGCCGCTGAACTTCACTGCAGAAGACAACACCTGGCCAATTACTTTAGATATTAAATCACATGCGCAATGGCAAGCACTTACACAAATAGATAGTTAATCCTGCACTGTCTGTTCACTGCATTTAAGAAAACCTGACATTATGCAGAATCTGCACTTCTTTTTACTGAATAATTGGTCAATTATTCGCTGCATGGTTCGAGAATGATAAATACGTTTCTCTGTAAAAGCAGAATATTAGACCACGGCTACGCACTCTCAGACACTAACAGGTAAAGAATGTGAAATAAGGGAGATCTTTTATGATCCTCTCAATTATGGCGTACAATACTGGAACATGTATGAATACAACTAGTGTCTCATTATCATTTGAGATTGGAAGTTAAATTATGAGGATAAAAGTGGGATTTGATGTAGCTAATGAGTTGGTATTTAATATGTTTACACCACAGCGAACCTCTACATAGTGGATAAATGTTCCAGACAATATTAGGCAGCAGCTCATTTGCTCAGCTCCAGCTCCAGTGCAAGAGGACTGTAGGGATTTGGTCAAGGAAGTAATTGGACAAAACAACAAGCGAAAAATTGATCACAGCTGTTGTAATTAGGAGAAATACGGAACAATCAATTTTTTTTATGTTTTAAGCTCAGTGAGGAGTTACGTACGATGAATTTGCTACAATATCTGTGCTCCTGTTGTTTCTACAAATGAATCTGCAAATAATGAACCGGGAGAGTTAAATCTCAGACGTAGAAATAGTTGTGTATATTTAAGAAAAACTGAAGCCATTCCATCTTTAATACCTTTACCTAACAACATTAACAGCAATGGATTTAAGAATGTGTAGCTCATTTTTGATATTAAAAAAAAAAAAAATGGTACGTGCAGCAATTTTTGAAGGATACAATTGTTAAGATCTAATAAGTAAATAATTTATTTTTGACTCTACATTAAATTACCATTTATTTGGTTGGTTATGTTTTCTATTTTTCTGGTTCAGTTTCACTTTTTTATGTTTTTGCTTGTTTGTTTGGTTGTATTTTCTTTTTCCTATATTGAATTCTGGGTAGCTGAATTTGTTATGTAGGACAGGCATTATTATAAGCATTCTACTTCTGCCTGTGCCTTTTCAGTCACTAACCTGTAAGTTAATGTTTGTAGTGTTGACACTGGTTGTATGTGATGACTGAATAATGAATTTCATCATCATCAACAAATTATGAGTCAATACTTTGGAATTTAGCCATTACTAATCATTTCTAGTTGAAGTTTTTTTTTTTACGTTGTCTCTAAAATAGATAGGAAGATGAATAATCCCCATCACAAATGGCCAAAGGAAACCATTAAAATCCAGCTTTGGCTGATATTAACTAAAGCCCAGCTGAACTTGACTGGGAAGTTGGAAGCCAGTGCTTTATCAGGGCCGCTCAATGCATCGTGGATTAAGTTGTGCAGCAGCGAGGATGTCTGGCACGTGGCACAGTGTTGGAGGGAGGAAAGGATAAGGTCTCAGTCTGGGCTGATGAGATTTGTTCTTCAAGCCAGAGAAATAGACCTGTTAGGGACTTCGATTTCTTGAGAGGAAACGCCTGCGAGGATACACTGCTGTCTCTGAGTTATAAGTGCCTGGTGCCCTGTAACTCCATACATGCCAGCTGTCATATCCTGATAGATTATGTTCGTTAGCGCTGCTGCTGTTTTATCTGCTATACAACACAAGACATCTGATATGACTGTGTCATCAGGGCTGAAACCCCCCACCCTTCACTCTCATTTTAGTGCATTTAACATGTATGAACAAATGTTGCAGCTGTGTTAATTTTTTTTGACTGGGTTGTAGAAATTGTATAAATTATTTGTGAGGCTAGAGCACTATGGGATGTTTATAAATCTTAAAAGGTGTCGATTGGGAAGGTTGGTATTTTTCTCAGCTGCACTCTCTGCCTGTGCACAGTAACAAGACAAAACACTATGACAGGAGAATGCACAAGGTGAGATGTGATCTCTAAAGTGAATCAAATGGTTTAGATGCTGGGTATTGACTGCCTTTGGAAGCTTAATAGGAGATTTAATAGGCCAAGACAGAGAGACAACTTACATTTTTCATGATGCTGTTTCTCGGAGGAATTAATGTTTGGACAAGCTGACAAGCCCACATGATATTTATAAACAATGTGTTGCGGTTCCTACAATTCAAGTGTCTCCGAGGATCATTTGGGTTAGGTTTTCACTTCTCACACAGAAAGCAGAAATGGATTTCTCTCAGAATGAAACACAGACATACCTGTTTGGAGAAAATAGGCTGCACAGTACAGTATGGTATGGATAAATTCATCCTATACAATACATCATAAAGAGCCCACCAAGGCACTTTACAGGTTCAACATAATTAGTCCAGTCAAATCCAAAAATACACAGTCTATTAAAGAAATGGCTTGGGAAACATTTGGGAAATTTGTTTATTCATTTTATGGCTGTGAGTCAGATAAAAAGATCAATATCACTTTCATATATGCGCATTAATTATAAGAGCTGAAGCCAGGAGGCAGGTCATCTATTAACAACTAACTACCATTAAAACAGAAACGCAACAATTTTAGATGCATGAAACGAACAACACGCATCATGTTTGAGCTTTAACTAAACTATTTGTAATATCTAAACTTTTGAAAGTTCAAAAGTTATGTAAAATTATCATCAGAGTATGAAGAAATAACAGTTCCAACAAATTGTCATTCCCTTTTTTTTTTTTTTTTTTTTTTTTTTCATTCCTAAAAAACAGTGATAAATTGTAGATATAAAATACTGCTGAACGCACTGTAAAATAGCACATATGACACAGTTATGGTTAGGTTTAGGCACTAAAACAATTTGCTGATGGTTAAAGAAAGGGAAGTAAAACATAACAAACATTTTTAGAGCCTACAACAAACATCAGTTTCTATCACTACACACTTATTAAATCTATTATGGGAAAATAAAACTAATTCTTGGTCCAAACAGTTGATAACTGGGGCTGATACACATGTTGACTATGGCTTCTTTCTACAGTGAGACACCAGTAAGAGTTCAGAACGGGCAATATGCATTTATTTTGTCAAATTCAGCGATAAGTGTAATTTTCCATAATCAGCGCTTTACCTGCAGTAGATCATGGTCCACATGGACACATTTAGGAGGCAGACACCACATAATTACCCCACCCCCCAAAGGGGAGTCAAGGGGTATTGTTTTTGGTTCGGTTTCTTTGTTTGTTTCTTTGTTTGTTAACACTCTACCAGCACAACTATTGGTTGAATTCATACCAAATTTGGTTTATAGATTGCCAGTGACCCAGAATAGATCTCATTACATTTTGGGAAAAGTAGATCAAAGTTCAAATTTTTTCTGAATTTTAAAAATCTTTTTTTCCCCCTATTTATTTACAATGGGTGAAATTTCAAATGTCTGGAGCAGCAAATACTATTGGTTGAATTCATACCAAATTGGGTTTGCCAGAAGATTGCCAGTGACCCAGAATAGATGTGGTTACATTTTGGGAAACGTACATAAGTCAAAGTTAAAATTTATTATGAAGTTTTTAAATCTTTTTTTCTCCCATTTACTTATAATGGGCGGAATTTCAAATGTCTATAAAAAGATAAATTTTGTTCAAATTTACTTCAAACTTGGCACATATGTAGAGGCAACTGATATGATGACATCAGCTGGATCGATGCCAAAATAAGCTACAATACGTATGAGGGGCGGGGTTTGTTGTGCCTGGCACCACTTGGGCCAGAGCTGGACCGTTTCTGTAGAAGATCCGTTTCATGGAACAGTATCTGTTTTGGCTCGATGTGCGTTTGGACACCGGGACGGATCTGCCAAGCGGTTTCAGGCCAAGTCAGTCAGCGATTCTGTTCCAGATCTGTCCCAGTATCTCTTTGCTATCTGGGTTGTTACTATTGAAGGAAACATGAAAATAATCTGAACATACCATATAATGAAAGTGATGCTGATTTTCTTTAGTTGATCATTTTTCAATATGTAAAACACCACTGAAGCTCTTGGTCTGTATATCAAGAAAATTAAGTTTACATGCAATACATACAAGATACAGTATACATAAAGGGCACACAACCTAAATATGATGTATGAAGATATGAAACACCTCATAAAAATATTCTATATCAGGGGAATCATTTAAGATGTGGTTTGGAAGCTGCAGATGCAGTGGGATCTAATGTTAACATTAGCAAACACCAAACTCTTTTTTTCTCCACTCACTTATGAGTTGAGCTGTATCATCAACTCCATCCATTTCTATCTTTATCATCTCATAGACGATGATGACTGGATGTATTTTTTAGAGTCAGGTCTCTTGGCACTGCAGTGTATTGGATACAGAGTAATGAACATAAGTGGAAACCGTATGTGATATTGTGGTTTAATAGGCTGATACTTAATGACCATATTTATGACATGACAACTGTATCCTACAGGGGTTTTTCAGTACTATATATAACTCACTCAGGCTAATTAGTATTTATACATTACACAAAGCTGATGGTACTGCCTTCAGACACATTGTGTTAGCATGTATCATGTGGTTTAAACTACATGCGGGTGTTTATCATGACACTGCTAGTGGTTGTGTTTTCACTAAATACCATTAAGTGTTGCCAGTTGTCAAGGGAAGCCTGGACTTTTCCAATTTGTTTTTAATTAATGTAAAGCTGTAATTTATTATTGTACACTCACAGTCAATGAAAACTTTGAGACCATATTTTTACACATAATTTTTATTTTGAAACCCTAAACTAGAATTTTTTCATATGAATCATTTGTTTAGGATATTGGCATACAGAAACAAAAATATAAAGTTTCAAGAATAATTTCAAAACCAAAAACTTAACAAAAGAAAATGGCCCCTGCCAAACACAAAATCACAACAGTAGCGGTCCTGGTTGGGAGTTATCACTCTCTCGCCCTGGACGCGGTCAATCATCAACAGAGCCTGTGGTGTTGTGGCGTTGAACCAGGTTTCTGATTGTGGGTTGGGAACAGCCCATACATACACCTGGCTATATCACTGTAGCTCAAACCGGCCTCCACCATACCCAGTGCCCGGAGACGTTGTTCACGTGAAAGACGTGGCATGATGCCGTTCACTGGACTAACAATGGTGGCCTTTTTTGGGCCTTTATATAGGCCTTCAAAACCAATCCTCACATTGTGCGGATACCCACTGAGTATTGCTCAATGTGTATTTGGTCCAGTTTTGCAAAGAGACCAACCCATGTGCAATGAACCGTGACAACATGACAACTCATCATTATCTCAACTACCCAAGCACTGAGTCATCAATAAATCCACAATGAATAATTTCAACCCCCCTACAAGTAGAAGAAGAAAAGCACTCAGAGAACGCAGACCTCTGCCAAGACAGATCTGCCTCCCGTGCGTGTTTGTTTGTTTGTTAGCAAGATAACTCAAAAAGTTATGGACGGATTTTCATGAAATTTTCAGGAAATGTTGATACTGGCACAAGGAAGAAATGATTACATTTTGGGCCCCCCGCCCTCCCACCCCTGATCACCACCAAAATTTAATAATTTCTTCCTTGTGCCAGTATCAACATTTCCTGAAAATTTCATGAAAATCCATCCATAACTTTTTGAGTTATCTTGCTAACAAACAAACAAACACGCACGCACGCAAACACACAAAGCAAAGCAATCACAATACCTCCTGGCGAAGGTAAATATGCATACATTTCTACCTCAAAGTTTCTATTGACTGTCAGTATATTTATCATCAGTAATCACTATCATCATGTAATTGTATCATACACTTTGTGCTACTGGTTTCTTCCAATGTAAGACTTAATAGAACTGAAGGTACATCCATTGAAGTCGCACTTTGTTCTGTTGTTTTACTGGAACTTAATTGGGTTGCTGAAGCAGCTGAGAAGCAATGTTTTCTCAGATTGTGAGAATTAAATGTAATTAATTATTCACATGGGCAACACAGTGATGCAGTGTATAGCATTTGTGCCTCACAGCAAGAAGGTCCTGGGTTTGATTCCAACACCAGTGGAACCTTTCTGTGTGGAGTTTACATGTTCTCCCCATGTCTGCGTGGGTTCTCTCCAGAAACTCCGGCTTCCTCCCACCATCCAAAGACATGCACTGATAGGTTATTCGGTTAATCTAAATCGCCCATAGGTGTGAATGTGAGAGTGATTGTTTGTCTCTGTGTGTCAGCCCTGTGATGACCTGGTGACATGTCCAGGGTGTAGCTGGGATAGGCTCCAGTGACCCTAAAAAGTGGGTTCAGGAAGTAAATTAATAATTATTCACTTTCAAAAGGTGTAGTTTGCTTTACCAGATACAGTTAACTATCCCAAGATGAATTTAGTAAGCATTAGTTTTTGTTCTCTGGCTTCCTGTCTGGAGTTTTGATACCATCATTTCTGATCAATAGTTTTACAAAGAACTGGTGACACGTCCATGGTGGACCCTACCTTTGCCCAGTGGGAGCTAGGATAGACCCCAGCACCCCCATGAGAAATGAATGAATGAATTTGATAGGATTTAGAAATAATCACTAATAGTTTTGTTTTTTATCTTATAATTTTTTTTCAGTTTCTTATCTTTATAGTTTTTTTTTGTCTTATAATTTAATCATGCATTTAGATGTAAAGCACTTTGGGCTTCTTTATGTTGTTATAAAGTGCTATATAAATAAACTTTGATCTGATTTGATAATTTTGACACATTTGAGTTGTGAATTATTCTTGTGTTTGTTGTGAAATGGCTTGGTTGACTGTATTTCTCATATGAGATACGCATCACCAGTACCAAAACATCCATTACCTCAGCATAATTCATCCTGTTCTTCAAGAGCAAGGAAAAAGTATTGGGTGTAAGTGTTGGTGTTGAAACTGCAAAGACATCTTCACCAACTCCGAGAAGCCTGTAGTGAGAGAAAGTTATATGATGACATCACCTCTGCAATATTTGGGTGTGTAGTCTTTGTATTTATCTGTTTGCACCATCTGATATAGTCTGATTTTTTTACTTGTAAAATTACCTTTTAATTTGACATCAAACATCATATGTGTAAGAGATGTCCTAATTCAACAAAATAATCAAGGACCTCTCTTTCTTGCCATTGACTGTAGAAGAATTTGAACTGAAAAACTTCCAGTCAGGACCATTCTGGTAGGACCTCATGGAACCTAACTTCTGAAAAAAACAGACAGCTTTTGATCCTGTTTAATTTTTGCCACCATTTACTTTCATGATGTTTTAAATGTTTTAAATGGCAAGAAAGTTAGTGTGTGTAAGTTAGTGGCAAAGATGGTAAAGAAATATCTGTGAATCTAGTTTTGTGTTGCACAGTTAAATGGACTTTACGTCACAAACACCGAAGTGGCCCCTGCCTTTGGATATTTCACCTCAAATTTTGAGAGCAAATTAGAGGAGGATTAAAGGAAGTAAAAATAATAACAAGTCTAGTCATGTTGATACTGCAGAGACAGCCTCAGTGGCTCTGAACAGATCATGGAGAGAATCATCACCTCCACAACTCTGAGGTGTTTAGTCTGTCTATTTATGTATTTTCAGCATCTGGTGCGACAGTTTTTCAACTCTAACTTTCTTGATTTGTAAACTATCTTTTAAGTTTGCAGATGTGTAAATGATGAAATGATTCCAAAAATGATTAAAAAAATAAATAAATAAAAAATTGGATGTATTAGAATGTTTGGTGGAATAAGGTCCCATTGGGGAATAACCAGAAGAGGTGGGATTTATCTGTCCATTCTATTTTGATAAAGGAGAGATATGTGAATGTGATAGTGTGAAATATTTAATTTTATCTCCAAAATCACAGGTTACAATTTAGGAAAATGCTGAATTCTGTTTGACATCTGTAGGGGAAGATATGGAAGAAAATTTCTCATAATAAAACATAGAAGTGAGTGCATATAGAAATAAGATTTTAGTGATGTCACAAAAGACAGACAGACAGACAGACAGACAGACAGACAGACAGACAGAGAGATAGATAGATAGATAGATAGATAGATAGATAGATAGATAGATAGATAGATAGATAGATAGATAGATAGATAGATAGATAGATAGATAGATAGATAGATAGATAGATAGATAGATAGATAGATAGATAGATAGATAGATAGAATGAAGGAAGGATGGATAGAAGAAAGGAAGGAAGTAAGGGTGGGTGGATGGATGGAAGGAAGGAAGGAAGGAAGGAAGAATGGATAGAAGAAAGGAAGGAAGGAAGGGTGGATGGATGGATGGATGGATGGATGGATGGATGGATGGATGGATGGATGGATGGATGATAGAAGAAAGGAAGGAAGTCAGGGTGGGTGGATGGAAGGAAGGAAGGATGGGCAGATAAATGGATGGATGGATGGATGGATGGAAGGAAGGAAGAATGGATAGAAGAAAGGAAGGAAGTAAGGGTGGATGGATGGATGGATGATAGGAAGGAAGGAAGGAAGGAAGGATAGATAGATAGATAGATAGATAGATAGATAGATAGATAGATAGATAGATAGATAGATAGATAGATAGATAGATAGATAGATAGATAGATAGATAGATAGATAGATAGATAGAAGGATGGATAGATAGATAGATAGATAGATAGATAGATAGATAGATAGAAGGATGGATAGATAGATAGATAGATAGATAGATAGATAGATAGATAGATAGATAGATAGATAGATAGATAGATAGATAGATAGATAGATAGATAGATAGATAGATAGATAGATAGATAGATAGATAGATAGATAGATAGAAGGATGGATAGAAGGATGGATAGATAAATGGATGGAAGGAAGGAAGGAAGGAAGGAAGGAAGAATTGATAGAAGAAAGGAAGGAAGTAAGGGTGGGTGGATGGATGGAAGGAAGGAAGGAAGGATGGGCAGATAAATGGATGGATGGATGGATGGATGGAAGGAAGAATGGATAGAAGAAAGGAAGGAAGTAAGGATGGATGGATGGATGATAGGAAGGAAGGAAAGAAGGAAGATAGATAGATAGATAGATAGATAGATAGATAGATAGATAGATAGATAGATAGATAGATAGATAGATAGATAGATAGATAGATAGATAGATAGATAGATAGATAGATAGATAGATAGCAGACTCTTTTCTCTCTGGCAGTAGTCTCAGCCATCCAATGCATTCGCTCCGGTGGGAATGGATTTAGTTAGATTTTTAATTATCCGACTGATTTCTAAATGAGTTTTTTATGCCAAAACTAATAATAACAATAGACAGTGATGAATCTTAGGAGATTTGACTACACTTATGAAGAGACAGATCAGAGCCATTGGAAATTACCACCCCCACTTAGAAGGCTAAGCAAATAAAAACACTTGTACAACAATTAAATGACACAATCACACCAAGGTCTTAATTATTATTCTTATTAGCACGAGCATAGAAGCCATATTTATTCTCATCTCATTGATTTTGCTCTGTGTCAAAATATCTTTCTAAAAATATGTTTCCATTTAAAGGCGCACAGTTAGTTGATATTGTCTGCTTTTCTTTTGTTGAGCGAAAATCAGAGGAAGAATGAGGTTTTTAGAGTAACTTGGCTGCACACTGGGTACAAGCAGAGAGGCCAATATGATAAAGCAAAATAAATATGATGATTTTCAGAAATGCAACACTGGAGTCTGCAAGTGAAGCAATCCTGGATAGAGGAGACAGCATCTCCAAATCACAGCAATAAGTCTTCATCTCCAACTGGGTGAGAGCCCACCCATCCGTCCACCCACACACAGACTCACTGTCACTGCTGTTACACACACATACACACACATTTACACATATATAAAGTCCTAGACAAACCTTCATCCTTCATTTGCTGGCATCGTTTCTGTCTGCATCCCACTGTACAGCTGAACTATCACCACATTTGACCAAGCTCCACCTTGAGGACGACTCCGCTGGTGCTTGGAGGAGAAAACACATGGTTATTACCCAAAGATAACATAACCCCGCCGTCTACAGAGGAAGACAGGCAGATGGATATTTGCTAATTTTGTGCGCCGCGTAGAGACTAAGCAGCTTGCTTTGCATCTCATGGTGCGTGTGACCATCTCCAAGTTTGGCAACTGAGCCTATACCCAAGACCGTCTGAATAAGCACATCCTCCCGCTCTCTTCTCAGGAGACTTAATTGTTGCTGGACATTGTTTCTGATTCCTGCCAAGTTGCCAGAAAGTTTCCTTCTCTTGCAGCTTTTCTAACCCCAACACAGCAGGGTCCCCGTGCTGTTATTCTCATTCTATCATCAGATTCATGACTATGGAAAATGCTGATGAGACCAAAACAAACACGGTCTGAAGGGCATCATCAGTCACATTACCTCCTGCGGGTCAAACACACAAACCACAGTGTCCTGACTGTGCTGGCCTACAGCTTTACCCTGATCTGCATGTCTTAGTGATGTCCTATATCAGGGGTGTCAAACTCATTTTAGTTCAGGAGCCACATTCAGCTAAATTTGATCTGCAGTGGGCCGGACCAGTAAAATAATAAGATAATAATATATAAATAATGCCAACTCCAAATTTTTCTCAAACTTTCTACAAACTATCCTTTCAAAAGATATGAATAACATGACCAAACTGAAACAATAAGTATCATTTTAACAATATTAAGCCTCAGTTTATCATTTACACATGTACATTATAACTTACAGATCACAGTGGGTCTACAAATACACAAAACATTTAGTAACAGGCAGAATATTGTTAAAGTTGCATTTACCTCTCTCAAGACACAGGTGTCAAACATGCGGCCCGGGGGACAAAATCCGGCCCGCTAAAGGATCAAATCTGGCCCGTAGGATGGATTTGTGAAATATAAAAATTACACTTAGATATTAACAATCCGGGGCGACATGGTGGTGCAGTGGTTAGCACTCGTGCCTCACAGCAAGAAGGTCCTGGGTTCGATTCCAACACCAGTCGACGGGGGGTGGGACCTTTCTGTGTGGAGTTTGCATGTTCTCCCCGTGTCTATGTGGGTTCTCTCCAGGTACTCCGGCTTCCTCCCACCATCCAAAGACATGCACTAATAGGTTAATTGGTTAATCTAAATTGCCCATAGGTGTGAATGTGAGAGTGATTGTTTGTCTGTATATCTCAGCCCTGCGATGAACTGGCGACTTGTCCAGGGTGTACCCCGCCTTCGCCCCTATGTATCTGGGATAGGCTCCCCGTGACCCTAGTGAGGATCTTTTATATCTTTTTAATGTTTCTTATTCTCCGGTGTTTCATCAGAGGGAGCCCTCCATGACGGGGGGCGGCTGCGGACTCCGGTGGCTGTGACGCCTTCTCTCACTGGGGTCCCCTCCTTTCTGGTGGGTGGGGGTCCCAGTTGGCCCTCTCCCACTGGTTGGGATGCGGCGCTGTGTTGCTGGTGCCTGGTTGCCGGGGTCGGCGGCTGCCTCCTGGTGCGGATGGCTCCCTGAGACAGCACCTCCTCTTTTACTTGTACATTTTTGTTCTGGTCTACCCGTGCTCAGTCAGTCTTTTTAAGTATGTGTGAGCTTGTGGGTTTGCATATATATGTGTGTGTGTGTGTGTGTGTGTGCGGGTGAGTGGGTGGGCGTGTGGGTGGGGGGCGGTACTGATTTTTAAACTGATATGTAAAGCACTTTGTGCTACAGTTTTAATGTATGAAAAGTGCTATATAAATAAAGATTATTATTATTATTATTAAAGCGGGTTCAGAAAATGAATGAATGAATGAATGAATGAATGAATGAATATTAACAATCCTTTTAGTTCAGGTTCCACATTCAGACCAATTCAATCTCAAGTGGACAGGATTCAGTAAAATACTATCATAATAACATATAAAAATTGACAATTCCAAATTTTTCTCTTTGTAAATGTAAATATTTTCATGTATTTACACTAAAACAAAGTATGATTTTGCAAAAAGTGTGAATAACCTGAACAAATATGAACAACCTGAAATGCCTTAAGAGTTTTGTTTTGTTTTGTTTTTTTCTTTAATTTTAACAATGTTCTGTCTGTTATTAAATGTTTTGCATGTTGGTAGATCCACTGTGATCTGTAAGTTATAATGCACATGTGTAAATGATAAACTGAGGCAGGATATAGTTAAAATTACACTTATTTTTCAGTTTTGTTCATGTTATTCACATCTTTTGAAAGGATAGTTTGTAGATGTAAACCTTTTCATAAAGTAAATTTACTGTTTTCGCTCTGAAACATAGAGAAAAGTTTGGAGTTGACATTATTTATATATTATTATGTTATTATTTTACTGGTTCGGCCCATTTCAGATCAAATTTAGCTGAATGTGGCCCCTGAACTAACATGAGTTTGACAACCCCAGTCTTAAGATATTTCAGGTGGTTCATATTTTTTCAGGTTAGTCACATTTTTTGCGAAATTATACTTTGTTTTAGTGTAAATGCATGAAAATATTTACATTTACAAAGAGAAAAATTTGGAGTTGTCATTATTTCTATGTTATTATGATAGTATTTGACTGAATCCTGCCCACTTGAGATTGAATTGGTCTGATTGTGGAACCTGAAATAAAAGGATTGTAAATTTCTAAGTGTAATTTTTGCATTTCACAAATTCATCCCAAGGGCCGGACTGGACCCTTTGGTGGGCCGGATTTGGCCCCCGGGACGCATGTTTGACACCTGTGTTCTATATCCTGCTAGTCATCAGAGAAAATTTGGCTGTAGATCTCGCTGTTCTTCTTAGATTAGATAACAAAATTGGGTTGAATAGCTATGTTTAACCCATAAAGACCCAGAGCTAATTTTCTGGCAGTTTTCAAATGAGTTTTTTCTCTATTTTTTACCTTTCTTGCGTAATTTATCACCATTTATTACAATATTGTCTGCTGTATTTAGCTTTTTTGTCAGTTAAAATCATATATTTTCCTGTATTTAATTTAGTAATCATGTAGATGTTTGTATAAGCTCAAATTAAAGCTGAAGGTTATTATATCAAAAACAGACAAAACTGAAGAAAAAATTACTTTTTCAGTAAAATATATCATTAACTGAACATAAACCAAGTGTGTCCATCCACTGTCACTTATCAAACTTCATTGGTTTTACTCAGTGGTGTTGTGGTCCCTGGAGAAGTGGGTATACGCTCAATGTGTGACTCGTTTATTCTGCCTTTCTTGTTCGCATTTCCAATAATCGCGCATCTTTCAAAGAGACGTGCAGTGACCTGTCAATCAATTGGGGTGGCACTGGCACCTGAGGTGTCCAATCATGTTCCAGAGATGGCCAGCACTAGTTACCAATATTTTCTTCAGCATGACCCGCCCTACTCTGCCTCTGATTGGCTCATCAGTCCTCATGCCTTAAGTTAACTTATCTAATCAGAGAAGGCTGTGAATACTGACCAATTAGAGGCAGAGTAGGGTGGGTCATGGCTTCACCATCCTAGGGGAAAAAAACAGGACAATCTGGCTTGCGGATACTACTGAATGGTGCACATCAGGGGGGGATTAGAAGTGGGTATACGCAGTGCTGACAGAAAAATAAGTGGGTATACCGCCGTATACCCTGGACTACACCACTGGTTTTACTGGTGAATTAATGTTGTAGAAGATGACAGTGTTTCCCTGGTCACCACAGAGCCTCTGAACGTCCTGATGACCATGAAAAGATGACAAACTACATTTTCATCAACTATTTACATGGACTGATAGGATTATTGGATCAACAGGTATTAACCCATAAAGACCCAGTGCTAGTTTTGTGGCACTTACCAAATGAATGTTTCTCTCTTTAACCTTAAGTAATTTATTACCATTTATTGTAATATCAGTTATTTAACTTTTTGTATCAATAAATGATATTGGTCACCAGTGGTTGTTTGGGTCTTTATGAGTTAAAAAAAAAAAAGCTATAATAACTTCAAATAAACTAAAGCAGTTTAGAAGAGAAGACAAAAAAAAATCACACATAACTCTCAAATATAGGTTTGAAGGTTCGTTGTGTTGCTGCAGTAAAAATAGCTTCACATTTCTATGTTGCCAAACAGATATTTAAGAGGTATCATTAAAAACTCATTCAGTCAGATAAAAGTACTGAGGCACAGCCATCTGAAAGCATTTCAGCTGTTTGAATTGATTTTGATCAGTGTTGCAGTTATGAAGCGACGATGAAAATACATGAAGAATCATTGTGGTACAGAGTGAAACCGACACGGACTTTTATCTAGCCCTGTAAATATCGCAGTGGAAAAGACGCAGGGAAATGAACTCTCAACAGAACAGTAAATAACTGCTTTCAACCTCAGGCCAGACCTGACTATGCTCTGCTCTGAACAGAAAGCATAAGGGCTTCTTTTGTCAAATTCTAACAGGTTCATTGCTGTCGTGTATATTATAGTTACGGTAAAACTGTGCTTTGATTATAAACCTTGAGACAGTCAGCCAAGAAAATTATTATGTTGACAGCTGTTATGTAGTTCTATTCTATTCTATTCTATTCTATTCTATTCTATTCTATTCTATTCTGCACTTGAATTCCCATGTAACACTGCACAGCTCTATCATTGAAAGCAGAACCATGAGGCTTCACAATGAAGCAATCCAAGTGTTACTGACGTTATGTTTTGTATTGTGTCAGTCAAATCCCATCTGAGTAGTTGATTATAATATTAAAGACGTAAAGTTGTGTTATCTGTCCCAGTGGGGAGCTTCTCTTTCAGTTTGCCTATTCTGTGGTGAAGTACTAGTTTAGGATACAGTAGCGGTACTGGGACACTTCAACAGAATGTGTTATTGTACATGAAGCCCAGATGAGTCAAAAACACAAGTAGGTAATCTCATGCATCAGATGTGCATATGGAAAGAGAACGGTGGATGCTGCATTTAAATGCTGTTGCCTGAAAATTGGTAATGTGAGCAATGAGGCACCGAGGCTCTGAGTTTATTATTCGATTAAACAGAAGTTGTTTACTCTCACTTATAATTCAGTACATGGTCTACCCACAGAAAGGTTGCTCTAACCCTAAGCAGGTGAGTGAAAGACACAGAAAACTTATTTCCCAGACTGTATATGGATATTATTAACCTATTTTAAGAGTCACCCAAGTGTCTCCTTAAAAAGTCATCCCAAGGGTGTGTTAGATTACAATAATGTCATGAACAGGAGGTGAAATGAATGTGGGAGAGCTATCGGCATGATGAATAAATCTTCCAGTAGAAGAGTTTAATTGTTGTGACATGCCCACTGAACATTTCAATAAAGACTCATTTATGCTCTACGTCAGGGGTCACCAACTCTGGTCCTCGAGAGCTACTATCCTGCATGTTTTAGATGTATCCCTCTTCCAACACACCTGATTCAAATGATAAGCCTATCGTCAAGCTCTGCAGAAGCCTGATAACAACCGTCAGGTGTGCTGGAAGAGGGAAACATCTAAAACATGCAGGATACCGGCCCTCGAGGACCAGGATTGGTGACCCCGTGTTTTAGATGTTTCCCTCTTCCAGCACACCTGACGGTTGTTATCAGGCTTCTGCAGAGCTTGATGATAGGCTTATCATTTGAATCAGGTGTGTTCATAGAGGTATGCATCTAACACATGCAGGATAGTAGCTCTTAAAGACAAGGGTTGGTGACCCCTGCTCTACGTTAAAGAGACAGATGGATATGGATGGAGCGTTCGGTCTGTCCTCTGCGTACATTCCGTACGTAATTCTGTCCGTTTTTCAGGAGCTTGTGGATGTTTACCCAGACGGAGAATAAGGAGCAGTACCACCGGGAACTGTGGAAGCAGCATTGAGATTTGAAGAGAAAAATTTCCAGAAATAGTGTTACTTTTCGAAGAGTGACTGTGAGAATAAATGAAAAACTACCAACATATTTATGGCAACTACCCTTCTCAAAATTAACATTAATATCCAGATTAGCAAAACCTCCTCTGTCGTCACCATGTTTGTTATTATTGACTTTCTTCTTCTTCTTCTTCTTCTTCTTCTTCTTCTTCTTCTTCTTCTTCTTCTTCTTCTTCTTCTTCTTCTTCTTCTTCTTCTTCTTCTTCTTCTCAAAAAATGTTAGTCTTCTTCTTGAACTAAAGAAGTCTCTTGGATGAGAGACGAAACATTTTCAAAAAAAGAGCTAAATCAGTCCAGTTGAACAGAGAAGAACTACCAAGAAGACTCTTTTTCATGGTGTTTTGCCAGTATGGTAATTAGGAGTGACGCCCACCGGTGGGTTGATTGAGAAGCGCTTATACAAACATCATCGATTCACCCGTAAAACCCATGTAGTTGGATCAATGACAGTGAGTGGAGACACTGAGTTTATATCCATTTATGTTCCAGTGCCACTCACACTGGTGTATGAATGCGTATGAATGTTTGGTGGTGGTCGGAGGAGCCGTAGGCATGAATTGGCAGCCACGCTTCTGTCAGTCTGCCCCAGGGCAGCTGTGGCTACAAATGTAGTTTACCGCCACCAGAGGGAGAATGTGAGAGCGAATGAATAATGGGTCAATAATGTAAAGTGCTTTGGGTGTCTAGAAAAGTGCTATATTAATCCAATCCATTATTATTATTATTATTATTATTATTATTATTATTATTATTATTATTATATTCAGTTAATGATAGATTTGCTGAAAAAGTCACTTTTTCTTCCGTTTTCTCTGGTTCTGATATACTAACCGTCAACTATAATCTGAGTTTCTATGAACATCTACATGATCAGTAAATTAAATGTAGGAAAATACCTGATTTTTACTGAAAAACACAAAATACAGAAGATAATATTACAATAACTGGTGATCAATCACTTAAGGAAAGTTAAATATAGAGAAGAAGTCCTTTGGGAACTGACACAAAAGTAAGACTGGGTCCTTAACCCTGTAAAGCCTGAACCATTAAATCAATGACAGAAAATTGTAGTTCTTTGAAATTGGAGCCTTTATTGGTCCTTCTGAACACCCAACTTTTTTTTTTTTTTCCCAAATATTAATTTCCATGTATTAGTTTCAATTTTGCCATATTTGATACATCAGGTCTCAATGCTCAAATATTATTATTTCTGAACAAAAAAAAAACATAATAACACAAACATGTCAAACAAATTGGTAATTCCTTTCCAAAATTGTCAAAGTTCTTCCTCCTTCCTCATTAAAGACAATCTTGTAGTGTCAGTGGAAAGGCCTCTGGTGAACAAATTCCTCCCCCCTGGTGGGTTATCCGTGTATTGCATGTATCTAATTGTATACATCAGGTTTTTCAAGAAATAAAATATCACACTGATCATGTAGAGGGCTTCAGAACTCATGTATGAAATGCGATACGTTTGGCGTTTTAGGGTTAAACATCTTAGATCAGTAGATTAAGGGTTAAAGGACAAATATCCACAGGCTATAGCTCCTTCAAAAACAGGCCTCCTGCATTAGTGTTCCAGCGCTGATACTCAAATTACTACAAAGGGGAGAAAATGTGTGTATAAATATCCACTTGCTGGGTTCAGAGGAATTTGAGGATTTTTTTTTTTTTGCCCTGTAACATTTGCAGATATGAAAAAAAGCGAATGATTCTGTACCTATTTAAAACTAAAAAATGAACATCAACACCGGGCTGTTGAAATAAAGCCTGACTGCATGAGGTAAAGCTGTTTGATGAGACAAGAACAAGAGTGTGATTCTCTTTAATGAGGCATTCCCTGTGAGATTGACAAATCAAATCAACAACTAAAGCTGTGAGCAAAAGCTTGTTTTTTGGAGTTTGCTGTAATTTCCCTCAAAATAAAAAAATAAATACACGAATAATATTTGGAAAATAAAAAAAAGCGCTGCTCTTGAGCTTAACACTTCATCAGATTAAAGAGTTTATGATCAAGAAATTAAAGATGTATCACATTTCTTGTGGAAAAATGATTAATTGCTGGGTTTGAGAAATGCTATATTGATTAATGTATAGTTCTTTTGATCATTTTCCATTGATGTGTATATTAGGAGGAACTTAAAACTTTCAAATAGAAACACTAGTAATTGCCATGTACATCAGAATAAGCCAACTATTACTGTCTTGCAAGCTTTAGTCAAATATAAAGAGTACGTCGCTTTAAATTCCACCATCAAGCATGGATGGAATTTTACTAGTTTTATTCTCGTTTTGATTTTAATGCTCTAAAAGTAGCGTAGTAGTCAAAAATTCCAAACCACACTCACATACCAAAGTCTCTAATGGATGCCGTGCTCTTTGTAGTGCCATGAAAAACGCTGCAATACACCAAGGTAGACATCTCAGTTTTACGTGAGCCCTCTTCATCAAGGCAAAAACTCCCTATTTATCAAGTCTGTTAAAGTATAACTGCGTTTTGGGCCGCATGACTTTGATGTCTGTCAGGTTTCACAGGAACATCACTGAAATTTAATGCTTCACTAAATAAATGAGTCACAGTTTGATGTGCTTTTTGGAAATAGCAATAGTGACTATCATATCGAGTCCTTACAACTGAGGTGTGATTAGATGTTAACATTAATTAGGATTTCCCACTGAAATGGTGCAATAAGTAAATGATTGAAACAACTGAAAATTAACAGCATTTACACTGTTTTGTCTGAGTAAGATGCCACCAACTGTTTTTTTTTATGCTGCATATCAATAGGATTAGTGGGAAACAAGATTATAATAGTTTTGGATTTTTCGTTATAGTTTTTATGACTTTTTTTCCCCCTCTAATTCAGTTATTTTTAGTTTGTTTTAGAGCAGATTTGCTAATTTTTATTAGTTTTCATTTTTTTCTAAATGCTTAGTTTTAGTTTAGTTGTAGTATTAACCCTTTCATGCATAGTGGTCACTCCAGTGGACAGTTATTCTACAGCTGTTCTCTTGTACATTCATGGGTTTTGTTGTTTTAGTTCCATATCCAATACAGTGGACGCTTATGCATCATCCCATACACTGCAATTCGTATCATTACTGTAACTTTTCTGTTTTTGAGAAACCTGATCTGCAGTAACATGTTTTAGAGTAAATCAATTACTAATTGATATTAGACTGTAATTAACAGTTTTCAAAACAAAAAGTTGTTGTTGTTTTTTTTGCATATTATCTCCATGAAGTGAGCAATAACTAGTATTAGAGTATGTTAAAATGTGAGAAAACATCAGATTAGCAGCATTAAAAATGTTTTTATTGCATAATTATCACACAGTATATCACTTTCTGATGATGTGTTTTAAATGTATGTTTCTTTGCTTCAAAAATCAAACATATGGTGTCCATCTGAGTGGACATTTTTGTAAGTCCATGAAAAAATAGGTTCATTAAAAAAATTTCAATTGCATTGTTTTGTTTTTTTCACATGCTTAAAGAGGAATAAAATCACTCAAGAAAAAAAATATTGACTAAGGTTCTCATAATTCATGCATGAAAGGGTTAATTTTAGATTTGTCATATCTTTTACCTTCTTCGCCGTCATATTCAAATAAATCCCATACAGGACTCTGCTTTCTCCCAACTTTAGTCTCTATGTTGCCGGGTAGAGTGGGGACAAGAAGACGACTCTAAACAACAAGTGACGAACCATGAAGTACTGTATGGTGCTGCTAGCTAAAATTGCTGGAGCAAAATAAATCACTTTCGTATCAATCTGATGTTGACAAAGACGAAAACGAAGTGAATTTTATACATAATTTTTATGCGTTTTAGTTAGTTTTGTAAGCACACAATACAGTTTCAGTTATGTTTTTTTTTAATTATAGTTTTTAATTATTTCAGTTGACAAAAATGTTTTATCAATTCTAGTTTTCATCATTTTGTTAGTTTTCGTTAATGATAATAACCTTGGTGGGAAACACTGTCAATATTTGAGAAACACAAACTTTCACATAAATCCAGGGTTGTACTGTACTGCAAGATTATATATTGTGCAAAAAACAAAAATATGTTCTTGCTGAGTATTTTACTGTCACTGCACTTGAACTGTTATTTTTTTACTCTTTTTCCTGCTAAAACCCTAAAATCAATCATGTGATATGTATGAAATTACAGTAGCTCATGATATGATTACTGCAATCAACTACAGCTGAACAAGTCGTTCAAGTGTTGTCGTTGTGCTGAATTGTCTATACACTTAGAGCTCATCATTTCAAGGACCTGCTACAGACAAGTCAACACACTACAGTTAGGTCTATGACACCACGTTGAATCACACAGGGTGAGAAATTACACATTATGTTTCACACTGTTCTGTTGATTCCTCACATTTTAGAGGATTTTTTTTTTATTTGCTCAAAGTCTTTTTATTGGTATTTATGCAGAAACTGTACAAGCTAAATATGTTACAGACATGAGTTAAAACAAACAATCCCCACCCTCCAAGGCAAGACAAGTTTATTTGTATAGCACATTTCAGCAATAAAGCAATTCAAGGTGCTTCACACAGGACATTGAAATACAATGACAGGGAAAAAGAAACACATTCAAACATTATAAAAGAAACATGTAAAAGGTGATTAAAAACAGAAAGTAAGAAAACAACATATAAAATCCAAAAATATAAACACACACACATATTAAAGTAAGAGTTGCAGTGCAGAGTTTCAAAGGAGAATATAACATTTAAAAAGTCAAAATCCTTTTAGTCAAAGGCAGCAGTGAACAGGTGAGTCTTTAATCTTGACTTAAAAGAACTCAGACTCTCAGCAGACCTGATATTTTCTGGTAGTTTGTTCCAGATATATGGAGCATAGAAACTGAACGCTGATTCTCCATGTTTAGTTCTGACTTTTGGAACCCAGAGCAGACCTGCACCAGATGACCTGAGTGGTCTGGATGGTTCAGATTGGACTAGAAGGTCTCTGATGTATTTTGGGCCTAAACCATTCAGCGCTTTATATGTTAGCAAGATAATTTTAAAGTCTGTTCTCTGAGAGACAGGGAGCCAGTGTAGAGACCTCAGAACTGGACTGATGTGGTCCACTCTCTTGGTCTTAGTGAGGACTGGAGCAGCAGCATTCTGGATCAGCTGCAGTTTTCTGATAGACTTTTTAGGCAGACCAGAGAAGATACTGTTACAGTAGTCAACTCGACTAAAGATAAATGCATGGATAAGTTTTTCAAGGTCCTGCTGCGACATCAGTCCTTTAATCCTAGAAATGTTCTTGAGGTGATAGTAAGCTGACTTTGGAATTGTTTGCATGTGGTTTTTAAAATTCAGGTCTGAATCCATGACAACACCCAGGTTCCTGGCCTGGTCGGAGGTTTTTAACTGAAGTGACTCCACTCCCCACCCATGCTCCAACAGAGCCCCACCTCTATAAAAAACATCACTGTACCATTTAGCAGATTGGATTTGATTCTAAATACAACCACATATATGTGGTTGTATTTACTGTATTTTGCAGGGCGGCTGTGGCTCAGGTGGTAGAGCAGGTCGTCCAATGACCGAAGGGTTGGCGGTTTGAATCCTGCTCTGTCCTAGTCAGTCCGTTGTGTCCTTGGGCAAGACACTTCACCCCCTTTGCCTCCAGTGCCACTCACACTGGTGTATGAATGTTTGGTGGTGGTCGGAGGGGCTGTAGGTGCTTCTGTCAGTCTGCCCCAGGTCAGCTGTGGCTACAAATGTAGTTTACCACCACCAGAGTGTGAATGTGAAAGCGAATGAATAATGGGTCAATAATGTAAAGCACTTTGGGTGTCTAGAAAGGCGCTATATAAATCCAATCCATTATTATATCAGTGTTTTTCAACCTTGGGGTCGGGACCCCACGTGGGGTCGCATGGAATTCAAATGGGGTCACCTGAAATTTCTAGTAATTGATAAAAATAAAATAAAAGCATACTAATAAAAAAATATATGGATCTTCTACAACATTGATTCACCAGTAAAACCCATGGAGTTGGATCAATGACAGTGGATGGACACACTAGGTTTTTGTTCAGTTATTGATAGATTTTGCTGAAAAGGTGACTTTTTTCTTCAGTTTTGTCTGTTTTTGATATAATAACCCTCAACTTTAATCTGAGTTTTTATGAACATCAACATGATCAGTAAATTAAATATAGGAAAATACCTGATGTTCACCGAATAAACACAAAATACAGAGGATAATGCCACAATAAATGGTGATAAATCACTTAAGAAAAGTTAAATATTGTAGCGTGTTTGCTGCAGTGCATTATAGGTAGTGGGTATTTTGTTGTAAATGTGTTGTTTTTATGTGCAGGAATTCAGCGGGGTTGTTCTGTTAGTACTAGTTTTGACTTAGTATGTGTATGACAATGTTTATTGGCCTTTTGGTGTATTTTTTTTGCATTTTTGTAATTTGTAAAGTTGCACCCTGAGTAAGAGTCATAGGCAGAGTAATGGTCATCTTGTTGTGATTTTTCCAACATATATTTCATGGTTTGTGAAGTTTAAAGCCTGATCCATGCACATATTTAACACAGAGCTAATTTCCTATCAAACTTCTAACTATAGCACAACATAATGACAAAAGTATTTTGGAACTGCCACCAAAGTAGCTCTGGGTATTCATGGGCTAATATCTCGAACTGGTCTTGGCCTGGGGGCTGTATGTTTACACCTGTGAGTTAAACCTTCATTTGGGAATGTCGTAATCATTAGCTGCTTAACTCTGCTGTATCCCGTTAAGAGTTGGAAAGGTCTTATTGTCATTGGTTTATCGTCTGCTTCTGTTGCTGTTTGCTCATTTATCCGTCTTCAGACAGTCTATATATTGGTATGGGCTCTATTAGCTAGGAGATGCTTCATATATTTATCTCCCTTCACAAGTTAGTTGCTTATTGTCCATCAAAGGCACTAATGCACTTTTGATTTGAGTCATTTTTGAGCTGCCATGCCAGTAAGTAGTCCCTTTCTCCCTTTCCTGCTTCTGGGTTTCACAGGAGACAGATGACGAGACAATGGCAATTCATCTTCATCTTCATCATGCCATCCACATTACCATTAACGTGGAGCCCTTTTCCTTGCATAATGCAAGTCGTCTCACTCACAAATGTATTCGAAGGAAAAGTACAATATCCTTAGAGTGGGGCGTGTCATCTGTGGTTAATATCATCAAGACACTAAGGAAGAGTCCAGTAGAGGAGGACTGGGATGGTTTTACCCAAATCATTCACATGTGCTTACTGGCATGATATGAAATTACAAACTATAGCAACTAATCATGTTAGAGAGACACAATATCAAAACAACCTATATGGAGCAGTGAAGGAAATTTACTATCAGTGTATCTCTCAGGTGTAAAATGCAATAATACATCACAGGATATTGATCTATTCTATAGGGAGAGCCCACTATGACTGCTCTACTCCCACTCTATTTCAGATGTCTTACAGTAAACAAACACAATGCACAGTCTAAACCACAGATTTACAAATGACCTATGCAGAATATATATATACAGCGTTTATGCAGGTCATTAACCCTTTCATGCATAGTGGTCACTACAGTGGACAGTTATTCTACAGCTGTTCTCTTGTATATTCATGGATTTTGTTGTTTTAGTTCCATATCAGCCGACACTGTGGATGTCTATGCATCATCTCATACACTGCAATTCATACTGTTACTGTAACTTTGCTGTTCTAGATAAACCTGATCTGCACTAACATGTTTGAGTGTAAATCAATTGCTTGTTATTGTTATTAGACTGTAATTAACCATTTTTCTTAAACAAATTATTATTTTTTTGCATATTATCTCCATAAAGTGAGTAATAACTAATATTAGAGTATCTTAAAATGTGACAAAACACCAGATTAGCAGCATTTAAAAAAATTATTTCATAGTTTTCACACAGTGTATCAGTAAATACATGTTTCTTTGCTTCAAAAATTATATACATGATGTCCAACTGAGTGGATATTTTTTGCAACTCCATGAAAAATAGGTTCATGAAAAATTTCAATCGCATTGTTTTTTTCATGCCTAAAGAGGCATAAATACACTCAGGAAAAATATATTGATTAGGGTCAAAACACGGTATTCAAAATCTCTCTAACGGGACATTTAAGAGACAATTTGACCCACATTTTTACTTTTAAATTAATTTTGCTTTAGTTGGACCATAAGGGATCATCCAAAACAAGGAGCTACTTTATATTGAAATAAATGTCAATGAAAGTTTGCTCTCTGACGGGACATTACTGTGTTTGGACCCATTAAGGTTCTCAAAATTCATGCATGAAAGGGTTAAAAAGCATCAAAAGTCATGAGGTCACCGGCAAATTAAAAGTCAACGCAAATGTATATCATCATAATAGATACAACCAATACAACAACACTGTTTTTATTTTGAAGGATCTGCTAAATTCACATTTTTTTTACACATACTTTCCATACGAAGCATAAGGCTTATGCACTGATTGGTTTGTTGGTCAGTTCCAGCCCATGAAGATGTCAGCTAACTCCAAAAAAAGAAAGAGTGATTCAGAATGCAGAGTTGTTAACATGACATAGACTTCTAAGTATTTCTTCACTGAAGTCAGAGGTAAAGAAAAAAACTAAGTACTGAGATATGCAAACAAACAAAACTGGATGCATTTATTGTTTTCCATGTAAAAGTTAATGTGGAGCTGGTTTTGCACATTTTCAAAAAAAGTTTTTTGTGAATATTCATTAAATAGCTAAATAGTATTCTGTGCTCCACAAAAAAAAAAAAAAAAGCATTAAATGTCATTAAATAGATTTTGTGAAAATTAAGACCTTTAATGGCATTAAAAAGCATTAAATTTGATGTCCAGAAGAATTAAAAAAATTAAATACACTTGATGGAAAAAAAAGCATTGTTATTCATGATTTATTTTGATTATATAAACATTTAATAATTTTGATTGGAAGTATGTGTGATGATTGACAGGCGGAACCCTTTAATTAACTACTGTTCATGGCCGATACACGAAGTCACAACACAGCAATGTATTTTTCTCATTTCAGGTCAAAATATCTCATCACACTTAAAATAGGACATAAACACCTAAAGAGTAACTTTTCAGTGAGATATACAAACTTATTTTTAGACAATAAATCTTGAAAATCTTATTTCAAGAAATCTTACCAAGATCATTTTCACTTGCTCCATTGGCTGATTTTTTTCCTTAATTCAAGATTTTTTTTTTGCTTAATTCAAGCAAAAAATCTGCCAATGGAACAAGTGAAAATTATCTTGGTGAGATTTCTTGAAATAAGATTTTCAAGATCTATTGTCTAAAAATAAGTTGTTATATCTCACTGAAAAGTTACTCTTTAGGTGATTATGTCTTATTTTAAGTGTGATGTGATATTTTGACTAGAAAAGAGAAAAATATGCTTGGTAAGATTTTGATTTTTGCATTGCAGATGCTTGGAATGCAACGTGCTGTGAGCATGCTTATGCCATGACAAACGAGCAGAGGGAATATTTGCAAATGTAAAATGCAAGTTTCAGCAGAAGCAATTGGAGGAGGAACTATTCAGAACCTGGTTAAAGTGTGTTGATGGTAAACTGTCATAAAACTGTATATAAAACTGTATCTGTAGTTGGACATGGGCATTAAATTTGTTTAAAGTGGCATTAACCTACAAAGACCCAAACACACAGTAGTCACTTTTCCACTGACCCTCAAATTGTGCAAACATAACTTCCGCTTAAAAATTTACCTAATGGAAAAATGACAATTTCACTAAAAGTGTCATTTTTTGATTAAAAGTTTTTTGGCAAGAGGTGGTTTTTCAGGCGTAGCGCAAATGGTATATCACACAAGACTGCAATGGAAAGACCTTTTTTTGCAACTAGAGTCAGGTGAATTAAGAAAACGGATGTTGACGTACGTTACAACAAGCGAAGAAGAAGAAGAAACATGTTGCGGTATGTGTGGACACATCAGGAAACCCAGTCATTTTTTAATTCAGTAGGAGACAGAGGGGTAACATATAATAATAATAAATACATCTGTAAATCAACACCATATTTACGTTCATGTTTATGGAATGACTTCTCGTGTCATCTCGCAATAATAAATAAACAAATCATCGCATTTGTGATTTAATGGAAAAACCAATATTACGCACTTCTGTTTTTTCGACATTTAGTAAATATCGGTAAAGTTTTGTGCAGATGTCCAATGGAAAAGCGACTAGTGATGACCTAAACCATCTACTGATCTAAAATGTTTAATACCTGTTGATCCACTAATCCTATCAATACATGTAAATAATTGGTGTAAAATGCAGTTTTTCATCTTTTCATAGTCATCAGATGTGACCCATTTGGACGTTCAGAGGCTCCGTAGTTACCGTGGAAACACCGTCGTCTTCTACAACATTGATTCACCAGTAAAACCCGTGGAGTTGGATCAATGACAGTGGATGGAGACACTGGGTTTATGTTCAGTTAATGATAGATTTGTTGAAAATGTCACTTTTTCTTCAGTTTTCTCTGATTCTGATTTAATAACCTTTGGATTTACTCTGAGCTTTAATGAACATCAATATGATCAGTGGATTAACCCTTTCATGCATGAATTATGAAAAACTTAGTCAAGATGTTTTTTTCCCCCCGAGTTTTTTTTTTTTTTTTCCCTCTTTAGGTATGAATTTTTTTTAATGGACCTGTTTTTTATTGAGTTACAAAAATCTCCGCTCAGCTGGACACCCTACGATTAATTTTTGAAGCAAAGAAACATTTAAAGGGCAAATATCAGAAAGTGATAAACTACACAACAAAACAAAAAATTAAGGATATTTCTTATTTTTTTGTCTTTTTTTTTGTTGTCATTTTTGCCATTTGTAAATAAAACTATGTCTGGTCATTAAAAAAAATGTGTTTCAATTCAGGTCACACACAAAAAAGTATAAAGTGCTGTGCAAGAATCCCAACTGAAAAAAAAAAAAAAAAAGCCCAAAAATTAAAAATATACTTAACTTTTTGTTTGTAGTGTATGTGAAAACTATGAAATAAAAACATGTTAAATGCAGCTAATCTGATGTTTTCTCACATTTCAACACACTTCAATACTAGTTATTACTTCATGGAGATAATATGCACAAAAAAAACCTTTTTGTTTGGGAAAACTGTTAATTACAGTTTGATAAGAACTAGCAATTGATTTCCACTCAAACATGTTAGTGCAGATCACGTTTATGAAGAACAGCAAAGTTACAGTAATGGTCTGAATGTCAGTGGATTATTATGGGATGGTGCATAAGCGTCCACTGTGTTGGCTGATATGGAAGTAAAATAATAAAATCCATGAATATACAAGAGAACAGCAGCAAAACAGCTGTCCACTGGAGTGACCACTGTGCATGAAAGGGTTAAATATAAGAAAATACCTAATTTACACTGAAAAAAACACAAAATACAGAGGATAATATTATAATAAATGGTGATAAATCACTTGTAGCCGGATGACGGTGGAGTGAGTGAACAGACTCAAAAACAGAATTATAAATTATATTATCTTCCTCTCCGTGTCAAACCAAATTCCTGAACAACCATGCTGATTGGTTGTTTAGCAGGTCAATGCCCGGACATCCTCTACAAGCGACATTTATAATGACAGATGATCTTAAAGAATGAGCCTAATGGACTCGGTTTTGACACTAAGCTGACCTTTTGCCTCTCAACATCTGTGTCCCATTATTCTTGCTTATCCAGAGGTGAAGATGAACCCAGAAACGAACAAAGGACTGAATGATAAAATCCCTATATGTGCCATGTTAATAATGTATTACATTATGTGTTAATGTTGATTAACTCAGCACGTTAACTCTTGTATGCATGTAATACTTAAGCCATTTGCCTGACCTGTGGTTTCACATATGTGTGTCCTGATCATGTTCACTGTGAATTATGTGAAAGTAAGAGTATCACTGCTTATAGCATGTCTGAATAATCATGCTATTATTTTACTGATGCTTAAGTGAGGTTACAGGTGATGTATAAAGTTTAAGAGGATCTTATTTGAGGATGCAAAGTTTTCTTACAAGGCTAAGCCACAGTCCTCTCCCCCTCTGTCTTCCCAAGAGGGAAGAGAAACGTGATATTTTTGAATATTCACGAGGAGGCGTTTTCCCGCCAAAAACAGACAAAGAAGGCAACGCCCCAAGGCATCGATAACTCATCTATATGTACGAGGAAGGCGTGGCAAGCTGGTTTTTGGACAGAACTATAAAAATGAATGAAACCAACTTCTCCGAGGAGTCTTTTCCATCTCGGGAGTCTTTTCCACCTCTCCCAGGCTCTCACAGAGAAGAGCTTTTTCCACCCTCGCTGCTCTCACCTACGCAAAGAGCTTTCTCCACCTCTTCTGAGCTCTCACCTAAGAGCAAAGAGCTTTCTCCAAGGAGTCTTGACCATCTCCTTGGCTCTCAGAGCTGTTCCATCTTCTCCTGGCGAGCTTTCCAGAACCAGCCGCCAGAGCCAGCTGTGAACCTCCTCCAGCCAGCAGAACTTCAGAGCTTCAGAACTTCAGAACTCCAGACCTTCAGGCCTCCAGCGCAAGCACGTCGCTTCACAGCCTGTTCCTGCTTCGAACTACGTCAGAAGACTTCATCCATCTGCCATCAAGGCCGTGCCAGTTGCTGCATCCGCACCGCAACAACTTGTAAGAAAACTTGCTCCTGATTTATCTGAGTTGGTGTTATTCCAATTTAAGTAGGTTTACCTCAACGTAACCTCACTAACATTATAATCTCTTGAATATAGCTGTCTGCCAACTTAATTTACATATTCTCCTGTCCATAATCTCCTGCTCCTTTGGTTGTATTTGTCTCTTGTCTTTATGTTATTAGTGTGTCTTAGTTTAGTTAATAAAGTATTTATATGTATATAAATCCATTGCCTCAGTTGTGCTTTGTGTACTATTATTCACACATGGGTTCATCTGTGCAGTCAACGAACTATCAACCTATGCAAGATTTCCAAATTATTGTTTTGAGTTGATTTAAGTTTAAGTTTGGTTATAAATCTATAATTAAATTAATCAATAAATCAACACTCAATTAATAAATAATTTGGTATCCAATTCTTGTTACACACTTAAGATAGGTTAAAGGTCCCGTATTATGCAAATCTGACTTTGTGACAGTTTTCTTATAGTAGTGTGTGTTGCAGTAGCCACATTATGAGGTTAGAATTTGAAAACCGTCTGTTTCCTCCCTGCCTTGCTACACCACAGTTTGTGAAAATGCCTGCTCAAACGGCCGAGTTTGAGTTGGCTCCGTTTATGACGACATAAGCGGATTTAACTCCTCCCCCTGACTGTGCCCCCACCCTCGCAAAGCGAGCCCCGCCCTGGCAAAGTACCTCTTGGACAACAAACATGGCGAAGGCGAGACACGCAAGTTGTGGTGTTGTTGGCTGCACACACCAACACGATAGTTTATTTTTGCTCCCCACTTCCGAGCCTCTCCGTAAAAAGTGGCTGGATTCTATCTGTGATGGTCATGGACCAAACAACATTCCCAAACGCTTGTATGTGTGTGCCCGGCGTTTCACGGACGAGTGTTTTTTAACATGGGCCCATACAGCTCCGGCTTAGCACAAAGACTCCGAATCCAGAAGGACGCAGTACCAACGCTTCGTGACCCAAGTACAAGTGTGGGAGATGTAAGTTCTGATCATTTTTTTGTATCTTTACTGCATAACCCTACATTACGGATAAGCTGGTGGGTGTTGATGTGTACGTCTAACGTTAGCATGGCAGCTAACATAGCTCGGTTACTGCTGCTAACGTTTGCGTCCCCGTTAACATGCAAGAGCTGATAATATCCAGAGACATTCAACAGAACTACTTTGAACACGGGCCTTTTGTGGTTGGCATCAGTATAGTTAGCATCAAGCTTGTTAGCAGCTGCCTGCATTAGTGGCGGCAGGCGTCTTTCCGTGTCAGGTCCACGAACCCGCCGTTTTCCGTCGGGGCTCAATCACGCCTCAAGGCAAAGAAAGCCAGTGTTTGGAAAGACGTTCTGTCTGAGACATGTGTATTGTAGACGAGAGAGCCATGGCTTCACAGTCAACATTAGCGCGTAGTACCGCTAGCGGAAGCCGCGTCCTCTCCCAGAGAGGGGAGGGGGAGTGGGCGTGGACAGATGCGTTCATTTGCGTACCCGGAAGCAGGCCCAGAAACGGCCTGTTCTTAGGAGGGCTGGTGAGAGAGACTTTTTCGACCGCTGAAACTCCGAAAAAAGGATGATTTTGGGGCGAACAAACTTAAATACTATGTTTTTGGGCTTCTGAGACCTATATGACGTGACTGAAAAATAGCATAATACGGGACCTTTAAATAGAGAGGAAAATATATTTGAAATTTGCCACCAAAGTAGCGTTGGGTCTTTATGGGTTAAAAAGGGCATTAAAAAGTATTAAATTAGATTTGCTGATACCGGCAGAACCTCTGATACATAAAGGATATTTTTTCATAAAATGGTGCACAATGAATGGACACCATAGTATGAGGGATGTCTGTACTTTCACCAACGTTAAATCGGCTCTAATTGTGAAAAATCAAGCGTGACTTAATTTTAAACCTACAAATGCAGTTCCTTTGTGCAGCTCCTTAAATATTCAACACCACTCAAATCGAATATTGAAAAATAATATGCTGTATTCACTGGCCAGGTAAATTACTCTATTATTACCCAAATTTGACTTGAGCTGACACAAATACGTGCAAAACCGTGTTTGAAATTCATGGACATATTGTTATTTAGCCTTCTGTTCTTGCCTTTCCATTCTCGTGAAACGCTTCGCCAAAAATACCCAGCTTCCTCTCTCCAGCGCTCAGTCCCTCTGGACGCTGACAGCTGTCTGAATTACAAAGGTATCAATGTGAGTAATGAACCAACTGAAATCTCATCACATAGAACGGCTTTGAGTTACCCTGTTCTGTCCCCCTGACCCCTAAAACACAGCCTCTGAGTCCCACCAAATGAGCTTTTCATTTACTATTCAAAATCCAAATGAGGCATTTTGCAGAAAGGGAGGTGTTCTGAAGAAATGCACTGCATGCAAACACGGTTTTGCAATGCTTAAACCTGACAAATCAACAATTCTGTTCCGGTCTTATTTGCATATAGTGCTCATATATTCTGTATGTGTGCTGCATAAAAGTGCACATTTCATACTTGGTTTGATGCTCATGAAATTGTTTGGAACTGAGTTTTAACTGAAGATAGATACATGCTTTCATGCATATCGTTTCTGAATTTCTTTGAAGGAAAACAAGTTATAATTTAATGACCAACACTTTGAACTTGCTTATGTATAATGCAGACACATTAAACACTAAGTTTAGTGGAGCTGTTTAGACTTGTCAAAAGATATGGATGATGTCTTTTATGACTTTTATGGGTATATATACAATACTTATACAGTACAGTAGAAAAGATGCATTTTTTCTGTTTATGTAGATGGAAACCTTTCACACTAAACTGATTAACAACAGTGAAATATAAGCACATTGTATCTGAAACCTGAGCATTTCATACATATTTCATTTCAAATGTAAAATGATTTGGTTTGATTATGTAAGACAGAATGTATTGATCATAGTTGGGACAGTGGCTGAAGCTCAGATATCACTTCCTGTTTTGTACACAAAGAGCTGTGTCTGATAAGTATTATATCATATGCATGACTGCAGGTATGAACTGATAGTTTGAGTCAGATGATGCCTGAAATGTTTGTCTGTAAAATTTGTCTGTAAAATATTCAGTTTTAATCTCAGTCTCAGCAAGTTTTAAATGATCCTCCTGCAAAAGTAGCAATAATATATATATATATATATATATATATATATATATATATATATATATATATATATATATATATATATTTTATAGTACATGCTTAAATTTGCTTTTTTTTTTTTTTTTAATATTCAGTTTCAGTTGATCCACCTGCAAAACTAGCAATATTTTTTGTTTGTTTATAATAGTACATGCTTAAATTTGTTTTGTTTTGTTTTTCTGGGTCAAAACACAGTAATGTCCCATCAGAGAGCAAACTTTAATTTATTGCCGTTCCAACATTTATTTCAATATAAAGTAGCTCCTTGTTTTGGAGAATCCCTTATGGTCCAGCTACAGCAAAAATGAATTTAAAAGTAAGAATGTGGGTCATTTAGCAACACTAATCTGTGAAACTGCCGCTAAAATGTCCCATCAGAGAGATTTCAAATACCGTGTTTTGGCCCTTGTGTAAAATATTCACTTTCATTTGATCCACCTGCAAAACTCGCAATAATTATTTGTTTTTGTTGTTGTTGTTTTTTTTTTAATGGTACATGCTTAAATTTGTTTTGTTTTGTCACTGTTCACAGGCAACAGGAGTGTAAAATTAAGACTGCTCTCATGAAATCATGTTGTATATCACACCAGTTCTTATGGCATTTGGCGTGCTATATGTACACATTTTTGTCCTTTTGCGTATTATTCAATGGCATTTGATTGCAAGTCAATGTACGCCAAGATCTCCGATTCGCATATCCGTAACCGCTAACCCTATCCCTAACCCTTAGTGTGTGGTATTTGATGCGGCATGAACATACATGTGGAAAACTTATAATGCATACAGATAACAAACCAATTAAAAGTAGCATGCACTGTATATTTAATGCGGTTTCATGATATCACATTGGTAAAATTACACATGAGAAAACTCTGAGAAGCTTGAGTGCAGCTTTGGGTCAGGCTGTTTTTGGTAATTAAACTGAGATTCGTTTGCTGTTCTTTCTTTCTCGTGAAATTTGGCTTCTTCACTTTGGTCAGATAGACGCTGATGCCGTAACAACAGTTGTGTGGCACAGCAACAATACTCTGCAAAAGAGGAAATCAAATGTTTAAATTCAAGTGGCCTGGCACCTTGTTGAGGAAAAAGCGCTTGTGCGGCTTCCACCAGCTCAATGTTCATCAGGTGAGAAATTGGTTGATACAAATTGGGTTTTAAACTGGTCATTCCTTTCATGTATTACCTGGGCCTTCCTTTTAATAAAGCGGTGACAGAAGGATGGATCTGACTGTTACGGAAGAGGATTAGGGCCACTGGAAAAAGAAAAAGAAAAAAAAAAGTCCAATATATATTTTTAAATTGTTATTCTGAGAAAAAAGTCAGGATTCTGAGATTAAAGTCAGGATTCTGAAAAAACAAAAAAAAGTCAGAATTCAGAGAAAAAAGCCAGAATTCTGAGATTAAAGTCAGGATTCTGTGAAAAATGTCAGAATTCTTACTTTAATCTCAAAATTCTGACTGTTTTCTCAGAATTCTGACTTTAATCTCAGAATTCTGACTTCTTTCTCAGAATTCTAACATTAATCTCAGAATTCTGAAACTAGAAGCACTCGGAGAGCGCAGACCTCCGCCAAGGCTGATCAGTGCCCCCCCCCCCCCCCCCCCCCCCCATTGGCCCCCCCTCCCCCGATCACCACCAAAATTTAATCATTTCTTCCTTATCCCATTTCCAACAAACCCTGAAAATTTCATCAAAATCTGTCCATAACTTTTTGAGTTATGTTGCGCACTAACAGACAGACAAACAAACAGACAAACAAACCCTGGCAAAAACATAACCTCCTTGGCGGAGGTAATTAATCTCAGAATTCTGACTTTAATCTCAAAATTCTGACTTTAATCTCAGAATACTAGTTTTTTTCTCAGAATAATAATAGCCTAATAATAAAAAAATATTGGACCTTTTTTTTTTTTTTTTCTTTTTTCAGTGGCCTTAATCCTCTTCCATAGACTGCAGGATACGTGCAATGAAAAAGCACTTCTACAGTATATAATACAAAAAAAACAAAAAGACATTCTTATATACAGAGTGACACAGCGGTGCAGTGGATAGCACTTGCGGTTCACAACAAGAAAGGCCTGGGTTCGATTCCAACACCAGTTGATGGGGGTGGAGTTTCCATGTTCTCCCTGTGTCCCACCATCCAAAGACATTTACTTATAGGTTAATCTAATCTGTGAGAGTGATTAGTTGTTTGTCTCTATTTGTCAGCCCTGTGATGAACTGGCGACATGTCCAGGGTGTACCCCGCTATCGCCCATAAGTAGCTGGGATAGCGACCCCCACAACCCTAGTGAGGATAAAGCAGGTTCAGATAATGAACGGTAGGATTATACACAGAGCTGGAACAAAACTACTTAATGAGCTTCACAGGAAAAGATGTTTATTGAGGAGCCGGAGCTCAGGGTTGCATTTAACTGTCTAATCCAAAATGTTGTTTACTTATTTAACAAATGCCTGGTGCCTCCAGTCATACAAAGAGGGCAATTATGAGGAATTAGCACTTTTTAAAAACTGTCAGTTTTTTCAAGTTTTGCTGCAAAATGTAAAGAGAAAACAAGAGACTCTATGTAAATGTGAGGAACGTTAATGCGTTTAAGGCGTCTCACCTCTATCTTCTTCGTTGGTGTTCACTGTTTTATGAGACCAGAGAAGTTTCCAACACAACAGCCTATTTTCTTTTTCCTTTTGCCATCCACTAAACAAATCCCCAACATTTCAGCCAATGTTTGGATGATCTTTTTTTTTTTTTTCTTAGAAATTGTCATCATTTTGTTTTTGTATTTCTCACCCCAGACTTAATGCCCCACAACTTCCTGGTGATTTTAACACATTTAGAGTACACGTTCTTGTGTGAAGGTCTTGGATCTACACAACTTTAGTGTGTTTTTGTGAAGCTGTGTACCATATCCACCAAGTCTTCCTGCGAGAGCAAAGTTGCGTTACACACTATGCATTTTAAACATGTTAAAAAAATAAATAAAAATCTGTGCAAATCCATAGTGTATTGTAGCACCATGCTCATGCAAAATAAGGCAGAAACCCAGCCAGCATGTCCATGTGGGCCCCAGAAGGGTTACATTTGGGCTGCATATAAGGGTCCCAAGTGGGTTTGTCCGCAGTTTCCATGGTGGCCCCACATGCGTTTGCCCGTATCAGAATCAGAATCAGAGATCTGAATATCTGATATTATTTATTTTTCACACTATTTATCCGACGATATTTAGCTTTCATGCTATTTGCACTACTTAAATTCTATGTTTTACAAATATCTTAGTTTGCAATACTTTTTATTTTTTAATGTAAATATCTGTGCCTTTTACTGATATTTGTTGTTGTTTTACTGATATTTGTTGTTATTTTACTGATATTTGTCTGTAAATTCTTGCACTGAACCTGAGAGCTTTGCCTCAATTTTGTTGTATTTGGTACAAGGACAATAAAGAGATTCTGATTCTGACTTTGATTCTGATTTGGGCAAACACATGTGGGGCCACCATGGAAACTGTGGACAAACCCACATGGGACCTTTATATGCAGCCCAACTGTAACCCTTCTGGGGCCCACATGGACATGCTGGCTGGGAAAGATGGTCACTGCAGTCCCTTTTTTTCTTTTTTATTTTAATCTCCCTGGTATCTTTTAAGCAAAGGCTTGTGGTTTGCTTTATTTAGATTAATTCTGAGTTATTATTCACTTCAGGGGTTACGTGTCCCACTGGATGTAATCAAAGTGAATGGTGCTGCGGATAACTGCAGAACATGAGCAGTGTGAAGTGCTACACAGTTTAGAAACAATATATTCAATCACACCTCAATATTGTCCTGTGAAATGCCAGCAGAAAGGTCAGAATTAAGTTAAGTAAGAAATCCAATACAGCACAGTTGCCGGTGTAGAGCTTTGAGGACAGTTGTTGCCTAAATCCTCTTTTTAGTAGTTTGGTCTCACAGTTGTAAATCCATAAAATCACAATGTAAAGTTCTCAGGATGACCTTCTGTTTGCTACCTAATGAAATTCATGTAATGTGGAGACATGTGCAGACTTAGAATGATCCTTCTTATCTGGTAAACAGTCAGTCTGACGGTCTGAACTCACCCGGAAACAAATCAAGTGGCAGTGGCAGATAATCTCCAGTAAATGATTTTTTGGATCAGATTCATTATCACACAGTATTATTGCTTTTTCAAGACATGACAGGACCATCAAGGACAAGATTCGACACATTTACTGCTGCTTTATTTCCAAAGAAATATAACAGTGACATAAACCTTCAGAAACCTTTGTTTATCCATTAGTGTGACAATTGTTTGTGAGAGAATGGCATATTTTTAATGCAAAATGTTAATGTATGCAAGTGTGATATAACAGTATATTCTTTGTCATCCAAAAATAACTTCAATTTGTTAACTTGATAATCCTGCTCATTATTATTTCGATAAGTCACTTTCACATCATCCGGAGACTCACAACAAGCACCTGTAAACATTTATTTTCCTTTATATTTACAGCAGTCTGCGCAGTTAAAATACTACATCACACTCTTCCAACAAGACAATGAGCAAAACTTACAAAAAGGGATTTATTTTAAAACAACTCGAGTCATAGTAAAGGCCTTTTGTGCTGGAATGAAATCTGATTTGTCTGCTATGAACATAATGTCGGTAATCTGTATCTTCCACCTCCACATGTCATGAACTGATTTGGGAGGAAACGGATCAAAGATGCAAAAATGGGATTCAATTTCCCGGTTGAAAACATAAAAACATCCACTCTAAAGACTGTGTATGAATGTTGAAAAGCCTCAAAAATGTTCACATCTGACATCATGACATGACATTGGCATTTTCTGAATAATCCTGCCACAATATTGCTGTGTTAAAATGGTTGTGTTTTCAGAGCTTGTTATCCTGTATGTTGTACCGCACCAGTCGTTAAGCTGAACCCTCTGACTAAAATGTTTTTTGGGTTTTTTTTTTTTGCATTTTTATGCCATTAAAAAAAACAAAAAAAACAAACAAACATTTGATTGCATGAAATATGGTGATTATTGTTTTGCACTGAATAAAGAAAAAAACACCTTCCATCATTACCTGGCACTTGTTTACGATTTCTGCATAAAGTACCTGGAAAAAGGAACATAATGTGTTTTTTAAATTTAAAATTATTACAAAACAATTCATAAAGTGTCTACAGTACATAACAAAACCAGTTATGACTGTGAGAAAGAAAAAAAAAGAACCATGTATGTATGTCTTTTTTATAGTAGCAGCTTGCTTGAAGTAAAAATGACACTGTTGCTCTCTTCAGCTCATATATTAAAAACTATTATCTTACTCAATGCTGCAGGGAAATGTGAGTTGTACAATCAAAGACGTCATTTTAAAAGCTTAAGTCCTTGTATGTTGTTAACTTAATGAATTAGGACTCACAGTTTGAGGCTAATTGCGCAATGAAAAATCTGTGTCATGTTACATATTAAACACAAAATATTATATAATCATATTATATCTGAGATGTTCTTTAGAATAATTGTATCAGTTAGGCTTTAAAATACTCATAATGGTATATATGTGTGCTAAAAATATTATATTCTAGGTTATATATGAATGTTTTGGGATGTCATGAAGTAACATATGAGGCTCTAACTAACTAACTAAAAGCATTTTCTTGTTATTCGACACTTAAAAAATATGACTGATCATAGTTGATTTCTCTATAGAGGAATCAAAACCAGGGTATTTCAATACAGTTCTGAAGGAAAACATAGAAGTATCACATTTAAAAAAAAAAGAAGCTAAATCAGCCTAAATCAATAGTCTAACAGAGAACTGACAACAAACATTTTCTTATTAGAAACTTAAAAAATATAATTGATCAGTGTTGATTTCTTCATAGAGGAATCAAAACCGGGATATTTCAATACAGTTCTGAAAAAAACAAAACAAAAACATAAAAGTACAACAATTTAATGAAAAAAAAAAATAAAACAAACAAAAAAAACAAAAAAAACAAGCTAAGTCAGCCTAAACTTAACAGTCTAACAGACAACTGACAACAAACATTTTCTTGTTATTAGACACTTAAAAAATATAATTGATCAGTGTTGATTTCTCTACAGAGGAATCAAAAGCAGGATATTTCAATATAGTTCTGAAGAAAGCCATAAAATTATTACATAATAATAATAATAATAATAATAATAATAATAATAATAATAAAAAGCTAAATCAGCCTAAATCAATAGTCTAACTGACAACAAATATTTTCTTGTTATTAGACACCAAAAAAAATATAATTGATCAATGTTGATTCCTCTATCAAGAATCAAAACCAGGATATTTCAATACAGTTCTGAAGAAAAACATAAAAGTGTTACATTATAATGAGAAAAAAAAACAAAAAAAAACAAAAAGCAAAGCTAAATCAGCCTAAATCAATAGTCTAACAGACAACTGACAACAAACATTTTCTTGTTATTAGACACTTAAAAAATATAGTTGATCAGTGTTGATTTCTTTACAGAGGAATCAAAACCAGGATATGTCAGTAAGTTCTAAAGAAAAACATCAAAGTAGTACATTAAAATTTAAAAACAAAACAAAACAAAAAAAAAACTAAATCAATCTAAATCAATAGTCTAACAGAAAACAAACTTTTTTTTTTTTTTGTTATTAGACACTTAAAAAATATGATTGATCAATGTTGATTTCTCTATAAAGGAATCAAAACCAGGATATTTCAATACAGTTCTGAAGAAAACATCAAAGTAGTACATTAAAATGAAAAAAACAAAACAACTCAATCAGTCTAAATCAATAGTCAGCCCTGTTTCCTTGAGGGAACGTTGAAAAGAATGTGACACAGCTGCAGGTGCATTTCTTCAGAGGTGCTTGACAAGCTGCACAAAACAAGCCTTCAATCCAGTACAAAAAAAAATTCAAACCCTCTCCTGTTAACGTTTTTCCAGGCTGAAAAATTGACGACAAATCCAAAGGCGACTTATTAGTCACTGATACTGATGGTGATGACGTTTTGATTAGTGACGGAGAGCTTGTATAAGGTGACAGACTTTCACAGAGGCTGATGGAACTGTGGATTATTAATTTAGGCTCGGATAATCACTCAAGTAATCTGCTCGCCAGAACCTCGATTGTGGGTTGATTTTGACGATGCAGCTGAACACTGCACCAGCAGCACACACACTGCAGTCAGGACAACACTTCCACTGCTGTCGACATGAAGGGGAGTGGATTCCTGTCCTGTATGTGCACACTGAGCTCAACAGCAACACTTACAGACTTTATTAATTCATCAGTTATCTTAGCCTGCCCAGTTTAGGCTCATTAACGGTGACAGAAATCAGTTAACCAATTATAGTCCTCAGACAGCCATTTGACTTTATTAACCCATAAAGACCCAGTGCTACTTCAAAGGCAGTTCCCAAATGGATTTTTCCTCCAGATTTAATCTTTCTTAATTGATTTATCTCCATTCATTATAATATTATCCTCTATATTTTGTGTTTGTTTTTCTCTGTGAAAATTAGGTATTTTCCTGTATTAAATTTAGTGATCATGTACAGTAGCGGAAAAAATTATTAGACCATCAAAAACATGGTTATGCAATCAAGTACTAACTCCTGTGTGTATCATGTGACTAAAACAGACAGAAAAGAAAACATGGAATGCCTAAAAGCACTGTTTTTGGCAGTATAATGATGTCAGAACTTAAGGGATTTTAGTTATTATTAAGAAAACATGGAAAATGGCTAGATATCAGGTCTGAAATTAAACTGTTATGAGCTATTTTTGTTGTTATCATTATATTTCCAATCCAATCCAACTTTATTTATAAAGCACTTTAAAACAACTGCAGTGGACCAAAGTACTGTACAGAAGAATAATTAAAACCAAAATAGAAGAATAAAATACAGAATAGATTTAAAGACATAAAAACTGTACAAAAAGGACAAAAGGGTTATACAGAAGAATAAATAAAACCCAAATAAAAGAATAAAATACAAGATAGATTAAAAAGCCGTACAATTTTTAAAATTTTTTTTAAAAAAATGTCCAAACAAATGTACCTTTAGTTGTACCAAGCATTAAAATGACCAAGGAACTGAAGAAAAGGGTGGTCTAATAATTTTTTCCACGACTATAGATGTTCATAAAAACTCAATCCCAAAAATATTTTTTTCTCTATATTTAATTTTTTGTAAGTGATTTATCAACATTTATCATGACATTATCCTCTGTATTTTGTGTTCATTCAGTGAACATCAGGTATTGTCCTGTATTTAATTCACGGATCATGTAGATGTTCACAAAAACTCAGATTAAAGTTGAAGGTTATTATATAAAAAACAGATAAAACTGAAGAAAAAAGTTACTATTTCAGCAAAATATATCAGTAAATGTACATAAACCAAGTGTCTCCATCCACTGTCATTGATCCAACTCTGTGGGTTTAATGTTGAATCGATGTTGTAGAAGATGACGGTGTTTCCACAGTAACTACGGAGCCTCTGAACGTCCAAATGGGTCATATCTGATGACCATGAAAAGATGACAAACTGTATTTTACACCAATTATTTACTTGTATTGATAGAATTAATGGATCAGAAGTTATTAAGTATTTTATATCAGTTGATGGTTTAGGTCATCAGTGGCTGTTTGGGTCTTTATGGGTTAAGGCCCATGAACCACATGCATGATGTATTGCAGTTAGGGATGTAACGATTACCGGGATAACGATAAACCACGGTAAAATTGCAGATGGTTAGTATTACTATTTAAATTCTAATTATCATGATAACGGTGTTTGATTACTGCACTTTTCCGGAGAAAACACCTATGTAAAGATTTGCTTTTATGTCAAATATTTGAGTGTAGTTTTAATTTATTACAATTTTAATTGTATATACCTAATATTTGGAACCAATATTCACTTTTAAAGTCTTTGAAAAGGTTCGTTAAGCATCTTTGTGTTATTTATGCAACAAATTATGTACATTTTTCAAATCGGATTTTATATATTTTTTGTGGTTTTTGTCCTGTTATGTTGATATAGTAGGTTAAAGTGAAAGAAATAATAGGCAGATGATATAGATGAAGTTGTGCTGAAAAAAACAAACATGGGTATAGTAAACATTTGTTTATATAGTACATAAAGGCAAAATCAAAAGTACTGAAAAACGGACAAAATAGGTTCAGACCACTAAGGATTAATATTTTAATGTTTCTGCAACAGAAGGTACATTGTGCCAATTATTTTATTTTATTTTATTTTATTTTATTTTTTAAATACAACTTGGTTTAATTATTTCAGTGTGTGTATTGGTACTTTTTGAACATTTTGAGCACAATTTCAACAATACCACGATAATAATAACCGTGATAATTTGGTCACAATAACCGTGACATGAAATTTTCATATCGTTACATCCCTAATTGCAGGTAAATTAAACTGACTGCTGTTATTACTTTAAAAATATAATCAACAGAAATGTGCATAAATAATAAAACTGTGACCAAGATCTGACCTCTGACCTGGTCGACAAACACGCTTCGCAGTATATATTAATTGCCACTTTCATTAGAATCAAATGAATACAGTCCATTTCCTTTTCCACCAAACACAGTTCTCTGACGGACGTGGGTGAATTCATACATTATTAACACTCACCTCTTGGAACAGCTCCCTATATTTAGCAAGGTGATTACACTGGTGATGAGATGTCACTCAAGTAACACGAGCATACACAGTATACACCCAAAAAGGCAGATGCACTTGAATGCAACAGCTGTCATGGAAAAGATCCTATCAGTATGCTAAACATAATCCGACGAGGCCAAGTTCAAAAAAGTACTTTTTGGGGTGTTTTCAGTGTTCCTCTCTGGGGCTGCTGGAGTGACAGGAACATACAATAGCGACAGGCCACATTTCAAGTCCTTTTCATCAGCGCTTCCAGAGAATGTGACCATTTTCCAAAGTCGTATTTCTCCTTTCTGTTGTGATCCGTTTCCATCTATCATCTTCAGCCCCATCTGACAAAATCCAATCGATGCAGCAATGTTTTGATTATACAGTGACAACACATTATGAAGAAGTCAGTGAGCTTACAATCTTTTCTTTTTCTTTTTTTTCCCCCTTTTTTTCTTTTTTTTTTTTCTTTTTACAGCGGGAACACAAGAAAGCCGGAAAATGTTGAATATTGCCATCCACCAACTAAGTTTCCTTTCTCCAGCTTTAGGTAGACTTTGTCTTCTTTTTCTAGATACAGCAGAACTCCATTGGTGGCCGCCTCACGAGTTACATCTTTATCACCTGCAAAGGCCGAGATGACTGGTTTTCCATTCAACATTAAGTTCACCTAGACAGTCCAACAGAAATAACAATTAGCAACTGAGAAAGGACTCAGAGGGATGTAAAAACTGTAGGCTAATGATAATTATCACAATACATTTGTTCACATTCTCAGTCACATGCTTTGTTCTTCACTAAATTTGAAATTATTGTTTCAAACTTTTCTACTTATACAGGGTGGGGAAGCAAAATTTACAATGAACATTTAGTTGTTTTTTCTCAGCAGGCACTACGTCAATTGTTTTGAAACCAAACATATATTGATGTCATAATCATGCCTAACACTATTATCCATACCTTTTCACAAACTTTTGCCCATATGAGTAATCAGGAAAGCAAACGTCAAAGAGTGTGTGATTTGCTGAATGCACTCGTCACACCAAAGGAGATTTCAAAAATAGTTGGAGTGTCCATAAAGACTGTTTATAATGTAAAGAAGAGAATGACTATGAGCAAAACTATTACGAGAAAGTCTCGAAGATACTATTAAAGAAGAATGGGAGAAGTTGTCACCCGAATATTTAAGGAACACTTGCGCAAGTTTCAGGAAGCGTGTGAAGGAAATTATTGTGAAAGAAGGAGGACACATAGAATAAAAACATTTTCTATTATGTCAATTTTTTTGTGGCAAATAAATTCTCATGACTTTCAATAAACTAATTGGTTATACACTGTCTTTCAATCCCTGCCTCAAAATATTGTAAATTTTGCTTCCCCACCCTGTATGTTCATTCTAAGTCATGAAAATGGTTCATTCAACATGTTTTTTGGTGACAAACAGAAAAAAATTTGATTTTTTTCCTACTTGGATTTCATGTTTTTTGTTTGATTTTAGATTTAGTGTTGTAATACAGCATATCAAATTAAAAAATAATAGGTTTACAGTCACACAGGTGAGGTTGTGCTGAAAAAAATATTACCAAATGAGGCAAGATAAACACTTTTTTGATGACAGATATGAAGGCAAAATCAAAAGTATTCAAAAATGGACAAAATACCAAAGGGTTAAAACGTCCAAAATTTTACTTAATTTTACTTGTTTATATTTCTTTATTTATCAATATTGATCTAAAACACAGGTGTCAAACTTACAGCCCGGGGGCCAAATCCAGCCCGCAAAAAGGTCCAGTCTGGCCCTTGGGATGAATTTGTGAAATGCAAAAATTACACTAAGATATTAACAATCCTTTTAGTTCAGGTTCCACATTCAGAACAATTCAATCTCAAGTGGGCAGGACCAGTAAAATACTATTATAATAACATCTAAATAAGGACAACTCCAAATTTTTCTGTTTGTAAATGTAAATATTTTCATGTATTTACACTAAAACAAAGTATAATTTCGCAAAAAATGTGAATAACCTGAACAAATATGAACAACCTGAAATGTCTTAAGAGAAGTTAGTACAATTTTAACAATATTCTGCCTGTTACTAAATGTTTTGTGTGTTTGTAGATCCACTGTGATCTGTAAGTTATAATGTACATGTGCAAATGATAAACTGTTAAAACTGCACATATTTTTTCAGCTTATTCATGTTATTTACATCTTTTGAAAGAATAGTTTGCAGATGTAAACCTTTCCATAATGTAAATTGTACTTTTTTCGCTCTTATACATAGAGAAAAGTTTGGAGTTGATATTATTTATATATTATTATGTTATTATTTTACTGGTTTGGCCCGCTTCAGATCAAATTTAGTTGAATGTGGCCCCTGAACTAAAATGAGTTTGACACCCCTGATCTAAAACAGACATTGTGAATCTGTTTGGCAAGTTTTTGGAAAGCCCTGACCATGGAAAAAAAGTTTAAAAGAATCATTATCTTTAATTTTGTTTTCATCCAGTTGAATACAAACTCTGAATGCACTAATTTCTTTATGCTTTATTGCACACTGTTTTTGCAAGATAAGACCTAATTCACAAACTCACAGGTTTGTTTTTTGCCTACTTATGTATTTTACTTCATTCTCATCTTTCATATGTTTTTTTTTCTTGTTGCATCATTTAGGAATAAATTAAACCCACAATAACAGTCTTAAACTTTCACTTAGGCCCAAACATCAGCTGTTAATCCTGCAAAAAAATAATGATTTGACATTAATCATTGTAATTATTGAAATATTTGTATCACATCACTTTTACCACTCAGTCTTATTGTGGAAGTGTTTATTTCTTATTTGCAACATCCAACATTGTGTTAGTTGCACAAGTGCTAATGAGTGCATGGACCATATTTCACCCTCTGCTATATGAAACCCTTCCTTTTTTATGCATATTTGGTGCAATGATAAAAGTGCTCATTAAAAGAGGCTGTCTTAATCTAGCATTAAACAGATTTACACTTGAATCAGATGTACTGCTCTTTGAAATAAACAAAGACTATACCTGTATGGTTTGGCTCTGGTACACTTTAATGACATGGAAGTTAAAACTGTAGATTCCTTTTCTTGGGGACAAAAATACTGATTCAAAAGTGAAGTAGTTTCCTATATTCACAAGAACCTATAAAAAAAGAGAGAAGAAAACACATGGTGACAAAGGTGTGTGTTACTGCTTTAAACAAACATCCACCACTTCAGCAAAGGTTTTAATTTCACTTGAGGCTTAAGGATTAAATATGAAAATAAGAAATCACCCATGCACACACCGTGGCCTGTTCCGGCCTCTGGAACCACACTCCGAAAATATTTAATTTAACTTTGGTTCTCAGAGGAGGACAAATCCAGCACTGTGAGGACACAATATACTACTGGATGGTAGGAAATTAATCTGATCTGTCACTGAGCTTTACAGACAATTTACATCCAATGACCAAATAATGATAATAAGCCTGATTGTTATTTTTATTTTTATCATCCATTCACATGCCAGTCACAACAGACACTGTTTCATGAGTTTTCAAGGCTATAGATCTGGGGTCAGCAAACTTTACAACCTAAAGAGCCATTTTTGTCTCGAAAAATAGAAAGAAATCAGACTGGAACCATGAAAAAAATATTTAAACCCACATTTTACCATGAGGTTCCCGCTGTGCTGTAGCCTATTTGTGATTTGTTTGCTATTCAACTTTGTATTTCCATTACAATAATGCAATGTCTGGTGCATTTTTGAAATTATATAGCCACAAGAAAGAAAACATTCAAGATTTGTACCATTTTTTGATAATGGACACTATTTCCAAAACATAATTACGTAGTATAATGGAAAAAAACAACAACAAACTTTCATGTATAGTTGTTTTCTTACAAACTATGAACAAATGCAAATTGAGCATCTTGTATTGAATTTGGCAAGAAAATAATCCATTTTGGTTTTTTGTTGTCAAAATGATTTTATTCCACATAAAGTCTGCACATTTTTGCAGATGGACAAAGTTAGAATAGATTTAGGCCTATAACAATGTTAAAAAGTAATGACTCATTCAGTTCATTTCAAATTGTTGCTTATGTTTTTAGACCAGAGGGGCCACAGAGAGAAGTTTAAGAGCCACATGTGGCCCCAGAGACACAGGTTGCCCACCCCTGCTATAGATATACACTGTAAAAAAAAAAAAAAACAATCCTGTTGTTTTTATGGAAAAAACTGGCAGCTGTGGTTTCCAGAACAATACTGTAAAAAAACACACCCAACTGTAAACATATTTACAGAGTAACATGTAGATTTAACATTTTAAACATGTAGATTTAACAGTTTAAACATGTAGATTTAACTGGTAAATGGACTGGACTTATTTAGCACATTTTCTACACCTTCGTGGTGTCCAAAACACTTCCCAAATCCACCAGGTCCAACTGGGACTAGTTTAGGGTTCAGTGTCTTCCATGGACACTTTGACATATGGACAGTCAGAGCCAGGATTCGAACCACCAACCCTTTGGTTATTGGACAAGCCGCTCTACCAACTCTACCAACCCATTAATTTACAAGTTTAAAATGTCAATTTGTCAAATGTTTACGTTTTTATGTAACTTTTTTATTTAAAAAAAGAGGAAAATAAAGCAAATAGGCCATTATTTCAACATTATGGTCTTGCAATTTAAACGGCACCACAATGTTTTTCAATTCAGTTTTATTTTCTAAAAACAATACAAATACATCATTTCTACACACAAATCTGGTTGTGTTAACATACTCTTCCTGTAAAAACTACAACTATATTTGATTTAATCAGTGACACAAAAATCTTTTCAGATAAACAACTTTGCATTGTATTGTCACTTACAGTTTTTTTATGTTGCAATTTTACAACTTTTTGGTGTTAATTCTACAGTCATTTTTTACAGTGTTGTTATTGTTATTGTTATCATCCTTTCACATGCCAGTCACAACAGACACTGTTTCATGAGTTTTCAAGACTATAGATCAGGGGTTGGCAACTTTTACAACCTAAAGAGCCATTTTTGTCTAAAAAAAAAAAAAGAAAGAAATCAGACTGGAGCCATGAAAAAATATTTAAACCCACATTTTACCATGAGGTGGCTGCTCTGCTGTAGCCTATGTATGATTAGTTTGCTATTCAACTTTGTATTTCCATTACAATAATGGAATATCTGGTGCATTTTTGAAATTATACAGCCACAAGAAAGACAATCTTCAAGATTTGTACAGTTTTTTTTAAAATGATGGACACTATTTCCAAAACACAATTATGTTGTGTAATAAAGAAAAAGCTCAACTTTCATGTATAGTGGCTTTCTTACAAACTATGAACAAATGCAAATTTATCATCTTGTATTGAATTTGGCAAGAAAATAATCCATTTTGGTTTTTATGCTGTCAAAATGAATTTATTCCATGTAAAGTCTGCACATGTATCATGTATTGTCATTGTATTGTCACTTACAGTTTTTTTTATGTGTTGCAATTTTACAACTTTTTGGTGTTAATTCTACAGTAATTTTTTTTTTTTTTACAGTGTATGCAATACTAAAAAAACTAAACCCTATCATCATGTAAAGGTTCTTCTTACAGTAAAACCTTCAGACTTTATCCACTTGAACCCCATCTGATAGGGTCTACTAAAACCCCCTGACAAGTCCTGCTTTCATAGCAACAGCCTATATTTGATCCACACCAATCAGCTCAGTTGCAGAGGTATTATGACAGCAAAAGATCAGATGTTATATAATAAAATGAGAGGGCAGGGGATAATTTCACAAACACTTTACACTGCCCACCATTGTATGAATAATCAGATCCTTGCTATGTTTTTTTTGCACTGGATTGTTTTGGGTGTATTATGTAGGTGAAGGTGTGCGCGCGTGTGTGTGCGTCGGGCGCGCGTTGGCGACAAAAGTGGAGTAGCTTGAGGCAAACTAATGAGTGCGTGTGCAGGCTCTGCAGGATGCCCGCCCTCAAACATAATCCAGTCACTTCTAAACCTGCTTGCTTGTGATATGTGCACTTGTACCGCAGCCAGACTCAAACTAAACTCTGGGGTGCAGAACTGCAATTACTTTAAATTTACAAGTGAAAATTATCTGAAGATGAGAGCTCATTTAAAAAAAAAAAAAAAAAAAAAAAAGCAAGGGATTGAATGAATAGCGTAAATATTTACCTTTCAGGCTTTAAAATGCAAAAAAAAAAAAAAAAAAAAAGAAGAATCTCAGGTAATGTTGATTTTAAAGTGCTGATTATAAAAGACTGATTGAAAACACTTTTCACTGTTTGCCAAAAGACTGGAATGTTTAATAAAATGATCTTAACCTGGTCGAAGTAGATTATTCTTGTTTTGTTGCTCATCTCCGACGGTTCATGGTTATTGCTCCGGACTGCAGAGAAAGCCACCTTGGAGTTGGCGGCGCGCACAGAGATGCCGAGAGGAGAGGACGAAGCTTTCCAGTCCGTGGCCGGGTTAGAGTCGCAAACCACCAGACATTTGCCCTCCAGGACAATAGGCTCCGTGTCATTCTGAGCCCTCACCACCTCAGAGATCACAGTCCAGCTGAGCATCAGTATGAAGGAGTTCACCATGGCTCTGTCTGTCTGACAGCAGCGCCTATATTCGTAAAAAAAGAGACCGTCTCCTGCACCAAACAAGTTTCCGAGTTCCTCCACTGGTCTCCCCCTCCAGCCGCAGATGCGTCTGACGCTGTGAAATTCTCTTATTGGATCCAGAGATGTGCCATATCCGACTGACACATCAACAAAGAAAGAACGCTTATTAACTCGAAACTCTCTTTTCTTTCTCAAAACCAAGAAACACCGAGATCACCTAATGGTATCTGCGCGTCTCATTTTCAGGTACACTTTATTTAGGTCTCCTGGATGAGACAAAAGAAAACCATGAGGAATGCTTCAGAAAAGATTGTTCCAGAGATTGGGGACAAATTAGTAGAAAAATCGTCCATAGCACTCTCTCCTACTCCGAACAACGCGTCTGACAGTAGCTGTTCCCCGTAATGATGTGCTGCGTATGTGCGCGCCTAACCATCCACTTTACGCACGCACATGTGGTAGAAGTTATAATTAACTGCCGATGCATAATTTGCCAAAAGTTTAGATTCTTCGACTTCTCTATGAAACAGACTCCAACTAAAGCATGCATATATTAATTGACTGTTTTTTCTTACATAGATTAGAAAAAATAAAGACTATAGAACTGATGCTTCTTATACTGTTGAGTCCAGGAATAAATGCAGGAAATAATCATCTCTAAACATCTTTTTTGGTCATTTCTAAATCTTGACATGACTCTTGAAATCAGCTTGAAACGTACTTTTTCTGTAAATGTAATCAGAGACTCATCTTATTGCATCAACAGGCAGGTGGGGGAAAAAAAAATCAAGAAAACAACAGTCAGCAGAATTTGACCTGCAGCTCCACTGGTGTTCCACACAAGTCAGTGACACGACCTTTAGTGTTTATGTAGCCAGTGGTGACATCACCTGTGAACTCAGTGGTGACTTCACTCCTCATGTGTTTGTTCAGACTGAACCTGGATGTCAGATCTCCCACTCATCACCCCACCTATCTGAATTATTTTTCTCAGGCTGCGTTAAATCAACAAGTCATCCAAAGCATCCAGCGCAAGTGTTGACAGGAGATTAGAGATGTGGACTCATCAGCCCTGTCCTTGTATGACGACAGGCTTTGTAGAAATGCAAATCCATTTGGCTGACCTTCCTCTGACTTACATGGTTCTATAGCACTGCTCAGTTTGTCACCGAGAAGAAAGAAAGATAGATAGATAGATAGATAGATAGATAGATAGATAGATAGATAGATAGATAGATAGATAGATAGATAGATAGGGGAGGGAGGGAGGGATGGCTGAATGGATGGATGGATGGAAGGAAGGAAGGATGGATAGAAGAAAGGATGGATGGATGGATGGAAGGAAGGATGGGCAGATAAATGGATGGATGGATGAATGGAAGGAAGGAAGGAAGGGTGGATGGATGGATGGAATGAAGGAAGGAAGGAAGTGTGGGTGGGTGGATGGAAGGAAGGAGGGAAGGAAGGAAGGAAGGATGGGCAGATCAATGGATGGATGGATGGAAGGAAGGAAGGAAGGAAGAATGGATAGAAGAAAGGAAGGAAGGAAGGGTGGATGGATGGATGGATGGATGATAGGAAAGAAGGAAGGATAGATAGATAGATAGATAGATAGATAGATAGATAGATAGATAGATAGATAGATAGATAGATAGATAGATAGATAGATAGATAGATAGATAGATAGATAGATAGATAGATAGATAGATAGATAGATAGATAGGGGAGGGAGGGAGGGATGGCTGAATGGATGGATCGATGGATGGATGGATGGAAGGAAGGAAGGATGGATGGATAGAAGAAAGGATGGATGGATGGAAGGAAGGAAGGATAAATGGATGGATGGATGGAAGGAAGGAAGGAAGGAAGGAAGGAAGGATAAATGGATGGATGGAAGGAAGGAAGGAAGGAAGGATGGGCAGGTAAATGGATGGATGAATGGATGGATGGAAGGAAGGAAGGGTGGATGGATGGATGGATGGAATGAAGGAAGGAAGGATGGATAGAAGAAAGGAAGGAAGTAAGGGTGGGTGGGTGGATGGAAGGAAGGAGGGAAGGAAGGAAGGAAGGATGGGCAGATCAATGGATGGATGGATGGAAGGAAGGAAGAATGGATAGAAGAAAGGAAGCAAGGAAGGAAGGAAGAATGGATAGAAGAAAGGAAGGAAGTAAGGGTGGGTGGATGGATGGATGGATGATAGGAAGGAAGGAAAGAAGGATAGATAGATAGATAGATAGATAGATAGATAGATAGATAGATAGATAGATAGATAGATAGATAGATAGATAGATAGATAGATAGATAGATAGATAGATAGATAGATAGATAGATGCTGAATAATAAAACCCATTAAGTCTTGGTGAAGTTGTTTGCTCATTAGATCCACAATTATAAATTCCGTTTTTTGATCTTGCGCCTGAACACAACAGATCATTAGGTTACACAGTTCAAAGTGATGAAGTGGTTTCATTCAAGCAGCCGACAACAAACACACCCGAACCTTGACACATATCAAGAGATGCATCAAATGATTAACACACCATTTAAAACTTAGATGAAAGCTGCATTAAATATTATTCCATTTGTGTTTGTGTTACTCTTGAGTGCAAATGTACAAATCTGACACCGTGTCATTTCTGGCATCAATCCATCTGTGGAAAAAAAAAAAAAAAAGACAATCTGAAAATATCTGCACCCCAACCTTAATAGCTGCCATTTTGTGAGATTTGTGTCATCACTCTCTGACAAATGGTTCAGCGGCTAATGTCGTGCATGTCAATATGTTACCATGGCAATAGAGTTTTCGGAGCTGAGGGGTGATAGCATTTAATGTGGCGAGGGATGTGACAAAACAAAGTTGTTTTTATCTGATAACTGAAAGACTCCTGTTAGCTCCAAATCAGATCTTCTAATTTCACACCTAAAGGTCAGTTTTAGCTACAGTTCGTGTACTTTCCGGAAGCTGTGGATAGAGTTTTGATATATTTTATTTTTAATATTCGATGCAAGTTTTTCAAAATTTCCAAGCAGACTTAAAAACTAACACTTTCATTGAATCATTCAGCTGTTCATGTAGTATATTTGTGAAAAGTGTAAATCCCAGTTATAATCATGACCATGTATTCATCATTTTTGTAAATGCCTTTTTTCATTTTTGCTGAAAAACCTACTTTAATCTCATAGTACGCAAACTAAAGTGAGATCATAAGGACTGGAGGGAGAGGTATGAATAACTCTTCTGCCTTTTATTCACTTACAAATGTAGTGTCTCTAAATCATTTTTATATGATCTTAGAAAAAATACAGCAGATTAATTTCCTTCATGAGAAAACTGTGCTTTTGATGTAAAAGATGGTTTGTAGTCATAAAAGTACCTTGGACATAACCTTGGAATCTTCAGCGGTAGTGACAACCGTGCTCCTTGAGATGTTTGAGTGAATATCGCTGGGTGGAATACGTAAGATTATTTCAAGCACTCGTGTGTCATGGTGTCAGGCTGAGTTTAAACTCAATAATTCAGTGATTAGAATGAAAAGGCAAAAATTCTTTCATCACTTTGTTTGTTGGTGCATCAGTCTAAACTATTGCACTCACGCTCCAGGTGTAAAGATGTCTCTAAAAATACTTAGAATGCTTCTGTGATGGTAAACAAACAGCATTCATGTTTTACCGACTCTTTCAAACACAGTCTATCAGGGACGTGGACCTTAATATGACCTGAGAAGGGCCAAATGAAAACAGATAGATGAACGTTTAACCCGTAAAGCACCTTAAAACAGCCACTGACGACCAAAACATCTACTGATCTAAACTGTTTAATACCTGTTGATCCACTAATCCTATCAACACATGTAAATAATTGGTGTAAAATATAGTTTTTCATCTTTTCATGGTCATCAGATGTGACCCATTTGGACGTTCAGAGGCTCCATAGTGAACATGGAAACACCGTCATCTTCTACAACATTGATTCACCAGTAAAACCCATGGAATTTAACAAATGACAATGGACGGATACACTTGTTTTGACATTCAGTTAACCCTGTAAAGCCTGAACCATTAAATCATTGACAGAAAATTCCACTTCTTTGACAGTGGAGCCTTTATTGGTCCTTCTGAACAACAAAAACATTTTTTTTTTCAAATATCAATTTCCATGTATGAGTTTCAATTTTGTATCATATTTGATACATCGGGTCTCAGTGCTCAAATATTATTATTCTTGAACAAACAAAAACATAATGTAACACAAACATGTCGAACAAATTGATAATTCCTTTTCAAAATTGTCAAAGTTCTGCCTCCTTCCCCATTAATGACAATCTTGTAGTGTCACTGGAAAGGCCTCTGGTGAACGAATTCCTCCCCCCTGGTGGATAATCTGTGTATTGCATGTATCTAATTGTATACATCAGGTTTTTCAAGAAAAAAAAGTAGAGGGCTTCAAAACACATGTATCAAATATGATACATTTGGGGTTATAGAGTTAATGATATATTTAGCTAAAAAAGTCTCTTTTTCTTCAGTTTTCTCTGTTTTAATATCATAACCTTTGAATTTACTCTGAGATTTATGAACATCTACATGATCAGTAAGTTAAATATGGGAAAATACATGGTTTACACTGAAAAAAAAACTCTAAATAAAGAGGATAATATTGCAATAAATGGTGATAAATCACTTAAGAACGGATACTTTTTTCTCCTCGGCTTTTGAAACCATGTGAGATGTGAGTCCTTATTTTTTGTTGTTTTTACATTGTACAGCTTCTTATGTTTTTTAATCTATTCTGGTATTTTATTCTTTTAATTTTGGTTTTATTTATTCTTCTGTACAGCACTGTTTTCTTTTTTTGTGCAGTTCTATGTCTTTTAATCTATTCTTGTACTTCATTCTTTTATTTTGGTTTTATTTATTCTTCTGTACAGCACTTTGGTCCACTGTGGTTGTTTTAAAGTGCTTTACAAATAAAGTTGGATTGGATTGGACGTAAGAACAGTTAAATATAGAGTAAAATATCATTTGGGAAGTGACACAAAAGTAGCACTGGGTCTAAATGAATACAGGAGTGTACACAGCATACTCACTCAAAATAATAGTAGTCTTCAAACATACGTAAGTGCATATATACACAAGGGTGCCGCTATGAATTATGGGCCACATGAAAACATAATTGTTCTGGACCCTACATAAATTACTTATTTTCTCAATCTGTTGGACCATGTGTGTGTGTGTGTGTATGTGGGCTCCATAAACAACATCACTTATTATACCATGAAAACGAAAACTTACGCATTCACCGTTCCCCTCCTGACATCTACACCTCTCTTCTACAGCGAATCTAACACGAAATTTTCACAACTTCTATATCCACTGGACCCCTTTCACTGCTCCATGGGCCCCCCCACAAACACTGGGCCCTATGTATTTGTCATGTTGGCGCCCCAGCACATACATCACATATAATTTTACACTAATACATACATATATTGCCAACACAGTGGTGCAGTGGATAGTACTCAAGAGGCAGCGAAGGTCCTGGGTTTGATTCTAACACCAGTTGACAGGGGTGGGACCCTTCTGTGTGGAGTTTGCATGTTCTCCCCTGTGTCTGCGTGGGTTCTCTGCGGGTACTCCTGCTTCCTCCCACCATCCAAAGACATGCTCTAATAGGTTCATTAGTTATTCTAAATTGCCAGTAGGTGTGTAAATGTGAGAGTGACTGGGATAGGCTCCAGTGACGCTCTCGAGGGCAAGGCGGTTCAGAAGATGAATGAATGAATTTACACTTATCTGTGTCAGTAAAACACACAACAGAGCAGCTGCTCTCACCTTGGGACCCACATTTCCCCACAGTCATCGAATCAGGAATCACTTTTACACAAGCCAAACCAAGCTAATGTATTTTTACATTCATAAAACATTACCATACGCTTAAAAAAAAACCCAAAAAAACATAAAAGCAAATTATGCACACATTTCCACCTCTGCATTTGGACTATATTTGCCTAATAATAACTGGAAGCTGCTGATTCATTTGAAAAATTTACTGTGTAACTATTTACACACAAAGTAAAATCTTAAAAAAAAAAGGGGATTTTTTCCCCCCACTGTGAAAGCACTTTGGATTTCACCAGTTTTCAACCACAATCGCTGTAACTGATTCAGAAGGAGTCCGTGACCCACATTTGGGTCACAATAGACCAGGAACCATTCACTGGCAGCAACAGCAGCAGAAACCCATCCCAAATAATATTCATATGTGCCTAAAGATTGATTTTCTAAATTTTATTCAATAATTTCATTAATTGGTTTTACCTGTAAGACAGTTTACGAAGAGTATCATGTCACCAGTTTGCAAAGAATAAAAATAAGAATAAAAATAACAACTCAAAACCTAAACATCAATCCCAAATTATTGATTAATTACTTGGAGTTTAATGATCAGTGATTTATACCCTGTTCACAATAATACAAAGATTTTTTTAAAGAACATCCTCTGTTTAAAAAAAAAAAATCTGTCTATATGACTTTCATTTTACACAAAACACTAAAATGTATACAAACTGCTCCAAACACCCCATTTTACTCATGTTTATCATTGCTTTGAAATAAATCTGCACTTATACTGTTAAATCCAGGTGTATAATCTGCTGTAGACGGAGCTCAGTACGAACCAACCTACTCTTATGGACAAACCCACATCATGTAAAGACTACACTTTAATAACCTGAACCTACACTTAATGTAACTGAAGTTTATAACTGAACTGTAGATCACCTTCATGACAGATGAAATCCTCTGCATCTGCAATGTCCACTTTAATCCGTGGTGTGGTTTGTAGTCCAACAGAAACAATGATTTATCTGTGTGGTTGTTTTTGTGTTGTTGCACGTACAAAGGTTTTATAACAATTAAAGTGATATGGGCTGTTTAGTAAAATATCCATGTTAGTGTGGACAGGGTAAATGTTATTTGTGATTTAAAACAGCATTTACATGTGGACAAGAGGCCCAAACAAAGACAAAAATCCAGATTAACCCTATAATACCAAACGGATCACATTTGATATATGTGTTTTGAAGCCCTATGCAGGATCAGTGTGATTTTTTTTCTTGAAAAACCTGGTGTATACAATTAGATACATACAATGCACAGAAAATCCACTAGGGGGGAGGAATTTGTTCACCAGAGGCCTTTCAAGTGACACTACAAGATTGTCTTTAATGAGGAAGGAGGCAGAATTTTGACAATTTTGAAAAGGAATTACCAATTTGTTCGTTGTGTTGTATTATGTTTTTGTTTGTTCAAAAATAATATTATTTGAGCATTGAGACCCGATGTATCAAATATAATACAAAACTGAATCTCATACATGGAAAATGATATTTGAAAAAAACATTTTTTGGTTGCTCAGAAGGACCATTAAAGGCTCCAGTTTCAAAAAACTGGATTTTTCAGTCAGTGAATCAATGGTTCAGGCTTCACAGGGTTAATATGGACAGGGTATTAGATTTATTAACCTAGGCATTTATTACTTTGACTTTATTTCTAATAAGAAATAGGCAGGAAATACGAGCACAGTGTTGAAACACACACACACACACACGAACAAAAAAAGTCATAACAAGTTCTGCAGGTAAAGTGAATATGGAGTGTGACCTTCATTTGGATTCAGTGAATCTTCAGCTCTCTTGGGTCGACTGTCTGGATTTTTTCTTAAATAAGAAGAAGAGTTTTTGAAGATTTATTGAATTCAGATCACACCAATACCAACTCTACCTGCAGAGGCTATTAAGCTCTGAGATTTTTCTTTTGTGTGTGTTTCAATACTGTGCACATATTTCCTTCATATTTCTTGTTAGATATAAAGACACGTGCAAAAACAACAAAGCTAAAGGCTGAAAAGAAAATTTAGACTAACCATCTGTCAGCTTTTTACTTCTCCAAACAATCAGCACTAAAAATCCCCTTTTGGTCGAAATGTTTTAGACCTAAAAGTTGCGATGAAAAACTTTTCCCTCCTTGGGAATGAAAGTTAGCACTTCAATCAGATCCATGATAGAAGCTGTCTTGTAAGATTTCAAGGAATTTCTTGAACTGGCCTTGTAGTGTAACTCCTTTCACTACTATACAAGCTCAGGATGCTCCAAATACACATTTCATTCATAATATAACCACTGTTGCACCGACAAGAACCTGTGCATACTTCGGTTTTACCATGTGACTTTCTACATTTTTACTGCCAAGAAATGTTTCATTCAATATCTAAAAAAAGTGGTAAAAGTAATTACGGCTTGGTAAAGATGTGTTAAACCAAATATCTACTGCTTAGGTTTTATGAGAAGAAGCGTTTGTGCCAAAATCCCTTCAGTCAGAGTAACCTTCTAAGCATTCAGGTGGAGAGGAGTACATCATAATTTCAAACAAAAATAATGTTTTACAGTATTAAAGGGTGCAAGGAGGTAGGGGTAGTTGAACTAAAACCCTAATTTGCACGGTTTACCCTCCGATCACTTGCATTGTCTTTGTAAAGTGAAGGTTTGATGATAAATGTGCTCAAAATAGAAATGCAGTCACACATGCACATTTGCATTTAGTACATGCTTTCCGTTTTAACTAACTTACACAAAAGAATTCCATTGGCTGCCATAACATTTTTCCAAATTTGTGATATGATAATATGCAGGTATAACCAAACACAGAAAAAAAAAAGTTTCCTGACTGAGAAAGTGCAATTAGCAAATAAGTTCCAGGAATGAGCAATCCACCAGTAGATATTAGAGGGTTTTTTTTGTTTGTTTTTTTTTTTGAATATGCAACAATACAAAGTTATCTTACTTAGTCCTTACAAATTAAACAGGTAGTAAGAAGTCATGGAAGAAAACAAAAAAAACAAAAACAAAACTAATATGTGACTTCATTTGCACATTCAAAAAAGAGTGGGAGGAATGCTGCGTTCCATGCAACCCGTAACTCATGTTTTTCCAACCTTCTACCGGTGAAACGGCACTGGAATGGCAGTCAAACCTGTGACCTCCCACCCGTGAACTCAAACTAGATTGATGTACTCCCATTTCTGAGTTCTGACATCACGTAGCAATGGCAGCCCCTATGGATGCGGTGTTTATACAGATTGTTTATTAAAACAAGGTATTGCTCTGATATTATTTATCTGCAAATGTTCTGCATAATCAGCAGCTACTGTAGCGTTAGCTAGTTTTCAGTCCATTGAGGACAAGAATAAATCAATACCAAATACGTATCCAAATATACAAATAACATAAGATAAAAGGTAGAACAGCTTCTCTTGCCTCATGCACCGTTTTTCCTCCTGTGTTTCCCTCAAATAAGCAAAGAACGAGCACCTTCGGCGATAGAAATGATTGTAAATGAGCATAACATACAGTCCACCATGCTGGTTTGTTTACATCTAGCTACCACAATTCCTTGCGTTCAGGCAGTTTGGCATGACTTGCCTGGAATGTTACGTTACGTTGTAATACAACCCTCCCTCCATTCCATTTATGTTGTCCATCACTGTCTATAGCAGAGGTCTCAAACATGCGGCCTGCGGGCCAAATGCGGCCCGCCAAAGGTTCCAATCCGGCCCGTGGGATGAATTTACAAGGTGCAAAAATTCCACAGTCAAGGTTGTCGAACTCATTTTATTTCAGGTTCCACATTCAGACCAATATGATCTACAGTAAAATAATAACATAATAACCTACAAATAATAATGACTCCATATTTTCTTCTTGGTTTCATGTGAAAAAAAATATTACATTATGCCTATAAATAATGACAACTTCAAATTTTTTGTCTTTGTTTTAGTGCAAAAAATAACATTAAATTATGAAAATATTTACATTTACAAACTATCCTGCAACAATAAAACATGAATAACCTGAACAAATATAAACAACCTGAAATGTCTAAAGAAAATTAAGCACAAGTTTTACAATTTTCTGCCTGTTACTAAGTGTTTAATGTCTTTGTAGATCTGATCCATAATGCACATGTAAAAATAATAAGTTGAGGCATAATATTGTTAAAATTGCACTTAATTCTCTTAAGAAATTTCAGTTTTTTCAGGTTATTCTCATCATTTTTGTTGGGATAGTTTATAAAAGTAAGAATTTTCATAATTTAATTCATAATTTATTTTTTTGCGCTAAAACAAAGACAAAAATTTGGAGTTGTCATTATTTACAGGTTATTATACTATTATTTTACTGGTCCGGCCCACTGGAGATCAAATCAGGCTGAATGTGGCCTCTGAAAGAAAATGAGTTTGAGACCCCTGGTCTATAGGCACCATATTTATATATCTAAAACCGCACCTGTCCAAATCTGTATATATTCAAATACGTATTTATATATTTCTTTTTATATTTATAACCATTTACACTACATTCATATCAAACCATATTTGCACTCTCCTTTTAAGCACCTTTTAAACACTTTTTTATTCAAATTTATATGACTGTTTTACGTGTATGTGTATGTTTGCTGCTGATAACACTGTGAATTTCCCCATTGTGGGATTAATAAAGGAATATTTTATCTTATCTTATCTTATCTTATCTTATCTTATCTTATCTTACAAAGTCGTGAGTCGTGGTTTGAAGTCGTGACTTTCGGGCTCAAAAAAACAGCCTGGAACACAGCAGAAGTATAATTTATTTAATCCCACCCCTTCTCCACACAACAGTCTATCGTTTATCTTCCTATCAGCAGAATATATGACATGTCAAAGAAGAGTGTTTAACCCACAGAGACCCAAACAACCACTGGTGACCAAAATCATCTACTCATCTGAAATGTTTAATAACTTCTGAACCACTGAAATTATTAATCAATATAAATAACTGGTGTAAAAGGCAGTTTGTCGTCTTTTCATGGTCATCACATATGACCCATTTGGATGTTCAGAGGCTCCGTAGTTGCCTTGGAAACACCGTCATCTTCCACAAAACTGATTTACCAGTAAAACCAGTGGAGTTTGACCAAAGACAGTGGATGGACATACTTGGTTTATGTTCAGTTGATTGTATATTTTGCTGAAAAAGTCACATTTTCTTTACTTTTCTCTTTTGCTCATATAATAGCCCTGAACATTAATCTGAGATTTTATGAATATCTACACAATCAGTGAATTAAATGTAGGAAAATACGTGATTTTCACTGAAAAATACATAAAATACAGAGGAAAATGTTATAGTAAATGGTGATAAATGACTTAAGAAAGGATAAATAGAGAGAGAGAAATTCATTTTCTTTCAGTCGTTACGGGTTAAAGCTGTAACTGTGCGTTTTCTTCTGTTAACAAATTAACAAATTCTTGCCAATACCTTCATACTTCAGCTGCTGGTTATTGAACTTCATGTGTGATAAGAGCTTCACTTGAATCACCTCAATTATAACTTTGTATTAAAAGTTTAACAGTGAGCGATACACACAAAGTCTTGCCCAAAAAAGCAAAAAACATCCTGAATAAATGAGTCTAAAGTTGAGTCAGTCACGCCTTTTTTTACAGCAATTTTCCGAAAACCAAAAGTATACACAAGTGGAGTCCATACAAATTAAGATTTTAGACACGAAAAATTGAAGAAAAGTGGAGACTGTGACAAGGATAATTACAACAAAACATTCCCAAAGAGACAAAATGCAAAATTGGTTATTAAAATGTTTAGTGTCTTTTGCACATCTTATATTAGATTGCTTTTCTCTTTTTAATTTAAGAAAAAGACAGTTTTAAAAAGTCTTAATGATCACCGACAACAATTTTACAAATAAGAAATTGAAGAACAAAGATAAGTCTCTGTACAGGACACATTTAATCAAATAGTTTTTCATGTTTCCTGCTAATGAATTACAAGTTTCGGTGGTCACACAGATCTAATTAAAATAGCTGCTTTCATTTCACAAGGAAATTGAAACTTTTCCTGCCCTGTGAGGGGTCTGCCTCATTATATCACCAGGGTTAACATGTATATCTGCAGATATCTGTGTTTCCTGTTCGCTGACTGAAATGTCATACACACAAAGCCTGTAAAACACATGAATCCCTTTAACCCATAAACGCCAAGTGCTACTTTTGTGTCAGATCCCAAATTGATTTTTCCCTCTATCTAATTGTTCTTAAGTGATTTATCACCATTTATTATAATATTATCCTGTGTATTTTTGCACTATTGCAAAAATACTGGTGCATTTGCATTATATAATATAATATTTTTGCACTGTAAATCACGTAATTTCCAATATTTTATTTGGATATTCATGAAAACTCAGTATTTTCAAAGGTTATAATATCAAGACAGAGAAAATTTGAAAGAAAAAGTGACTTTTTCAGTAAGTATATCATTAACTGAATGTAAAACCAAAAGCGTCTATCCACTGTCATTGATCCAACTCCATAGGTTTTACTGGTGAATTAATGTTGTAGAAGATGACAGTGTTTCCACAGTAACTACAGAGCCTCTGAACGTCCAAATGGGTCATATCTGATGACCATGAAAAGATGAAAAACTGTATTTTACACCAATTATTTACATGTATTGATATACAGGGGTTGGACAAAATAATGGAAACACCTTCACCTCAAGATGATAATGCCCCAATCCATACAGCTAGAATTGTTAAAGAATGGCATGAGGAACATTCTAATGAAGTTGAGCATCTCGTATGGCCGGCACAGTCCCCAGACCTCAACATTATTGAGCATTTATGGTCAGTTTTAGAGATTCAAATAAGACGTCGATTTCCACCGCCATCGTCTCTAAAAGAGTTGGAGGGTATTCTAACTGAAGAATGGCTTAAAATTCCTTTGGAAACAATTCACAAGTTGTATGAATCAATACCTCGGAGAATTGAGGCTGTAATTGCCGCAAAAGGCGGACCTACACCATATTAAATTATATTTTGTTGATGTTTTAAGGTGTTTCCATTATTTTGTCCAACCCCTGTATTTAATGGATCAACAGGTATCAAACATTTTAAATCAGTAGATAGTTTTGGTTAATAGTGGATGTTTGGGTCTTTATGGGTTAAACGTCTTTTTGCTACAGATACCTGTCTTCTGTTTGATGGGGCAGTTTTCTGTTGCCTTCGCTACGATGCAGATGTGGTTTCTGTTTGAAAAGCAGCCTTGGAGCTCCTCCGGGAGTACTGGCAAAAAAGAATGTCCCCAACCAAAGCGCTGTTATGTCTTGAAAATAATCATGGACTAAAGTACAGCAGCCTCATCTGGCTCCTGTAGTGTTGTGTGTTTTGTTCTTGTGCCAGCAGACGGCTGTGGGTATTAGAAACACACTTCAGAATGAGTGTTTCAGCAGAGGAGGATCAAGTCCTTCATTACTGGTTTTTCTCAAAACATCAGTAAACACAAAGCTAAACCAATCAGACCAACCTGTGACATACATTGACTTTTATTCATAATCAGAAAATTGATTTCCATGGAGATTACATCAGCATAGACTGCAAATACAGTCAATTACATTCATGGTCAAACATCCAGTATTTATACCAGCATAGAAAAATGACAATTTCACTTATCTGTCCTACAGCATAGATTCTGTTTTATATATATATATATATATATATATATATATATATATTTTTTTTTTTACATCTTTATGATTTTTCACCATGGCCGAGATCTACTAAAGATTCCTTTTGGTTTCTGGAATAAACACGATCAGCGATGCAGACTCAGTCGTCTCTAAAATGTACTGTGTAAATGCAGCTCATACAATTTCAGCATGAGCCCTCTTGAAGTCGTGAATAAACTGACAGATCAATCCAAAGAGCTCCTGAGAGTCTTGATCCACTGGTTCTCCAAATTTAACCTTGACAAAAGAAACACAGAATGAGCTGCTTACAAATTTAAAAAAAAACTTTAAGCTTCCAACAAGACCACTTTCCAAGACCTTTGAGCTACTTAAATATAACATTTTTTTTTTATTTAACAAGGAAATTTACTTTGTTGAGAAACTGGTACCTGGGTCGTGCATATTATTGCTTAACAATAGTCTTTTGAGTAATTAACTCATATTCTGCTACAGCATGCAGTCCATTTCTCAAGAGCTCTTATTCAGTGAGGTAGCTGTGTAGTACTGAATTAATACTTAAAGTTAGAAGGCTGAGGGTCACTGGCATGAAAACTATGAATAAATCTCCAGTCAAATTTTATCACAAAGGGTCATAGTGGCAAAGTGTATTAATTGGCTGAGTGCATGCAATGGACTGCACAAGCATCAGGACTGATTTTTTATGCATTTTCACTATAAGTTTTGACCAAAATGACTGAACCCTTGTGTGCAAATAACCTGTGACTAATAATGAGAAGGTTTATCCAAATACTTTTATGACCTAATGCTTTTATAGCTGTGCTTTTGGCTTCAAGTTTGGGCACTTAGGTAATATTACGGGCTATATTATTGCAACAGAGACGAGCTTTGTGAACAATTCCACTATTTTTTTTTTTTCTACATTAGAGTCATTTTACTTCTAAGTGTAGTACAATTTGACTGATGGTAGATTTTTAAAGGGGCTATATCAGTGGTGTCAAACATGTGGCTCGGGGGCCAAATGCGGCCCGCCAAAGGGTCCAGTTTGGCCCCTGGGATGTTTTTGCCAAGTGCAAAAATTCCAGTCTTGAATTGAATTAAGCAAGAAAAATTTAGCTTGAATTAAGGAAAAAATCTTGAATTAAGCCAAAAAAAATCTTCAATTAAGTAAAAAAAAATCTTCAATTAAGTAAAAAATAATCCTCAATTAAGCCAAAAAAAATCTCAAATTTAGCAAAAAATCTTGAATTAAGCCAAAAAAAATCTTGAATTAAGTAAAAAAAAAAAAATCTTGAAATAAGCCAAAAAAAATCTTCAATTAAGTTTTAAAAAAATCCTGAATGAAGCCAAAAAAAAATCTTCACTTACGTAAAAAAAAAAAAAATATATATATATATATATTGAATTAAGCCAAAATAAATAAATAAATAAATCTTGAATTAAGTAAAAAAAAAAAAAATCTTGAATTAAGCCAAAAAAAAAAATAATAATAAAAAAAAAATCTTGAATTAAGCCAAAAAAAATCTAGAATTAATAACTTCATTTTATTTTCTTTGTTTTAGTGCAAAAAATAACATTAAATTATGAAAATATTTACATTTACAAACTATCCTGTAACACTAAAACGTGAATAACCTGAACAAATATGAACAACCCGAAATGTCTAAAGAAAATTAAACACAATTTTCTGCCTGTTCCTCAGTGTTTAGTGTCTTTGTAGATCTGATCCATAATGCACATGGAGAAATGATAAGTTGAGGAATAATATTGTTAAAATTGGACTAAATTTTCTTATGTTTTTAAATTTAAATTTCAGGGTTTTTTTGGTGGGGGGGTAGATAATAAAAGTAAGTATTTTCATAATTTAATGGGGGGGTTTTACACTAAAATATAGACAGAAGTTTGGAGTTGTCATCATTTATAGGTTATTATGTGAGTATTTTTCTGGTCCAGCCCACTTCAGATCAAATTTAGCTGAATATGGCCCCTGAACTAAAATGAGTTTGACACCCCTGGGCTATATGTAATATTTCTACTTTCAGGTGTTTAAAAAAATTACTTAAAATTGAGTGTTTAGAATAAAGAGTTGTGACATTATGTCAAAGATGCCAATGTATTAGACTGTAGAGATATGTGCTGGATATATTCATACCAACTGTCTGACTTTTTAACCTTTATTCGAACCTTTATTTGTCTGACACATTTATATGACCACTAGAGGGAGTAGTGAGTCACTCTCTGGTCTCCCATGGTGAAGAAAGAATGAGAAAGTGACCAGATGGGATGAGAACCACTAAGAAACCACTTTTAGAACCAAAGAAAGTGTCAAAATGAGAAAAGTTAAAAGCACTATTGTCGTTTTCACTACTGGACACAGCGCAAAATGAAAAGAATGGACTTTGATGCTAAAATTGCTGCATTTCTTCTACACTGATGAGTTTGATTATGAGATTTATGAAAGTATAAAGTTATTATGTGATGTTATTACATTTGTTGATCCATGGTTCAGACTAAACCAGTGGTTCTCAGCCTTTTTTGGCTGGTGACCCCATTTTAACAGCAAAAATTTCTGCCAACCCAGACATTCAGAACGGAGACTTTTTTTTTTTTTTTTGCTAAAATTAATTTATTTTTGATCATATAATAGTTTGCTATACTATGTTGCAAATAAATATTAATTTTAGACGACATTTAGTCTATATAATGTATATTATTATGGACGGAGGCAGAAAAGCCAGGTGTAGATTACTGCACAAAGTGAGAATTTTATTTTCCTTGGTCAGGATATGTACAGTCAGTCCAGCTTGGATTTACAAGGCTGACATTTAATACTGAACAAATAATAACACAAACTATGAATTATGAAAGAGCTGCAGCATCTGAAACCGACCACAATGAACATTTGAAAGATAAACAGTACCACAGTGCTTCAGTTTCAGCTTCACAGTTTATCATGTCTTTTATGGTTTGGGACTGTCCCTCTCAACTCACCACATATTTTTTATTAGTAAGTTATTTTTTGTAATTTTTATCAGTTACTATGAATTCCAGGCAACCCCATCTGAATTCCAGGCGACCCCACATAGGGTCCCGACCCCAAGGTTGAAAAACACCGGACTAAACCATGACAGTTCTGACCTTGTTTGTTCGATTCCAAACAGATCTTCAGTTTCTTCTGTTGACAACACAAACCGTACAGAAAACAGATGTGATGTGTGGTTTTGCTGTGACTGTTTCTAAGCTAAAAGTGCTGTAATGTAAACTATCAGCTGAGCAGCACATGAAGATTAACAGACACTGTTATTTTGGCAAACTATCAAAATTTCTCAGGAGCTCTTATTCAATGAGGTAGTTGGTTATTGTGGTTATTTTGAGTTTTACTATGAATTTTTGTTTAAAGAGGAAAACTTGATACAATAATGCAGATGTGTATAGTCGTAAGAGAGTTCTTGTGTGTAACAGCTGTTTCCTTTTTGGAGAAAACCTCGAGAGTAAATAATACTGTAAACAACAACAAGCTTCAGTCTTTTTTCTGTCCTAGCATTAATTCTGTGGCAGCGGTGGCCAGCCTATTTGCTGGTTCACCACTGCCCCTTGCTGTTCATAGTTGGACTTAATTTATGAGTCTCAAAACTACAAACTAGTCATTTTACTGTGTTGGAGGGGGGTCTGTATCAGCTGTCTCATGGTACATCCACAAGATCAGACCATGACCTCTGATTGTGGATCTGTTCTGTTGTGTTTTCCTATAGTTGGAAAAGACTGACACATTTCTCACATCTCTTTACATATATTATTGTATGCAATGTGCAAATCAGTCTGCTTAAATTTCTCCTCATATATATTGAAACTAATTGATATATTGATATGCTTTGACTTGTGCCCAGTGCAACACATCAGTTCAGCCAAAAGAAAGGGTTTTTATTTCAGGAAAAATCATTTCAAACATTCAGAGTGACAAATAAATGTTTTTTTATTGTACATGTTCATACTGTGTCCTGTAAGGATCAATAAAAAATACACAGCCAAGCTTCAAAAAGACTTTGAAAAAATAATAGGACAGTCTGTTATATAAATCAATGTTTTTCCAAGAGTGTATCAAATGTCTTTGGGTCTCATTAATGAGTAAGGACATGAACGATAATGAGATCGATTGGTGTTTGGAAGTGCAGGTTGAATCACAGCAGAGCAAAGATGACTTTAGCTACAAAATAACTTGCTGGTAATTGTTTTGGTTTCCCTTTAGATGTACATAATTGTTTTACTTGTACTTACAGAACTCACTGTGAATGTCACTGTGAAAAATTAGTCACAGACACACTGCAGTTCTCTATATGTGCAAAGCAAAACACATATCCCAAAGGATATAAATGTAAATAAAGTAACAACTCCAGACACTGCAACAGTCATTGCATCGAATAGAAGCGTCTCATCTTTAATCTTCTGGTTTTAGTTATTTGCTGTGAGAAGTGAGATTAAAAACACCTTATCTGCAGTCACTGAGGTGGAATTGATTATGCAATATCTTGCCTTTCCTGATACTGTCTATTGATGATACGTATGTTCTGAATCATATTAGTTATACCATATACAGGGTGTGTCAAAAAAAAAACTAGACATTTTGAAAAATTAGCCCCAGTTCCGCATTTGATAATTTTTGGGAATTTTCTTTTACAGACATCGGTAGGTAGGGGATTGGTGGATATTTGTCCAAATTTACAGACCCAGGTTTCCATGCATGATTGAGCAGGGGCAAATTGCGCAATCCAAAATAAACTGGTTTGCGTGAAGTAGCGGTGGGATTTAAATCCAATCAACAGTCATGGGAGGGGACAATGGGTATGCCTCTTGTTTTCCACAAAATTGCTAGGTTACAGCATTATGCAACTTGTTTAGGCCTGAAAATGTCACTGAGGACAGGCCTAGTTTGAGTTAGGGTTAAGGTTAACCTAAACAAGTTGAATTAACTTTGAAAGGCAGGAACAGCTGCCATGGGTAAAGAAATGAAACTGACATGGTGGCCAAAGTGTTTTTTTTTTTTTTTAATTGAACTTGCGAAAATTACAAACTCTCAACGAGGATAATAATACAGTAATACAAATGAACATAAATAAAATGAAGTACAAAAATCATGGGGATATGTAGGACAAGAGCAAAAATACATTCAAATACAATGCAGTGCAAATCATTAGGCATTTTAGGTGGCCAAAGTGTTTATGCTGTAACCTGGCAATTTTGTGGAAAACAAGATGGATGCCCATTGTCCCCTCCCATGACCTTTGATTGGATTTAAATCCCACCGCTACTTCTTGCAAACCAGTTTTAACTTGGATTGCGCAATTTGCCCCTGTTCACTCATGCATGGAAACCTGGGTCTGTAAATTTGGACAAATATCCACCAATCCCCTACCTATCGACATCCATAAAAGAAAATTCCAAAAATTATCAAATGCGGAACTGGGGGTAATTTTTCAAAATGTCTAGTTTTTTTTTTATACACCCTGTAGTTGTCAGTTGTAGGGTTGATTGTAAAAAAAAAAAGGTGTGCAACACATGTGTATGTGGAAAATCTATTATATTATCATAAATAAGGGGCTTTGTAAGAGCAAACATATTACATAAAATGTCTCTTTTGTTTAGTGATTTCAATGTTTTTGCCCCTAGAGCAGGAAGTATTAAATGTTCTCTCTAAAATACATCCCCCAGAAGGTTTTTTTTTTTTTTTTTTTTTTTTTTAAGATTGTTTTATATTTCATAATTTTGCATGTTGTCTGTTCACGGGCATCATTATGAATTCTCCTTCCCCTTTATAAGATGTGACTAAATATGACACCTTTACCCCAACCTGCTGCTCCGTTGCACAGCACCACAGCTTAACCATTCTAAGTCATTTTCTCAGATGCTCCTAAGGGGTTTCTTTATATATGCAGGACGTTTCAGAAACAGCATTCAAGCTTGGTTCTTTTGCAGCATAATCACAAGGAGGGGGCGAGGACACAGATGTGACCTTAAATGTCACCGGTCTGATTCAGACTCAACCTGGAGGATGGATGCATGACAACACTCAGGAAGAAACAGACTGACCTGATAAGAATAGTAGTGTATTAATTCACATGTGGGTTATCGTGCCCTGGGGTCAACTGAGGCTAAAGTAGAAGATTATTCCGGTTTTACTTACAATTTTCTACTTAAAGTTCTATGACCGCCTGAAAAATTGAGTGCCTCACATGTTAGAAAATGATCTAATTTTCATTAAACATGCAGTGATGGTGGTGCATTGTGGCGCTGCAGCGTGATGGTTACAAAATGCGACTCTGATTGGCCTGCAGGGGACATGACAGTTAAAGGTCAAATTGTTAAACTTTAAAAGGCCACAGCTGCTGCAAGAGCAGAACAATTTCAATAAAAAACTTAGAGGAATAATTTATCTTGTAAGGATTTTTCGGTAAAGGGGCTTGATAGCGTGCACATAAGCTATAAACCCCCGGCTGATTTTTCTCTTAAACTCTAAACTAGTCATTTTAAAAAGAGAAAAGCAGCTGTGATTTGTGCCCAGCAAAATATCAGAAGGACACCACTGTTATTTTGTCTTCAGTTTTATCTTTGCTTACTTGTGTGTGAGTTGTGGAAAAGATTTTAAGTGCATTGGAATCTAATTGTGGGTCCACTATAACACAATTCAGTGCTAAGCCTAAAGCTTACAGCTAACCCCTTCATACTTCAGCGCTCAAACACAGCATGAAGGGCTGGCAGAGTGTGTGCGATGATGGATTGTCCATAGAGATGTAAGAAAGGTGAGAAAATAGGTACTACTTTCATATTGATTATTTTTGGTGGTGGCTCTGTAAAAAAGAAATAGCACCTGTTAAGATGTCAAAAGTAAGCTTGAGCCCCATAAACCTAATCTAACCAGGTTAGTGAGCAAAGAAAATGCTCTCCTTTATTACTGAGAGCGTGATAAAAGAACTCACTGGGACCAGAGCCTCCACTAAATCTAATGATATGTGAGACAGAGCACGAACACAAGTGCACTTCTACACACTTCTGGAACAAAATCATTAAATAATATCTTTTGATCTTCAAGAGTCCAGTCAACATCAAAAGGAACTAAACTAATAAATCATGAAGTATTAATGAATGCATTCCACTATGTTACCTATATATTTACTGATTAACCAGTTACTCCAAACATAAACTACTTCTCCATTTAACCCTTTCATGCATGACATCCACATAATTTAATTCATTTTCCAAAGGATTATAAAGGCAATATTCTCCAAACCACATGGGGGCAGTCTCTATAGACCCGAAGCAATACAATGAAAAAAAAGGATCATCTTAGTTGTAGAATTTGGACTGCTCTGTGATCTCCTAAAGTTAACCTCGTAAGACCCAACTATGGTTTCACTGTCCATGTTTGTGGACAAGAGTACAAGAGACTGTCCACAGCAAAGGACATCCCATAAAAATATTTTTTAAAAATTCCTTCATTCATTCATTCACTTATTTGTTTTGAGCAGAAGAAAAATGTAAAAAAAATTTGTGGACAAGAAACTAATATCCGAGCAAATACATTAATAAATAAAGATGATCAAGACAAAATAGCAATAGCCATGTACACTAGTAATAAAATAAATTCAACATGTACTGCTCAAAAAGGAGTGGGAAGAAGAAAACTTATTAAATCCCACCCCCATCTCACATTTATACCACATAACCCATTACTTTTGCTTCCTTAATGATATAATAACATCTGTTTAGAGTCCTAATAATGTAAATAACCGATAGAAAACAGATTAGGAAAACTACATAACTTATAATACAATATATTTCAACAATAATCACATACCAACATGGTAAATAACGACAAGCACATACCAACAAAAGTCCAGGATCAGCAAAAAATGCATCTGAAAAACTCTGCATCATGATGTTTCCAATATAGGCAATTATTTAATTAAAAAAAGCCAAAACTTGTACTTTCCTGGGTCCCAGGAGGTGAAATATCTTCTTGATAAAACCATATTAAAAAAAAACAACAAAACAACTAAATGCATTTCAACTTTAGCCTAATTATGAGTAATAAAATCAATGTAAAAAAATAAAAAATAAACTAATTTTTTTTTTTTTTTATAATTCATGCATGAAAGGGTTAAGCTATAGACAAAAAAAAAAAAAAACTTTGTGTTTTGAGTCTTTGTGGGCTCATACGTTGCTCTTTTAAAAAACCCATCCAAACCCAGTAGGGGTGCTATCACAGCCTCTCATTTTTATACTTTTGTAGATCACTCACTCCCTATCGTTTCAATGTGACATCACACATTAAGGGTCAAGATGAACTTTGGCAAAAAAAAAAAAAAAAAGAAAAAAACATCAATTACTTACTAATCCTGAGGAAATTATCCCAAAGAATAAATCGAGCATATTTCAAAGCTACAAATCAGCCGTCGCTGCTGTTAAATGATGTGGAATCCATGGACCTGTACTGTATATCAGATGCATTATATATATATGTGTCTGAGCCCTCAAGGACACCTGGTGAAAAAGAAGTAACCTTGGGGACTTCTTCCTTTAAAATATATGTACTCTGCCAGCATAGATAGGGGAGATAAAATGACAAATAATTGAAGAGGGCCATCTAGACTCCACAGGAACAGAGGAGCATCTATCTCAGAGGCTGTGCAAAAGAGATATTGAAATAATAAGTCAAATATTACCAGTATGACAGAGTAGAGTTTCTTCATTTCCTCACATGTCTTCGTCAGCGCCGAAAGCTCTGTGTTGTATTTGTCAATTGCCATCTGGGGTTTAAAAAAAGAAGCATAAAAAGCCTGTGATGAAATTATTCAGTCATTCATTAAATTTCACCATTTAATCATTGATCAAATCAAACTGATGCCGTTAAATGGAATGACTCCTAACCGCCACAGCTGTCATTTTTACACCATGTAAACCGGGGGTGTCAAACTCATTTTCTTCTGGGGGCCACATTCAGCCCTATTTAATCTGAAGTGGGCCGGACCAGTAAGATAATAACATGATAGCCAATAAATAACAACAACTCCAAATTGTTTTAGTGTAAAAAATGACATTCAATTATACCAATATTTACGTTTACAAACTATCCAAATAAAAAGGATGTGAATAACCTGAAAAACATGAAATTTGTTAAGAAATATAAGTAGAATTTTATCAACACTGTGCCTCAACTTATCGCTTATACACATGCATTACAGATCCGATCTACAAAGGGACAAAACTTTTAGTAACAGGTAGAATATTGTTAAAATTGCACTTAATTTTCTTTAGGCATTTCAGGTTGCTCATATTTGTTCAGGATATTCACATTTTATTGTTAAAGGATAGTTTGTTAATGTAAGCATTTTCATAATTTAACGTTTTTTGCACTAAATCAAAGAGAAAAAAAATGGTGTTGTCATTATTTATTGGTTATTATGATATTATTTTTGAGTTTAATGCCCTAACTTGCACTTTGCAAATTCATTCCACGGGCCGCATTGAAACCTTTGGCAGGCCGGTTTTGGTCCCTGGGCCCCATGTTTGACACCTGTGGACCAGATCCAGTCACAGGCTTAGTTATTTTTAAAGCATGTGGCCCCCTGCATCAAGGACAACAACAACAATTTGATTCTTTTATAAGTGAAAAATAAATTGCCATGTTTTATTGTTCTGCCTAGTAGAATGAAAACTGAAAATAGATTTTAATCTCACACCAGTGCCACATAAAGATGCACTACAGAGCAATGTTTTGATGAGTGATACAAATTTGTGTCTGTGGATGAAAAAAAATACAGTGAGATGTAGAGGACTAATACATGACGTTTACTTTTTGTCTGAAAAAAAAAAAAAAAAAATCATATAATAGATAAATTAATGCAATTCTTCCTCTTCTACCTTAATTCATAAAGATCTAAAACCATGGCGACTCAAACCATCTACCTGTTGATCCTCTAATCCTATCAATGTATGTAAATAATTGGTGTAAAATACAGTTTGTCATCTTTTCATGGTCGTCAGATATGACCCATTTGGATGTTCAGAGGCTCCATAGTTACCATGGAAACCCTGTCATCTTCTACAACATTGATTCACCAGTAAAACCCATGGAGTTGGATCAATGACAGTGGATGGACACTTGGTTTTACATTCAATTAATGATATACTTAATGAAAAAGTCACTTTTTCCTTCACATTTTCTCTGTTTTGATGTAATAACCTTTGAAAATATTGAGTTTTCATTAATATCTAAATTAAATATAGAAAAATACATGATTTACAATAAAAATGCAAAAATACAAAGGATAATATTATAAGAAATGGTGATTAAATAGAGAGAAAAATTTATTTGAGATCTCACATAAAAGTAGCACTGGGCCTTTATGGGTTAAAGTAAGTCATGTGTTATACAGTAAAACCCATGGAGTTGGATCAATGACAATGGATGGACACACTTGTTTTTACATTCAGACATTAATATTTTTGCCAAAAACGTCACTTTTTCTTCAGTTTTCTCTGTTTTGATCTAATAACTTTTGAATTCACTATTGAGTTTTCATGAACATCTAAATTAAAAATATGGAATTAAATGTAGGAAAATACACGATTTACTGTGAAAATGCAAAATATAGAGCATAATATTGTAATAAATACTGATAAATTGCATAAGAAAGGTTAAATTGAGAGGAAAAATTCATTTGGAAACTGCCACAGAAGTAGTACAGGGTCTTTATGGGTTAAAGAGTGACCATGTTTGCATGTGGAATAAACAAAAACAGTGTGACAGTGTGTGCATAAAACACAACAAGAAGACAACTACAAGTCCATAGAAGTACATTTACAACCTTGAACAGCACACCACAGTGTACCTTTAAAGACCCAGTGTGTAACATTTAAGAGGAACTAATCAGACACTTGGACTGAAGACAACAGTTTCCAGTTTGTCCCTGTTTGTTTTCACTGGTGATGAAAATGTAACAGCAAATCTGTGGTTTATTAGATTGTGTTTCAGTCACATGTATCACTGTCAGCCACTTGTATTAGTCCTAATGTTTACAATAAATGATATTGTGACTCAGCTGGGAAATTAGGGACATGTTTGGTATGTTTGGTTATTTTTACCTTTGGTTTTTACATAAAAGTACGTGGTTCAGTTAAATGACAGACTGTGACACTGCTGTAAATGGGGTTGACCTGTCATAGACCTGTCACTTGTCTCATAAAATGATCTTTATATGTATGTGTGTAATTTTAATTGTGTTTTATTTATTTTAACAAATTTGTATGGTCACCTTGAGTGTCCTGAAAGGCACCAATAAATAAATTTTATTATTATTGTTATTGTTCTTATTCTTATTCTTATTATTAAGGATCATCTCAGAGGTTGTCTGATTGTTATGGAGCCAAAAGTTTTCACAAAATAGTTGATTTATTCAGTGAATTGAGCCACTTCTCCCATTGAACACCAAACAGAAGTGTCATTTTGTCCCTTCTAACTGTATCTGTCTCTTCTAATGTATGATGTATTTATATTTAAAGACTGAGATGTTGCACCTTAAGTCTAAATTTCTTTTTGTTGAATGACCCTTTTATGGCATTTAGAGAGATATTCCAAACGAAAAGCAGGAACTAGTACATACTGTACAAATTTCTGTTGTAATTTTGTTATAATAGAGTGTTTTGATATGTATATTTGGTATATATATATATATATATTTAGAACTTTACATATATATTTTAGTATTGATAATGTCTTTACTGGATTTTTCATTTTACTTGCACAAAACAAATGTAACACAACCATTTCACTTGGAATTAATACAGTATTCTGGTTCTAAAATAAACAGATATTTCTGTAATAACACACAAGAAACAGCAGGTAACGTAAACAGCTACTACTAACTTCATAATATAGTATTTATTTGGTCAACATAAACTCTTTTGTGTTCTCTGAGATCAGATAACTAATGTTAGCTCACCTAGTAACAGATGTTAACAAAGGTACATGAACATTTATAGGTTATTCATTTTACATCAGGTGGTTGTGTATCATTTGAGGCTGAATAAATTCTGCACATCCCATGAAATAACCATCAGTTAGACTGGTTTCAGACATATTTGTGTTGTTGTACTTAACTACATTAGCTAGTGTTTTACCTCAGAGTAACCTTAGGTGATTAATATTGATTGATAGGTCGATATTAAAATTGCCACAGATACATAGTATTTTTTTTTTCACAGGGAAAAATAGTTTCTCCATCCATTCACTGAAAAGTTCAATACTTGAACCAGGTGATCAATATATACAACTAATAATTATATTTTTCTTCTTTTCATTGTGGATCTCTACAGTCACACATTCCATCGTTTTATTTATTTCTAATGTCATCTCTGTTAAGACCATACATTTTACTGATTTATGAATGACAGATAATAAAATTCAAATACATATTGAAGATGTTTCTGTGAACGTCTATCCATTATTTCACAACTATGATTACGGAAATTTGCCACTATTTCCATTAGAATACCTGTTTTCTATCTGACTAATCACTTAAACTAATATAATATCAAAAACAAGAGAAAACTCCACAGATTCTCAAACATCCTCAAACTAAAATACACATAAGTTTGTTTTTCTTCATCAGTTATTACGCAATAAATAACATAATCACTCACATCCAGCTGTTAAAAAAAAAACAACTAAAATACATCTGCTGTTAGACGTGTTCTATAATAGATAATAAAAACAGTCCTAAAAATATTAATTATTGAATGACTGGGCTTAGTAGTGTGTCCTTGTGGCACTCTTGTGACTTTAACGAGGGATAAAAACATTGGTGTAATGTTGAATAAATAAATGTACAAGCATTTATATCTGTGATTTCCATTTACACAATGCTTTGGCCTTCACCTGTTCTAAAAGCTAATTACGGTTGCCGACACAGTACTGGAGCGTGGAAGTTTTACAGAGGGGTTTAGCAAAGGGTCAAGTACAGAAATGGAATATAATATGCATAATTATGTTTTCAGAAAAATTAGAATTGTTGTGTTTTTGTTGCCTTAAAATGAGCCACTTATATCTTTGTATCTACAGAAGGAGCAGATGAGTGTGTGCCATTTCTTGCCCTTTCAACTACAAACACAGAGCAGACAAAAAAAAAAAAAAACTGGCTCTAATAACAGGCTGCCATGTTTTTGCAGCCACTGCTAGATGTCACACACTGAACCTTTAACCCATAAAGACCCAAAAAGCTGCTGGCAGCCAAAATCATGTTCTGATCTAAAATGTTTAATACCTGTTGATCCATTAATTCTGTTAATACATGTAAATAACTGGTGTAAAATACAGTTTTTTATCTTTTCATGGTCATCAGATATGACCCATTTGGACGTTCAGAGGCTCCGTAGTTACCGTGGAAACAGCGTCATCTACAACTTTGATTCACCAGTAAAACCCATGGAGTTGGATCAATGACAGTGGTTGGACACTTTTGGTTTTACATTCAGTTAATGATATACTCACCGAAAAAGTCATTTTTTCCTTAAAATTTTCTCTGTTTTAATATAAAAACCTTTGAAAATACTGACTTTTCATGAATATCTAAATAAAATATAGGAAAATACATAAATTACAGAGAAACATGCAAAAATACACAGGATACTATTATAAGAAATGGTGAAAATAGTTACCATGGAAACACTGTCATCATCTACAACATTAATTCACCAGTAAAACCCATGGAGTTGGATCAATGACAGTGGATGGACACTTTTGATTTTAACGTTCAGTTAATGATATACTCACCGAAAAAGTCATTTTTTCCCTCAAATTTTCTCCGTTTTGATACAATAACCTTTGAAAATACTGACTTTTCATGAATATCTAAATAAAATATAGGAAAATACATGATTTACAGTGACAAATGCAAAAATACACAGGATAATATTATAAGAAATGGCGAAATAAGTTACCGTGGAAACACTGTCATCATCTACAATATTGCTTCACCAGTAAAACGCATAGAATTGGATCAATGACAGTGGATGGAGACACTTGTTTTTATGTTCAATTACTGATATATTTTGTTGAAAAAGTCACTTTTACCCTTTTTTTTCTCTCTTTTGATACAATAACCTTTGAATTTTCTCTAAGCTTTAATGAACATATACGTAATCAGTGAATGAAAGTGAAATACATGATTTACACTGAAAAATACAAAATACAGAGGATAATCTTACAATAAATGGTGAAAAAGCGCTTAAGAAAGGTGAAATAGAAGGAAAAATTACAAAAGTAGCACTGGGTCTTCATGGGTTAATTAAATGAGAAATAAACAAATCAAAAATTAAGAATTTACTGCTTTACCTTTAGATCTTTGGAGAAGTTTGTGTGATTTTCTCCTGCTTTTCTCTTCTTGGAAGTTTTTCGATACTGGATGACTTTCTTTACTTCATTCTTCAAGACTGAAGCGAAACATAAGTTGGTTACCATCGATCATATTTGACCATCGAAGCCAAAGGCTGCACTGTCTGCTCTGATCCTTAGAAAGGCTGTTTTTGTGTTTGTTTGTGCTGTAAGTCACCCTATAGATCTATGGATATTATATTGGACAGAGCCTAGACCATAAGACCTGGGTACTTAATCTCCAATTACATACAGATCCAAAACCTGTTAAATTACACTACTGGTGCTTCCTCAGTAAAAAAAAAAAAAAAAAAAAAAAAAAAGGGTTTTGGGTATTGGCATAGAAAAGCTGTGTCAGCAAAATTCAGACTAACACCATTTGGACCCAGTAGTAAAATCTGATCTACTCACCATCTACTTCTGCAGTCAGACCTTTGATGGAAGCTGTCCAAAAGAGAGAGGGAAAAAAAAACACTATGACACACACACAAAAAGCTTACATTTTGCTTAACTAGCCCCGACTGAAACATACCACACACTTTTTTTTTTTTTTTTTTTTTTTCAGCTTTGATCAAATCTTGATTAGCTTATACCTCCTGGGACAGTTTCAAATTCTGCCAGCTCTTGGGTAAAAGTGGCCAAGCACGGTTCATGTAACATGATCTGTTCTACAAGGGCGTGGAGCAAGGTGAACTTTTTGTCTCTCCCACGGAGCTGAGAAATCTGTGGAGAAGAGAGAGCGTAGTGTGAAAAAAGGGCATGGCCTGGAAAATATTTTAGTCTCTTGCTACACACAGCACAAAGACACGTAACATACACATCTACTGTATGTTGTACTCTACAAACTCTGCAGAAAATACTCATCAGTGGACTGTTTTAACACTTACTCTATTTGGGTGCTTCTATGAAACTGGGTTCGTTTTGGTATCTGACACTTTGCCAGCTTTTTAGACCCAATAATAAAAGACAAATTTAGACATATTTCCCCCCAAGATGTACCTAATGATGACCTCAGATAAACACAAAAAAAATTATACTCTTGCTCTGAGCCATCCCAAAATTAATGAGTTTTTTAAACAAATATTTGGACCAAAAATAGGACTAAAATTGGGACATGAAAAACTACCTAGGTGTCAGTGCATTTGATCTGGAAAACATAGCTTGAAATTGTTTTGTATAAATAAAGACACTGTGTTAAATTTGACGATCCTAGTGTTTTTTCTAATTCAGACATGCAGGTTTTTCATAAATCGGCAGTCTCACTCCTGGTTTTGTATGTCACCCATTGTGTCCACTTGTGTTACATGCAGAACCTGCCTACTTAAACACATACAAATCACGAATGATTTTGCAACAGCAGTCATTTTTGTGAAACAATCTGCCTTGGATAATTAGTTCAATTCCCAAAACGTACCTGTGAGAGAATAAAGAGATATTTTTTTAAAAAAAATAGAGGTGCATGATTTTCATGTCCTATTTACCACTATAAATAAAGGCACTGTGTTAAATTTGACGATTTTAGTGTTTTTTCTAATTCAGACAGGTTTTCATAAATAGGCAGTCTCATTCCAGGTTTTGTGTATAACCCATCATGTCCACTTGTGTTACATGCAGAACCTGCCCAGTTAAATGCATATAAATTGCAAATGATTTTGCAACAGCAGTCATTTTTGTGAAACACTCTGCCTTGGATAATTAGTTCAATTTCCAAAATGTACCTGTGAGAGAATAAAGAGATATTTTTAAAAAAAATAGAAGCGTGTGATTTTCGTGTCCTTTTGACCACTATAACTAAAGACACTGTGTTAAATTTGATGATTCTAGTGGTGTTTCCAATCCATACATGCAGGTTTTTCATCAATCTACAGTCTCATTCCAGGTTTTGTATGTCACCCATCGTGTCCACTTGTGTTACATGCAGAACCTGCCTACTTAAACACATACAAATCACGAATGATTTTGCAACAGCAGTCATTTTTGTGAAACAATCTGCCTTGGATAATTAGTTCAATTCCCAAAACGTACCTGTGAGAGAATAAAGAGATATTTTTAAAAAAAAATAGAGGTGCATGATTTTCATGTCCTATTTACCACTATAAATAAAGGCACTGTGTTAAATTTGACGATTTTAGTGTTTTTTCTAATTCAGACAGGTTTTCATAAATAGGCAGTCTCATTCCAGGTTTTGTGTATAACCCATCATGTCCACTTGTGTTACATGCAGAACCTGCCCAGTTAAATGCATATAAATTGCAAATGATTTTGCAACAGCAGTCATTTTTGTGAAACACTCTGCCTTGGATAATTAGTTCAATTTCCAAAATGTACCTGTGAGAGAATAAAGAGATATTTTTAAAAAAAATAGAAGCGTGTGATTTTCGTGTCCTTTTGACCACTATAACTAAAGACACTGTGTTAAATTTGATGATTCTAGTGGTGTTTCCAATCCATACATGCAGGTTTTTCATCAATCTACAGTCTCATTCCAGGTTTTGTATGTCACCCATCGTGTCCACTTGTGTTACATGCAGAACCTGCCTACTTAAACACATACAAATCACGAATGATTTTGCAACAGCAGTCATTTTTGTGAAACAATCTGCCTTGGATAATTAGTTCAATTCCCAAAACGTACCTGTGAGAGAATAAAGAGATATTTTTAAAAAAAAAAATAGAGGTGCATGATTTTCATGTCCTATTTACCACTATAAATAAAGGCACTGTGTTAAATTTGACGATTTTAGTGTTTTTTCTAATTCAGACAGGTTTTCATAAATAGGCAGTCTCATTTCAGGTTTTGTGTATAACCCATCATGTCCACTTGTGTTACATGCAGAACCTGCCCAGTTAAATGCATATAAATTGCAAATGATTTTGCAACAGCAGTCATTTTTGTGAAACACTCTGCCTTGGATAATTAGTTCAATTTCCAAAATGTACCTGTGAGAGAATAAAGAGATATTTTTAAAAAATAGAAGCGTGTGATTTTCGTGTCCTTTTGACCGCTATAAATAAAGACACTGTGTTAAATTTGATGATTCTAGTGGTGTTTCTAATCCAGACACGCAGGTTTTTCATGAATCTACAGTCTCATTCCAGGTTTTGTATGTAACCCATCGTGTCCACTTGGGTTACATGCATAACCTGTCTACTTAAACGCATATAAATCGCAAATGATTTTGCAACAGCAGTCATTTTTGTGAAACACTCTGCCTTGGATAATTAGTTCAATTCCCAAAATGTACCTGTGAGAGAATAAAGAGATATTTTGAAAAAATAGAGGCGTGTGATTTTTGTGTCATTTTGACTGCTATAAATAAAGACACTGTGTTAAATTTGATGATTCTAGTGGTGTTTCCAATCCAGACATGCAGGTTTTTCATCAATCTACAGTCTCATTCCAGGTTTTGTATGTAATCCATTGTGTCCACTTGTGTTACATGCAGAACCTGCCTACTTAAACACATATTAATCACAAATGATTTTGCAACAGCAGTCATTTTTGTGAAACACTCTGCCTTGGATAATTAGTTCATTTCACAAAATGTACCTGTGAGAGAATAAAGAGATATAAAAAAAAATAGTAGAGCATAATTTTCGTGTCCTTTTGACCATGTTACATGCAGATTTTTGTATTAAATATAATGTAAAATAATATAAAAATGTTTTTTGTCTGAAAAATAGTTTCTTTTATCTCAGTAAATATTTCTTTTTAAAACATACCCAAAGTGCTTCCAAACTTGCTTCATAACATTAGTCTACATCTGGTTTGAATTTTTAGCCCCCATGTCCAGTTACATAGAAGCACCCATATAGATTCTGAGTGAAATTGCATGTGTTATTATTGCTATTAAGTACTTGTACTAAAATGATCTTCCAAATATTGTGGCGCCCACACTGTTTTCTAATGTGTTTTTCAATTTACAGTCCAGTCCAGCTCTTATTCAAGAGATGCTCCATGTACTGAGGCTCACGGGCAAATAACAAGAAAAAAAAAAAAAAAAAGATCTGAGATGACCTTGATGCATTTTTCTTGGAAGCAGCCGGTCATTAATTTGATGGAAGAAGAAACTGTTTACTCGTCTCAATTAGATCCTGAAACACCTCTGAGGGAACACAAGGCCTCGGCTTCATTAAAAGGAGCAGAGGACCTTTTACATCTCTGCCAAAAGTACTGCCCCTTAAAACCATCCCAGAAGAAAGACTAGGACATAGAAGTGTGGTTCAGATGTAAAGGTAGAAGAATGGGTGGGTAAAAACACACAGAGACGACAGTACATCCAAAAACAGGATTTTAAATAAACCTGGAAAATATCACTTTTTTGGTGTTATGAAACGATACAGTAAGCAAAAACTGCACTTCAGCCACTGGAGGTTAGACTTTGTGCAGACTTTTACTTCATTATGATCACAAAACCATTAGAATGACCTGAGTGAACTTAAAAAATTGCAACTAAAAAAAGGACAAGCGAGACTGATGAAAAAAAAAAAAAAATGCAGAGAAGTCCTGCAGTATGAGTAGTCTTATTAGCTTTGTGCTGCAACTCAATCAAAGGTCAGGCAACAGTGGTAGAGTCATACTTTAGGTAAGGAGGAGAGGCGGAATCCCTTGGCCTTTTCCTTTCCGGCGTTCTCATTGAGGTAATTGCCAATGGCGAGGAGGTACTCCAGCACGGAAACAAATGACCTGGAGTTGCACAGCTGCGTGCACATTCTGATCTTCTGGTTAATCAGCTGAAGACAAACACAGGGGCACAAAGTAAAGTCTTTTTGTTCCGTAATTTAACAGTTTGTGCATTCATTGTTTCACCCAACATGTGACATTTAAGTAGAATGAGGCTTGTTTTTTGGTTTGCAGAGCTTTCAAACGGAGGACAAAAATAACTCAAGCCTTTTGGTATTTTACATTATGAAAATAATCAACACCTCATTTGACCTCACAGTATGAATAATCACAGAGTTGTTGTTTGGCAGGATTATTATTTGGTATGCAATTGTGTCAACTGCAAATATCCCTCTAGAATATATGGCAAGATTTCCCTGTTTAACCAGAGCACTGAACAGATCCTGCTGAATATGGATGGAAATTAAACAGACAAAAAAGAAAAACAAAAAATGGAGATGGATTTTCATTTTTGCCAGTGGTGTTTTGGAAGAAAGGGGGGTTAATGATATGGGAAAGTGTAGTCCTCGACAAAGAGTTAGCTTTTCCAAATAAGGTATGTGCCAGCCAGCAGCAATACTCTCGCCATATGCTCCAGTTTTAAGAATAACTTTCCAGAACTTACCAGAGGGACGGCTTCAATTGCACAGAAGAAAATGGAGAAAGGAGATCCAACTACATCATATAATCTACCTTTGTACGCTGCCATCTTTAACTTAGTCTGTTAGAACATACCTGAATACAGACCAGACTCTAAAACCCCTGATTTGATATTTGATGAGGACCAGTTAACATGTCAAAGTACAAATACTGTGTAATTATTGCAGAACTACGACTAAAACTGACATTGTAGGTTGACCATCATTTTGACAGTAAAATGTGAAGCTGTCAGTAAAGATGCTACAGTCAGTTTACAGAATCTGTGCTTTTGTGTTGAGAGGAAAATATATGTGCTACAGCTAAGGGAATAATAAGTGGTTTCATGATTAAATAAATATCAGATAATGACAAAATTGGTTCCACTAAAAGGGTTGCGATTGCAATTTGTAGGTTTTACGTGTATTTCTGGGGTTTTATTTGATATTTTCTGTCCGGGCCTGACAACGGAGGTTGCAGGGAGAGGGACTCCACAGTGGAAGTCCTGCAGGCAGACACTCTTGTTACCCCGCCCCCTGAAGGGGAGGCAAGGGGTGTTGTTTTTAGTTCGGTTTGTTTCATTGTTTCTTTGTTGATAAATGTCTAGCAGCAAAACTATTGGTTGAATTCATACGAAATTGGGTTTATAGATTGCCAGTGACCCAGAATAGATCTGATTGCATTTTGGGAACAATAGGTTTAAGTTCAAATTTTTTATGAATTTTTACAATTTTTTTTTTTTCCCCATTCACTTATAATGGGCAAAATTTTAAATGTCTGTAGCAGCAAAACTATTGGTTGAATTCATACCAAATTATATTTATAGACTGCCAGTAACCCAGAGTAGATATGATTACATTTTGGGAATAATAGGTCAAAGTTTAAATTTTTTTATGATTTTTTTTTTAATCTTTTTTTTCTCCCATTTACTTATAATGGGCAAAATTTCAAATGTTTATAAAAACATCAATTTACTTCAAACTTGGCACATATATAGAGGCAGTTGATACGCTGACATCACCACACACATAGACGTGATGACATCAGCTGGATCGATGCCAAAATAAGCCACGATACATGCAAGGGGCGGGGTTTGTTGTGCCTGGCACCACTTGTTTGTGTCTGTACTTCCTTGAATCTCACGTTTATATTTGATCACAGTTGCACACAGAAAACAGGTTTATATAAGCCAGAACCACAATGCAGAATTTAACTTGTCACAGTAACCCTGAAACTTTGCACCTACAAGCACACCATATAGGAAAGAAACATTTCCCAGGTGGGAACTTTTTCATTTCCTCTCCTCCAGTACTGTCTGTGAGGATGTGTGTAAATCCTCCCTAATGTTGGAGACTTAAGTAATCTGTCATATCAGGCTGTTGAGGGCTATACAGTATTTTGCAAGGTAGGAGACTCCTATTTTTTTCTCTATCCGAACATACTGTACAGTGAAAGTTTGGGGTGATTTGCAAATTAGAAAGATGCATCCGAATGGAATTATCCTGGTACATAAATGCAGACATTCGATTGTAAATTGACCTGTTCTAAATGAAGTTACAAAGCAACCGAAATAATAAAAGAGTAAAGAAAAGAGTAAATTCGAAGTTAATGAAATTGTTAATCTTTCTTGTCAAGTCATCTAGCCGGTATACAATATGTTTGTCTCTGTGTTTTAGACAAAGAAAAATTACTGTCACAGTCAGTGGATTACAGTGCCATCATTCTTATCCTCTGTTTCTCTTCATTTTTAGACAGTCAGCAGACAACAGATTAGGACTGAAGCACTGATGCTGAAAGCAACAGAAGTTCGAGAGAATCACATAAAAAAACAAAAACAAAAGTTAGGAAAAAAATAAATAAATAGGAGCTGGGAGGTTTGCTTGTCTGACTGCAATATCTTCACACCCTGCAGCCCCCAACACCAATAAACAACAATTCTCTATAAGAGTGTTAACCATTTGTCTGACTAATGATGAACCTGAAATGTCTAGATATTTAGACAGCAGCAGCCAACACGTGTGTGTTACGGTTCGACTCCTAAAAGCAACTTCTTGTACTTTAATGAAATTCTATTCCCACTTCATTTTGTTTCTGTCTGTATTCACTTAAGAGTGCTTGAGTTTAAAACTTTGTTCAATGAAGATAAATTCGTGATTTTTTCCATTGTTCTCCCCTGTGAAAAAACCTCAAAGTGGGTTTTCACTGAATTTTTGATAATGGTAAAAAAAAAAAAAAAAAAGACTTTGCATGTTTCACTCCTACAGAAAAATGGAACTTGATTTGATTAAGATATATCTTTTCCCTCTGTCAAATGAAGAGAGCTGTCTCAAAGTGCCTCTCATGTTTTTCTGATTTGAAGACTCTTAACCATCCAGCAGGAAGAATAAAAAGCCACCACTTCAAACATAAAACTCAGACTGGAAGGAAAGAGCTTTCATGTATTAACTTCAGTTTGTTCCCAGATGTTATTTTCATTTATGGCCAAAGTCATGATGTATCTGAACATTAGCATTTGCATTACTGAATAAATTTGCATTTTCATGTTTTCAGTCTTTGCTGCAGAGACTGTTTTACCCAGCTTTAGAGCTTTTAAGAATGGGACAGACCTTAAAACATCTCAATGTCTGATTCGAGCTATGATTTGACTCTGCAGGTGAATGCGCAAACTCACCGGTTGCAGGTCGTTCATGCTGATTGGTAGCTCTCTCAGAGTCAGCAGCAGGTCGAGTTGTGTGCTCAGGTAGGGGATGTTGCACATCTGTAGAAAGAAAAAAATGTGAGAATAATAAGCTGTGAATGTGTGTGTGTGCAGGAGAGGTGGTGGATGCACACGTGTATGCTGCAATTATTACATCATCGCACAACCCATTCCCACATAATTATTCAGATGTATCTAAAAAGCTCTCAATAAGATTCTCCTAATTCAAAAGAAATTTTTAAAGGTGCAGTATGTAGGAGTTATGTTCTAAGGAATTATAATATGGCCTTGACTGTCACCAGACATTAAGGAATCATGTTCATTTCAAATACTGATATCAGTGACCTGCCAGAATATTTGCATTCGAAAAGCTCAGTGTCAGCCCCGAAATAATGTTTATGTTGTCATTGTGTGTTTTGGTCTGAGGCTCCGCCCATCACCTGTCTGCCAATCACAGAGTCAGTAGCCTTTTAGCATCCAGGTTGCCAGTTCCCACTGAGCTGCAACTGGAACATTTCTGATAATAAATGCCTGACATTAAAAAACCTAAAAGGCCTCTTATTATTCCCAAATACGTCGTGACAAAGTGAGAAACAAAACAAGGAGATGTATAGGAGATGATTCAGAAACATGGAGACGGCTGAAAACAGAGAAGGATTTGAAGACCGACGCCGGCTCTGCCTTAGTCTGACCACCTGGTAAGAGCCACTGAGAGCCGTGGCCATGGCCGTGGCCTCTTCACCCTGTCCCTTCTCCCGGGGCTGGGCTGCAGTCTCTTCTTCTGGCCCTGGTGAAGAGACTGCCGGTCTGGGACTGGTGAATAGACCAGGTACCGGTGTAGGACTTGTCTCTTGCCATGGTAGCTCCTTGTAGTTCAGTGTTTTCTGTGGAAGTGACCTCTTCATGTAGTGGTGTGTAATCCAAAGGGGTGGGGTGGGGGGGTTCGGTAGTCCGGCGTCCGTGGTTCTGCCAGGGGGTGGTGTGGGCAGAGGTGGGTTATCCCAGCTCCATAGAGTAAAAGTCCTGCCATGTATTTGTTCCACCCATTCACTCACTGAACCAGCCCATTTTGATGAGCACAACTCCTCATCCAGGTCGATGGATAATTAGTGGAATCACCTGTGTTAAGTGAACAGGTAGAACCAATACATGGCAGGACTTTTACTCTGTGGAGCTGGGATTACCCACCTCTGGGTGTGGGGTACAGTAGCGATCTGTTTGTACCTACTCTGCTTGTACTTCGCAGAGTAAAAGTGAAACTTAAGACTCATTTACCTTTTCCCTATCTCCTGAATCTTCGCAAACTTTCATTTTAGTGGGCGGGATGTTAGTCTTGTTCTATTATATATTATACTTATGCATAATAAGTCTGGTGATGATTTTTTTGTATGAAATTTATGGTGTGGTGGCAAGGATTTGTGGAAACGCTAGCAGTAGACGCTCATACTGGATGTGGCAACCCTTAGTCTGGGGGGAGTCGGAGAGGATACCACGCTCTACAGTATTTTGAATGTGATTGCAGTACCAGTTTTGGCCACAATCCTACATACGGCACCTTTAAGAATGATCAGCTTTTCTAAGAAACTCCACTCATCTACTCCTCTTTTCAAAAAAATTCAAACCTCTCTCAGTTTTTGATGTGAACGTTTACCAGACCTGTGTCTTCATGTACAAATATGTTCACTCAACTCATGTTCTTCCCAAAGTTTTCCAGAACTTCTTTATGTTGTCTTCTGTTATTCACAATTATCCTACACAATATTCAAGCAAATTTTATCTTCCGTACTGCCAAACTTCTGTCAGTCAGTATTCTGTAAAATATCGTGGACCACATCTTTGGAATAATCTACGACCTGAACTTCAATCAGCATCTTCTTTATCATTATTTAAAAAGCATCTGAAAAGGACTCTGATTCATGAAAAAATGTAAGGCTGTATATCATTTGATTTGTATTTGAGGATTTGTGATTGATTTGCATTTTTATTGTTTTTACTTTAGTTTATTATTTCAGTTATATCATATTTTTAATTCTTTTTTCTCTCTTTTTTTTTTTTTTTCCTGTGTATTGCTTATTTCCAGGGAGGTATTCACATAAGCCTTTTTTGGCTTTTATCCTCTCCAGCACAATGATGTTACGTGTTTGAATGTTGTTGTTTTTTTATTTTTCTCTTGCTGTTTTATGATGTGCAAATAAATAAATAAATCAAAAGCAGCACTGATGGCAGATGCTAAAGGGATAACTGCAGTTACTCTTTAACGTGGAGAACTCACATTACCTCAGGCTAAAGCAGATTGCTGCGGGCCTGTCGAAAGCCTGATTTAACAGAGAAACTGAAGGCTTGACACCTTGAAACGATTGGCTGAGCTGCCTAGTCGACCTTTGTGTTGGCGCTAACCTCCAATAAATCACTCTACGTTGTCAGACTGTCTAACTCAGGCGCAGGTACATTTTCCCAGAAGCCAAAGGGCACTCAGTCTGACGGATGTTTAAGGAAAGTTATTAGGATTTGTGTTAACAATTTAAAACATGTAATCATTTGGCGATTTCTTTATTTTTTTTGGTTGTTTTTTTTTTTTTTTTGTTTTGGAGAACCCGGAACATGTCATCCTGTTCATTTTGGAGCACTGTGCTTCTCATCTTGTCACATTTCCCAACACATTTATGAATTTCTAATGGAGGCTTAACAGATTGAGCTGATTCTATGCCAAGGTAACACTGTTATAATTTAATTCCTCTCAGGCTAAAATTGTGTTCCCACATTAGTCACTGGGTTTGAAGTAATCATATCCTCAGGTATTTTGCTCAGTTTTTCTCTGATCCATTATGAGAAATCCCAGTGTTTCACCAAATGTGAAATTCTTCCACTAGATTTCCTTGTTTTGCACAGATTAGTCATTATTTACAATACATAACAATAAAATCTTCTGCAGATACACTATATGGACAAAAGTATTGGGACACTTTGAATTCAGTTGTTTCTTTTCTAACAAAGGCCTGGGATACAAAACAATAATGACAAATAATATAGTTTTATATTGTGATAAATATCATTGCATTGGTTAGTTGTGTTTAAAATGTTATCTTTGCTTCCAAATGGTGGTTTTAACTTTTACCCATAATAACCCAAACAGCCACCGGTGTCCAAAACCATCTACTGACCTAAAATGTTTAATACCTGTTGGTCCACTAATCCTATCAATACACATAAATAATTGGTGTAAAATGCAGTTTGTCATCTTTTCATGGTCATCAGATATGACCCATTTGGACGTTCAGAGGCTCTGTAGTGAAAGTGGAAACACCGTCATCTTTTACAACATTGATTCACCAGTAAAACCCATGGTGTTTGATCAGTGACAGTAGATGGAAACACTTCGTTTATGCTCATTTCATGTAATATTTTGTTGAAAAAGTCAAGTTTTCTTAATTTTTCTCTGTTTCTGATATTATATCATCTGAGCGTTTATGAACATCTACACAATCAGTGAATTAAATATGAGAAAATAATTGATTTTCATTGAAAAAAATGCAAAATACAGAGGATAACAATACAATAAATGGTGATAAATAACTTAAGACAGGCTAAATAGAGAGAAAAATTGATTTGGGAACAGACACAAAAGTAGCACTGGGTCTTTATGGGTTCATTTCTCTCATCATTTATTTATCAATGACTATGATTTTAAATGTTCTACCTCTAAATTTCTATAATATTTTTGTGCTCTGAATGTAAATAATAATTCTCTACCACAACTGAAGATCTACTTAGGAAGAAAAATCTCCCATTAAACTTTAAGGAAATATTGATGTTTATATCTCAAATCAGCATGAATAGGATATCTTATGATCTGCAGCCATGATGTGTGATATTTTTGTCCATATAGTTTATAACCATTCTCATAGCCATTGATAAAGAGAGAGAGAGAGAGAGAAATTAAGTAAAATTCATCTCTGAGGCATTGTGATAACAATTTAAACAAAACTAACCAATGCAATGATATTTATCAGAATATAAAACTATATTATGAAATTTGTCATTATTATTGAGACCTAATTAACCTTATTAAAGACCTTATTAATACCTGAATTCAACATGTCTGAATACTTTTGTCTATGTAGTGTACATACCAGATCAGTGCTGCATATTAGATTTAATCTGATCTAATATAAATCTTATCTTTAAAATAAGCTCATTTATTGATTGTAATGTCATTCTTCTTATTATTATTATTGTAATAAAATATGCTATAACTCATATGCTTCCCCCAGAAACACTGAAATAGAAGAGATAAGTCTGAATAGACAGATAATCAAACCATTTCCAGAACACATACATATCTTTTTTCATGGTAAAATGAGAGAAAGTATGATACTGAAAAGCAGGAAGTTAAATAACCTTTTTGGATAGCACACAGAGCCTCATAAAGATGCTAAAAATTATGAACTTGTGATGATTCATGAAATACATGTAATGCTAGTCAATTTATTCAATAATGTGTGAAATGACAGAAAATTGCAGAACATTAGACTGTGGGGTCACTAAGCACCTTAAGTCATAGGTGTTTCAGTGGACAACATTTCACTTCCTATTAATTGTAATTTTTGAGTATCTGGTTTAGTCGACGGTGCTAAAATAAAGGACTCTAGAGAGTTGTGGAACATCTTTTTCTTTGGAGCCATTTTGTCTGATGTTGAACACCATGCACCATACACCATGTTGAATTGCACTTTGAAACCTCTAATGTATGTAAAATATTCCTGAGAGGCAGTGTGGGCTGATCCGGCTGTTCCTCTATTACCCTCCTGCAGTCTTTAATCACAACACATTGGGTCAAATAACTGTCATGCATGCGGGAAGGTGATAAAGCCACAAATAGTAAAATAATCCATTTGAATGTCTTCGAGTATATGTTGTTTCAGTGGTTATCACTGTTAAATCCCAAGAGTTGCACTGTTTTAAAATGAAAATGTAAAAATAACTAACCATTCATTAAGATCGTTCCACTATTACAACATTAATATTTATATATTTTAGTCGTTTTTTGCAGCATGACTCCAAATTCAGTTTAAAAACACATTCTTAGTTTACTGAATTTTACTCAAACATCTAAGCACTCATACACACAGATATTAGCAGACAGACGCACACAGCTCTGCCATGAAGCAATCAGGATTATGCAGATTTATACAGAAAAACAGACAAGGAATGTCTCTTTAGAGTGTCAGTGCCTAATTACAAATATAATGTAACATACTGTGGTCAACAACACTATGGATGAGCATTCAGACTATTATATTTATGAGAAAGTATTTTTTAAACAGACCATAACTTACATATTAGACCCATAAAGAACATAACAACACACTACAGGGTGTATATAAAAAAAAAAAAAAACTATACATTTTGAAAAATTACCCCCAATTCTGCATTTGATAATTTTTGGAATTTTCTTTTTATGGATGTCGGTAGGTAGGGGATTGGTGGATATTTGTCCAAATTTACAGACCCAGGTTTTCATGCATGAGTGAGCAGGGGCAAATTGCGCAATCCAAGTTAAAACTGGTTTGCGCGAAGTAACGTTGGGATTTAAATCCAATTAAAGGTCATGGGAGGGGACAATGGGCATCCATCTTGTTTTCCACAATATTGCCAGGTTCCTGCCTTTCAAAGTTAATTCAACTTGTTTAGGCCTGAAAATGTCACTGAGGACAGGCCAAGTTAAGGTTAGGGTTAGGGTTAGGGTTAGGGTTAGGGTTAGGGTTAGCCCTTCTGCCTCCTTCCTCATTAATGACAGTCTTGTAGTGTCACTGGAAAGGCCTCTGGTGAACGAATTCCTCCCCCCTGGTGGATTATTCATGTAATGTATCCTGTTCTAGCACTTTCAAACATTCCGTTTTAAATATGTAATTATGTCTATTCGGTTGTTTTTACTTGGTATTTTGATTTCACTGTTTTTAATTGTACAGCTGCTTTTATGTCTTTTTAATCTATTCTTGTATTTTAATCTATCATTTTGCTTTTTATTCTTCTGTACAACACTGTTTTAATTGTGCAGCTGTTTTATGTTTTTAATCTATTCTTGTATTTTTCTTTCATTTTTGTTTTTTCCCCTGTAAGTCGCTTTGGAAAAAAGCGTCTGCCAAATGCATAAATGTAAATGTAAATGTATTGCATGTATCTAATTGTATACATCAGGTTTTTCAAGAAAAAAATATCACACTGATCATGTAGAGGGCTTCAAAACTCATGAATCAAATATGACACGTTTGGTGTTATAGGGTTATGGCGTACTCAGAGAAATGTTTGTCAGAAGTCTTGACCTTATATCTGCAAATGTGACAAATTAAGCAGGAATTAAAACAGGTTGTAGAAATCCACTCGATTTTTTCCAAAATAAATATAAAGATAGCTTTGCAGCACATGGAGGGTTCAAATTCAAACTTTAATTCAAACTAATAACAGTGGGTTTAACAAAATATGACCCCTTTAACATAAATTCTTAAAATTTAGTCAGACTGTTTTTAGCTTTTGTTTTAACTATCTCTTATTCCTGTTTTAATTTCCTTCTTTATTATTTTTTTTAAAAATCTTTTCTCCACTTTCCTTTTGTTTAATGTTTTATTCTCTACGATTTTAATGTAATTTTACGCCTTTGTAAAGCACTTTGAATTACCTTGTGTATGAATGGTGCTATATAAATAAATTTGCCTTGTCTTACTGCAACATCAGCCGACCCGACTGCTAATGAAAACAAACAATCAACATGACAGACAGGATGAGCATTTTCCATCTAATACCTCAACTGTCTAATAATCTAATGAACTTACTATGACTGTCAGCGGAAAACGCAGATTTAATGTTGCAGCAGAACCTCTGCTTAGTTTGCATAAGTTACTTCTTCTTACTCTTTTAATTAAACACACACAGATGCTGTGATAAAATTGTGAACAGTGAACCATAAATTGCGTCTTCAGCAGCCGAACTGGGCTCAGAATAACTATGAGATGAAAAGAGGATCCAAACTTAAGAATGCTTACATGTAAAGGAGTAGATTTGTAGATAGAGTTCATAGCTTAATGTTTATCTTGCATCGCCGTAGCCAATTTTCATACACTCATAGCAATTTGGGATTCATACTGACAGGAGGCTGAGGCTGAGTGACGGGTAGTCTTTATTCCTCTATTTATTTCTACTGCAACCATGGAAATGAATCCTTGTTTTTTATTCAGTTGTCACCGTTTATAGCCTGCATTAAACAACATGAGAACACATAGTGGAAAGTATCGAAGATGAGCTGTTTTATTCCATCTTAAGGGTGTTAACCATTTACTGTGCATTGAGTGTAAATGCAGAGAAAATCCAGTAAAGTTAGAACGTCTTGTGTCTCTAATTCAAATCATATTACACACCTCTATTTGACTCATGACTCATGTATGATGTGTTTCGATACAGAGCCTTCAAGAAATAAAAGATCAGTTCAGTTAATATGCACAAAGGCAGGTTGTCTACAGAGCTGAGGGTTGGATGCAATCATAAAGCAGCTAATCAAACCAACCAAACCTCCTACACAGCAACCAATTATAAAATATTAGAATAGAATTTAGTACAGAATACTGAAGTCAAGTGAAATAAGTGAGGTCTTTCCTTGACCTCCTAATTTTTCATTAAGGTCAAGAAAAAGTGCTTAGGAAATATAGATAGTAGGGTTTTTTTTTTTCAACATTCCCTCACATTGACAATGTAAAGCTAATCAAAATGAGCAAATACAGCGAGTATATCTCTTGTTATTTTCTGCTTTTAATTTCCAAAGACACTGATCCCGTTCTACAGGGGCATGTTTGACAGTGAGACCCTCTTCTTAAGCTGGACTAAGAAGGGAAAGAAGAAGAGTGGGTAGGTTGTTTTTGACTTTATTTGGTTCTGTTTTTACAGTTCATTTGTGCATTTTACTTCATCTGTGCCAGGTAATGTTATGTACATATTCAATGAAATAAGGTTAAAGTGCAAATATAGGCTTTTTAAATAGACAGTGGGTGGTTTATGCGTCACTGAATAAAGGGGAAGTATAGATCAGTTTTTTTGCTGTTACTAAAAATTGTTCAACACATCAGGCTGCTGTTGGAAGAAATGTGAATCTTTTTTTTTGTGCATTGTAAGATAGGATAAGTTGAATTTACTTCAAAAATTTGAGTAAACCGGTTGCCTTAAAAAATTTAAGTAATGAGTAATGAAAACTTGAGTGTATTCAACTTAAATGCTTGATTTGAATGGAATTACTATTTTAAGTACAACACACTAAATGCCAAGTTAATTTAACTTAAAATTTGTTGCAATGTCAATTAGTGATGTGACGTTCATGAACAAATTGAATCTTTTGAACGGCTCTTTGAAATGAGCAATGGGAACCGAATCTTTGTAAAGAGACATTCCTTTTTTTTTTTTTTTTTTTTAATTAATAACAGTGACTTATCACTGTTGTGTTTTGTGCAATTTTTTCCGTATGTTCACACACATTTATTGTTCTTGTTCTGAGCGAAAATGCACTACAGTTGTTAAGGTATTTACGTAATTGCAATGACAAATCGCTTTTGTGTTCTGTGCATTTTTTCTGTATGTTTACCAACATACTGTTCTTGTTCTGAGAATTGCACTACAGTTCAGGTATTTAAGTAATTCCAGTGATTAATCACTGTTGTGTTTTGTGCAGTTTTTCCGTATGTTTTCACACATTTATTGTTCTTGTTTTGAGGAGAATAAAATGTTATTTCATAAGAAATTATTTTATTTTCTTCTTCATTTTTAGGCTACAGACTAGTCCACATAATGTACCGTGATGTTTTTTGTCAAATTCCAGCATTTGCCTAATGTCACCTCTCATGTCATGTATTTAGCCCACACATTTGAACTAACTATTCTTTTTTTACGGTAAGATAATATTTACTGCCGCGCCAATTAAACACCTTTAAAATGTAATGTCAATCATCACATGTAGCCTATTTAGTCATTAAAACATTTGTGTTTCAAAATTATGCAAAAAACATAACAGAGCCAGGGTTTTGAACGGCTCTTTTCAGTGAACGGCTCCTGATTGAACAGCTCCCTTCAAAGAGCCAAAAGTCCCGTCACTAATGTCAATTGCTTTGTGTAATAATTAGACTTAATATCATCAGTTCATTGTATACAATTCCAAGTTGATTTAAATTAATGCCTTTTGAAATGTAAATTGCTTTGTGTAATTATTTAACTTAATATATAGCAGTATTGATGGAAGTCAGGCAGGAAGTCAGCTTACTGCATTTCACCAGTACAGGAAGAGCTTATAATTTGGCAAAGCATAAAGAGTTATTGTGAACAAAACAATTATAGCTGAACAGGAAAGCAATTGTTTGTCCTATGGCTCTCACTTATGGTGCAGCACAAAAAGGCCAATAAACATTGCCATACACACATTAAGTCTAAATTAACACTAACACCACAACCCTGCTGAACACCTGCACATAAAAATAACACATTTTCAACAACATACCCAATACCCACAATGCAATGCGGAGATAAAAAGGTGTGGTCATGACTAAAACTTGGTGATTTAAATCCATTCAACTTAAACTTTTTCGTACTTTCGACTATGTCTACAAATTAGTAGAATGTACTTAACATTTTATAGTAATGGAATAAAACTTAAATTGTTTCAGTACAATGTAATTAAAGCATTTTAGTCAATACGAAGTCTGGGCTTACAGTGTAACTTTCTGCAAATTATGAGCAAAACAAATCAAGCTTTGAAAAAATCCATGCCTGGCTGATGTTTAGTCTTTGCTGAACATGCTTTACGCTTCACCACCACTGGATTCGCTCCTGTTTGTAAGAGTTTAACCTCATCCAAATCCTGCAACACTTGGAGCTGATTTAACCAAGAAAATCTACCCATAGTGGAAGACAAAAATCATAATAGTCTCATCCAAAAGAAGCCCACATGCATAAGAGGACCAAGGCCACCATCACCTTGTTTCATTTGTTACATCAGCTGAATAGGTCCATTAGTCTTACTGTAAAATTACTCCCACATCTGGCAGATACGCACAGTTTCATCACTAAAATCATACTGTTATCGTCATAATCAAGTCAAGGTTTTTAGTTATAGATTCCTTGAGGTGTATTTGTTAGAGAAATATGGTTAAAAAGCTGATTTTATGCAGCTACTGAGCTCAGAGTCAACTTAATGAACTCTATATAATGATCATATTTAATATTTGGGGCGCTCAATCAGCCCATTTGTTAAGAAAATAACATGGGTGCAAAAGCAGACCTCCATTTTGGTTCATTATTACATAAATCATCATATTATTACATTTTTATCATTAAAAAAGTCCCAGCATTTTCAGCATTCACAAAATGCAGGGACATACACTACGTATTACTTTTCAGTTTTATATCATTACAAATTGTAAGTGTTATTATGTAATCACATTTTGTAGAGTTGCCAGATAATGAAGTGTTGAATAGAAAATAAGGGGGGATCAAACTTGAGCTGCATTTGATTTTGCTCAAGTCATAGGTCCAGGTAAAAGAAAAGCAATTCTATTCAAGAAAATGTCTGACAATTTTCTCAGACTCCTTCAGAAAAATGTACTTTTAAAAGGTTTTAAATTCTGTAATTATTCCCCTACTCTCTATTGGCTACATGTTACACTCCAAAACTACTGAAGTCTGTATATTTGGGTTATTCAACACTATTACTATTACACTATATACTACTTTTAATCTGTATGTGTGTTTTTAGATGTATTTTTTTAAGGTGTATATTCCTCTGTTTCTGAATATTTTAAGTTAAATTATGGCTCTATTTTATATCTTTTTTTAATGTGTTACTATTCATTATCTTATCGTTGAATGTTTCAGTTTCTACTGTTCTTGGAGTATCAGCAATATTACAAATTTCAATCAGCAGTTAATAAAGTATTCTGATCCTGATCCTGATCCTGATCCTGATCCTGATCCTGGTCTTGATCCTGGTTCTGATCCTGATTCTTATTTGAATTCTGATCCTGATCCCAGTTCTGATCATGGTTCTGATTCTGAACATATTGACATATGACTGTTTTAAAACAACCTTAAAAAACTAATCTTTAACACTGGGAAGTAAAAACTGTACCTCCATCATGTACTGGTCCACAATATGCAGCTCCGTCACAGGTCCTTTGTATGATTTATACATTTCCACATCATCAATGGTGGGGATAAACCTTAAACATATAAAACAAACAAAACAATCAGACCCTCATACTCCACCTCACTGAATAATACCACTATGTAGTAAATTCAATAAAAGAAACAGGTTACAGATCAATTTTGTGAACCTTACAGGCATATCATTTTTTCTTTGTTTTTTTAATTTATGATTTATTTGATAGGGAGATATATATATATATATATATATATATATATATATATATATATATATATATATATATATATATATATATATATATATATATATATATATGTGTATATGTGTGTGTATATGTGTGTATATATATATATATATATATATATATATATATATATATATATATATATATATATATATATATATATATATATGTGTGTATACATAGATAAAACTGAGAACAGCAACCCAATGTAAGTATTCTAGTTGTAGTGTAGTTGATGCTAATTTCCAACACTTGTCCCTTAAAGAGCTTTTACAGAATTAGAACAGTAAACTATGACGTATGTCCTGAGCAAAGTTTGAAAAGAACACAGTAGAATATTGCAGCACTCATTAAAACTGATTACAGCGGTAACAAGAATGCATATTAATACACACCACATGTAATATTATTGTTATTGTTGGTGATTAAACCGTGATTTAGAGGCTTTGTTGTAGGAGATGAAGTTCATAGCAGATTTCATAAGATCAGGCCGTGATTTCCATCTTTTGCTGTTTTTTACAGACACTGACGTCTGAGCAGATGTTTGACAGAATCAGACTTCGCCACATTATGCTGCTCTGGTGGATCTGCTGCAGTGTCACGGTTTATTTATGTATTTGCAGAGTCTGAGGAGCCAAGTTGAATTATATTTTTGAATAATATCTTCAAAATCAATAAAACCCGCAAAACTTTGCATCATATCTTTGCTGAAAATGTGGCCGCGATGATCTCTTACATGTTTTTTTCCCCAAAACCTTAAGACATGATTACACAAACACACTATGGGTCTAAGTGTAGACCAGTTTTCACTAGACTAGACTGTCAAACCATATGACAAATGTAGGAATATCATTGAATTAAGATAATACAAATCATAGTCAAACATCAGGCAATTTCAGATCCTTCTAAAACACTTCAGATCAACCTGACATGTTTTACACAATTTTTATCCCACCCCCCGAAAAGGAGGCAAGGGATATTGTTTTTGGTTCGATTTGTTTGATTTTTAACACTCTAGCAGAAAAACTATTGGTTGAATTCATACCAAATTTGGTTTATAGATTACTAGTGACTCAAAATAGATCACCTGACATTTTGGGAAAAGTACGTCAAAGTTTACATTTTTTAATGAATTTTTTAAATCTTTTTTTCCCCCATTTTACTTATAATGGGTGAAATTTCACATGACTGTAGCAGCAAAACCATTGGTTGAATTTATATCAAACTGACTTTGTAGATTGCCAGTGACCCAGAATAGATCACATTTTGGGAAAAGTAGGTCAAAGTTTAAAATTTTTATGAATTTTTAAAATCTTTTTTTTTTTTCAATTTACTTATAATGGGCGAAATTTCACATGTCTGTAACAGCAAAAATATTGGGTGAATTTATGCCAAATTTGTTTTATAGATTTCCAGTGACCCAGAATAGACGTCTTTATATTTTGGGAAAACTAGGTTAAAGTTTCAACTTTTTTTATGAATTTTTTAAATCTTTTTTTTCCCCCCATTTCCTTATAATGAGCCAAATTTCAAATGTCTGTAGCAGCAAAACAGTTGGTTGAATTCATATCAAATTGACTGTAGATTGCCAGTGACCCAGAAAGGATCTCATGACATTTTGGGAACAACAGGTCAAACTTCAAATTTTTATGAATTTTCAAATTCTTCCCATTTACTTATAATGGGTGAAATATGTGCGAGGGGCAGAGCTTGTTGTGCCTGGCACCACTTGTTTAATATGGCTTTTAAAATTCAACTGATAATGATAATGCTAGTACCGTTGCATATGAACATGATCACACTATGTATAAAAACCCATCACTTAGAACTGAACTTGAAAATAGCACATTGACACAATGTCATCCAACATGTAAAAATGTCCCATCTCCTAACGTCAAAGGAACCCTCAGAAGTTTCTAGGATCCAGATCTTCAAAGAGGACCAAGATACAGAGAGGAATAATCTTGTGTAAAAATCCTGAGTTAGAACATTCTGTCGATTATTGAGACATACAGACCGATGGACCCTATTGCAGTGCTCTCATGGAGGTGAGGGTAATAACATTTATTTTATGGTGCTTTATTATAAAACGAGTGTCCACTTCAGAGACCAAACAAGGACACAATGATCACACTGTTAAGGTTCAACACACTTATCAGCATCAATGCAAAGGTGTGAATGACCTTCAATCCAGAGCTTGAACAGTATCTGTACAGCTGGCACCACACTGAATATTTAAAACTGAAAACAACTGAAAATATAACATCTCCTGAAACGACATGTTGTAGACTGAGTTTCTGCTACATGTACTCAAAAGGCTGTTTAACCTCTAAATATTTTTTATGACTTTGTAACTTTGAATTAAAAACCATAATTGCGCGTGAATATGTGTCTGGGTCCAGTAATTAATAATTTAGTCTTTCCTGAAAACCTGAGGCTTATTTTCTCTTTATGTATGAAATCTCAACTGAGTCGGACCAGTAAAAAACTATGAAAAAGGTGAAGTTACATAATGAAAATGTTTGCATCTACAAAGTTTCCTTAAACATCTGAATAACATGAACAACCTGAAATGTATAAGAAAAATAAGTGCAATTTTAACAATATTATGCCTCACTTTATCATTTACACATGTATTATAACTTACAGATCACAGTGAAGTCACTAAACATTAAATAACAGGCAGAATATTGTTAAAATTGCACTTACTTCACTTAAGACATTTCAAGTTGTTCATATTTATTCCAGTTATTCACATTTTTTTGTAAAAGGACAGCTTATAAATGTAAACACTTTCATGTAATTTTACTTTTTTACACTTAATCAATAAGAAACATTTGGAGTAGTCATTATTTCTAGGTTATTATGATAGTATGGTATTTTACTGGTCTGACCCACTTGAGACTGAATCGGTCTGTATGTGACCCCTAAACTAAAATGATTTTGACACCCTTGATTGTTAAAATCATCAGAGTAATTTTTGCATTTCACAAATTCATCTCATGGGCCGGATTGGACCCTTTGGCGAGCCGGTTTTACGACACGGGCCGTATGTTTGACATGTGCCTTACAGCCTGGAAGGAGCAGTAACTGACAGTAAACAGACACCAATTCCACTGTAGGACACTACTACATTACTACATACTACTACTACATTTTAACTGCACGTATCTGTTTTTCTTCTTAATATTTTAACCCATAAACACCCAAACATCCACCATCTACCAAAATCATCTACTGATATAAAATGTTTTATACCTGTTGATCCACTAATCCTATCAATACATATAAATAATTGGTGTACAATGCAGTTTGTCATCTTTTCATGGTCATCAGATATGACCCATTTGGATGTTCAGAGGCTCCATAGTTACCATGGAAACACCATCATCTTCTACAACATTGATTCACCAGTAAAACCCATGAAGTTAGATCAATGACAGTGAATGGACACACTGGAAATTTTGCTGAAAAAGTCACTTTTTCCTCATTTTTCTCTGTTTTTTGATGTAACCCTTAACTTTACTCTGAGCTTTTATGAACATCTACATGGTCAGTGAATTAAATGTTGGAAAATATCAGATTTTTATCGAAAAAACAAAACAAAACACAAGATACAGAAGATAATATTGCAATTAATAGTCATAAACCACTTAAAGATGGTTAAGGATAGAGAAAAATTCATTTGGGACCTGACACAAATGTCACACTGGGTTCTTCTGGGTTAAAAGCTCTTTTTTTTTCTGCTGGTTAATCTAAATGCATAACATCAGACCCCAAAATAAATGAAAACAAACATGGCGCCAACACACTTTTAGACTGACTTTTAAAAATGTATATACCTATTTCCCTCCTATGTACACATTTTTTTTTACCTTTGCCCCCTGATGTTACCACATGTTCTCTACCTCACTTTCTTGGACTGACGCCACAGAGAAAGTGAAGTGATTAAAAGCCAAGTACTCTTGATAGTTCTCGTCGGCTTCTATAAAACCACTAGACGCTGATGGGAAAAGCCATTTACTCCCATACTCTGAACGTGAACTCTGTCCATTTTAAACTGGACTTCCTCTCCTCTGTCATTTTCATGCATTCTGTCTTCAAACCAAAAGCATTCACTTTTTCATGAGCCAAGCTTTGTGCCACTGGAGTTGCACAGGTTATTAATATTGCAGCAACTGTTGGGAGTGGTTCTTTCAAGAATGTATTCCTCAGGCCTGTACTGTGGCACATTAAAATATATATTACGTTTTCATAGAATAAATAAAATCTTCCACACAGTACATTAGATCACTCTCTCCTTCCAGGAGGTCAGCCTCCGGAGCCACTGAGTAAACTGCAGGTAGGAGTTAGGAAACATTTTACGCGTTTTCACTGTCATATTCCTAAGGGCATGTCAATAGTTTCCATCTCCGTAAATAACCTGAGATAAAACTTTTATCAGTTAGCTGCTCTGGTAAAAGGCGCTGGCATCTGCTCTTTAGTATTCGAACACTGTGAGGATGGCTGTGTTCATCACATGACCTGCCAGCGGTTTCCTGTTTTATAGATTGTCTTGACTGAACACAACTCTACACTCATATCTCTTGTTAGTGATTTGCTATAACCTGCTCACTTCCAACTCTGTCTGTCTCGCTGCCAGTGAAAACATCTCCCGCCCATGGCTCAAAAAGTCATTCACCTCTCAGCTTCAGTTGTGACACTATAAGGACTGAATACAAATAAGCAGTTTTTGGCACAATGTCATACCTCCTCAGAGAGGTGATGTGCTCATCAGACAGCCCTCCATCTTCCTCATTAACAATGAACAGTTTGTCCTTCAGCTCTCCTGGACGCACTGGAAAACTTTTGAGGAAAATGTCTGGAAGAACAATGGATTAGAAAAAGTCAACACACTCAACAGTACATGAAAGCTTTCCTCTTGACAGATCGTCCTCTCATCCAGTGATGAAATGACTCAAAAAGCATTCTGAAGACAAAGGGTCCTTTGCTTAATTACTTTCACCAAAATGTCCAGGGAAATGCACAAATTTGCATTCTATCACGTCAAAGCTGAAATGAATTTTTTCGGTTTTACAGAAAATGCCTCTGCATTATGCAGGAGCTGTGAGAAGCATTCATTAAGAGCTGCTGAGGGATTTTAAGACATGTATGTAAAAAAACATAAAGAATTTCAGAAAATACAGTTGAAATACTGCAGACAGGGCATTGATTGGATGACACATTTCCTTTGCCAACATTCTTTTGTTAAGCTGTGAGGTTGTCAACTGAATTCTGTTTCTAAGTTTATATCAGGCAGAACTCATAAGTTCTTCACTTGAAATGGGCTTTTGTAGTCATGGTCCAGAGCAACACATAAAACACATTTGGATTTCTAGGCTGCAAGTTGTATTTTTCCTATAACTGTAAACGAGAAAATAATGTGTTAATCATCCACAGGAAAAAGTTGGTTATCAACATTACTACAGCCAGATTTTTGGTCTAATGAGTCCAAATGATGAATATAATGATATGAATTTTGGAGACTCATCTCTGTTTGCAACCTGTCTTTAAACAGACATCTTTAAACACTGATTCCTTCTACTAAAAATAAATAAAAGAGTAAAATTAACAGTCATATTGTGATTATTGTGGGGCCCATAGGTGTGAATGTACATGTCAGCCCTGCGATGAACTGGTGACATGTCCATGGTGTACCCCGCCTTCACCCACAGGTAGCTGGGATAGGCTCCAACACCCCCCATGACCCTTTCAAGAATAAAGCAGTTCAGAAGATGACTGACTGACTGATTATTGTGGCTAACACTGCTACTGCAGTTTGAGTCTATTTGGTTCAAGGAGTTACACAGCACAGACTGTTAATCTATTACCATGCAGGGACTGAGCCCTCTGTATTTTCTATTTTCCTCTTGTTTTGGTGGTTCAGGACACATTTGGGCATCAACCTTTGGTCAGTGATTCTGTACTTCCAACCAATCAGCATCCAGTACCATGTGTGGGTGTACCCTCTCTGTCAACTTTTGTCTGAGAAACAAAACTGTAGGTGCAACGCATTCCCATAGACTTTTGCAAATGGGAAGACATGTTTGTGTTTTAGAATATCACAGCTGTGACAGAATGGAAAAATAACATTATATTTTTTTATTTAAACTTTCTTTTTCTTGCTGTGCTTTGAGTTAAAAATATTAATATACTTACATTTAGCCTTCTATCTTTAGCCTTTAAAGACCTAGAACTATTACTACTACTTTTGTAGCAATCTCCAAATTAAGTTTTTTTCTATATCTAACTTTTTGAAAGTGATTTATCACCATTTATTATAATATTGTAAATACCCCTAAATCTTACACATTGACCCTTTAAATTGCAGCCTTTTGCCACTATGTACTTAAAACGGCATATTGCAATTGTCACTCTGATTGATTATTGATTGATTGTGAAGCCCTACTTTTGTGTCATACTTCCACATGAGAAACATCTAAATCACAGGTGTCAAACATGTGGCCCGGGGACCAAAACCGGCCCGCCAAAGTTTCCAATCCAGCCCACGGGATGAATTTGCAAAGTACAAGTTAGGGCATCAAATTCAAAAATAATATCATAATAACCTATAAATAATGACAGTGCCAATTTTTTCTCTTTGATTTAGTGCAAAAAACATTAAATTATGAAAATGTTTACATTTGCAAACTATCCTTTAACAATAAAATGTGAATAACCTGAACAAATATGAACAACCTGAAATGTCTGAAGAAAATTAAGTGCAATTTTAACAATATTTTACCTGTTACTAAATGTTTTGTGCCATTGTAGATTTGACCTGTAATGCACACGTATAAATTATAAGTCAAGGCATAATATTGATAAAATTATACTTATATTTCTTAATAACTTCCTTTTTTTTCCAGGTTATTCACATCCTCTTTGTTTGGACAATTTTTAAATGTAAATATTGGCATAACTGAATGTTATTTTTTTACAGTAAAACAATTTGGAGTTGACATTATTTGTTGGCTATTATCATGCTATCATGCTATTATTGTACTGGTCCGGCCCACTTCCGATTAAATTGGGCTGAATGTGGCCCCCAGAAGAAAATGAGTTTGACACCCCTGATCTAAAACAATACAAAACATTCCTAGTGTCCACCAGGGTGATGGTGACCTTGTCTCATCTCTGAAAGAAAAAAAAACAAAAAACAAGTGCATGTCAAGCCTTTTTTTGATTAGCACTCAGTCTAACCGGGCATTGCCCTGACAAATTAGAGATTTGAGATGGAGTGTGTATCCCACTGGGTGCAGGAAGCCACAGGTGTACTTTTAATTAGGAGAACGACATTTCCACTCATTAAGTAGGCAGCATGCACCGAGGCTCTCAAGGTAAATAACCATATTAGATGGACACATTCAAACAAACATGTGCTATAATCATACAAACCCACAATGGACATCACCAAAGGGGACGGGTGACTCTGACCTCATGCAGAAGCCGGCCTGTGTGAAACACATTAGCATTTCTCTTCAGGCCATTAAAACTTTAAATGATCCAAACTTTATGGTGGCATGCAGCATGTAGCAGAAGTAAGAACTAGCTGCAACTATTAGCTAAAGATTTACCAAACAAATAGATTTTTAAAAATTATCTGTATTTTGTATCTTAACTAAACAATAAAACAATCACTTGCACAACTGCCTTGCATCTTAAAATGCTGTAAATATGCATGGATTATTACAGTTTTGTCCTATTTGCTTTAGAAACAGACTAACTGATGTTCTTGTTTGGCCACAAACACTATATTGACTGGAAACCACTCAAAGCCTCAGTACAACAGTAATGCAACCACCTGTTCACCACCTGTCTAACTCCATCTGAATGTGTGTAACTGCAAGCAGCATAATGTTTTTAATGTCACTCTGGATAGCATACGCTTGCCAGCTTTATGCATGATGCTAATTAACAGTTCAGAGTTCATTCATCAATTATTGATTACATTCGCAGCGTATTATCTGATTAAGGTGGAGCCTTACTATCTGCAGAGATGTTGCCATGTCTGAAAAACAATGCTACATTTCACATGCGTACTGGCTCCAAGCGTAATAGGATCAGATGAATAAATAGTGTGGCAAAGAATGAGATATGAGCTGAATAAACTGCACAAATTTAGGCAGGTTTCTGGTAATAAACATGCAAACAAGTGCAGGGAGGGTGAGTGTGAGTACGTCTGGGGGGATGCCAAGAGACAGAAGAGAGGAAGAGAAATCCCAACAATTCCCAAACCTTTTTTTTTTTTCTTTTTTTTTTAGATCTGGCATCAATGAGAAGTAAAACCTATGGTATTTCTTGTATCTAAGTAGTGTAAACAGACAGAAATAACTCCTCTCATTCCACCTTATTGCAAAAAAAAAGCCCACATTGATTAAATTTCTTTCAAGTCAGGCTTCCAAAATGTCACATTTTATATCTGTGTTAATCGGAGCAAAAGCAAAAGAGACAGCAAGACAGCTCCCCTTGTTCTTCAAATGTCTACATTTCTCTAAAGCTTGCAGCCGAATGCTTCATGGCCCTAGGTTGCCTGCAGGCTGTCATCATTCAGTTTCTGCTCCTGACAAGCAAAGTTTCCAGGTCAGGCAGCAGGAAAAAGTCAAAAAGCTGGGGTATTCTGTATCACACAGGAAATCGCTGTCACTGTCGCTCAGAACCCCTATCCATATTTTATGAATATGTGAACTCTAATTATGTTGCCAGTCTGCACACTCATGCTGATTCCCTTAACAACCCACTCCCACATCTGTATGGTTTCACAGCCTCTATGCCTCTTGGAGGACCTGTGAGAGGAACTTCGGAAATGTTCTCCCCTAGCTTGGGTTTTGAAATATACAAACCACGTACACTCAGTTAATCAAAAGTGAAAAGCCATTAAATGAGAAATAGAAGATGTTCCACTTCACAATGGCTTTGCAGATCGTATGGGCAGTTATGGGGCTGCTGGATCAGTGACATACTGCCCCCTGCAGACACTCACCAGCAATATCCATCTATCTCCTTTACAACCACTGTGATTTTATATTAACCACAGCCATCACTTAAAAAAAAAAAAAAAAAAAAAAAGATTAAAATTGGATATCAACATTTATAACCCGTCCCTTAAATACTCGCCGGGTCAACTTCCTGTTAATTGGCCAATTAAAGTCTAATTTATGAAAATTAAAGAGCTTGATATCAGATTTGCCTCAGCAGAAAACCAGCTTTCTTTTTTCTATGCAGTGCTTCCCTCTGGTGGTTGTAAAGAGAACACATTAACACCTAAAACACTAAAGGATTGCACTATTTACTTAATGTAATCCAGTACTACTTGAATTGTACTTTTTACTTTGCTGTGAAAATCTAATGCCCTGTGTAAAATACTGTGAGTGATCAGTTACAGCACAAAATATTGAGAAGCAAATTCACCAGAATACATGATGATATATTCATTGTTGAAATACTCACTGAAGTTATGTGCAATCTTCTGGTTGAGCATGATATGTTGCGTATTACTCTGCTCACACACTTCAAACGTCCCCAGATCTTTAACAGCAAATTGCTCATGTAAGCGAGATGTGTCGATTTCAATCCTCCTGCTGCTTTGTTGTATCCAAAATGATTTTGCAACCTGCCAAAGAACAAATTAATTCAGCACTGAGACAACTCCATTTTACTCGGAAATCAATGTTAACATTACGAAGAACAAACTAGGGAAGCAAGAAATGACAGACAAGGCTGAAGATAATTCCCAACAGCAATGCAATATGAGGAATAATGAAACAAAATTAAGCTGAAAGTGACTTTGTTGTGTTTGCCAAAAAAATTAAACACTATATTTAAAAATGAATGATGCCCGATAATAAGATCATTTGTAAGCTTTAGGCGTGCTTCAAAAATGTGGTAATTTTGTCCTCTGATGAATGAAGTTTTAACACAAAAGTGACAATGTTACCTTCTCAGTGCTAACCACGTCCCAATGGAAGGCCTTAGTTCGTTGTTTCCTTGAATTCCTCCTGGATTTGACGGGCAACGGTGGAGGTATAGGGATGATAGGAGGGGGTGGGGGCACCTTCACAGCTGAGAAACTGGACTCAGGGGTGGGAGACTTTGGGACTATGGTGGGGGTTGTGGAGGTAATGGTGCATGGTGAAGGTGGAAGTGGAGAGGATCTGGGTGGAAGTGGGGGAACCACAGTGGGAGACACTGGTGGTGGGACAGGACTAACAGGCACAATGTCAGGTTTGGTGACTTTAACGGGTGTCAGGCGAGGTTTAGGAACAGGCCTTTTAGGATCATCTGGAGGCTCACCAGCTGATGAAGGCTCTCCATGATCAGAGGGGGCATCTTCATTTGGATAATCAACAGGAGGATGAATATTATTAATATTTTTACCACTAAATCCACCACTAGACTCAAGGTCAGTGTCAGTGTCCTCTGGTTCTTCTACTATGCTCTGATGTCGTAGTGACGGTTTTTCCACAAATGTTTGCTCACAGCTGGACTTCCTCTTCCAGTCTGAACACAGTTTGTGGATGGCCTGGAACCAAGCATCTCGTTCCTTCTGGACAGACCCTGGTGCATTTGTCTGATCTGTAGCAGGAACCTTAAAGCTGCAATAAACCAACAAAACATGGCTAAACTTCCCTTTTTAGCTGAGATAACTCTGGTAATTACCAGTGATGCATAGAATTTATGATGTAATCTTTCAAATAAAGCTGCATCAATAGTGGTACAATAAAATATTCATGTCACAGAAGACTTTGATTTAGAGACAGTTGCCTGAAAACACCCACTATCGCACTGTAAAAAAGACTTGTACAAAAGTAAGACAATTAAAATCATTATTGGGTTAAAATGTCTTATTTCAAGCAAAATTATCTGCCAGTGCAGTAAGAAAATTATACTTATCAAGTTTTCTTAAAATAAGAAAATATTATCTAAGTATTATGTATACAGTATTTATATATATGTATGGGTGCTTCAATGAAACTGGGTTCATTTTGGTACCTGACACTTTGTCAGCTTTTTAGACCCAATAAAAAAATGATAAATTTAGACATGTTTCCCCTCAGGATGTACCTAATGATGACCTCATATAAATGAAAAAAAAAATTATACTCTTGCTCTGAGCCATCCCAAAATTAATGAATTTTTAATCAAATATTTGGGCCAAAAATAGGACCAAAATTTGGACATGAAATGCTACCTAGGTGTCAGTGTATTTGATCTGGAACACATGGCTTGAAATGGTCTTCTATATTGCTATAAATAAAGACACTGTGTTAAATTTGATGATCTTAGTGGTTTTTCCAATCCAGACATGCAGGTATTTCATGAATTGGCAGTCTCATTCCAGGTTTTGTATGTTACCCATTGTGTCCACTTGTGTTACATGCAGAACCTGCCCAGTTAATCACAAATAAATTGCTAATGATTTTGCAACAGCGGTCATTTTTGTAAAACACTCTGCCTTGCAGAACTAGTTCAATTCCCAAAATGTACCTGTGAGAGGATAAAAAGATATTCAACAAACTAGTAGCGTGTAATTTCCACGTCCTTTTGACCAGGTTACATACAGATTTTTGTATAAAAAGTAATATAAAAAATATAAAAGAGTTTTATCTGAAAAATAGTTTCTCTTTTATCTCAGTAAATATTTATTTTTAAAAAAGACCCAAAGTGCTTCCAAACTTGCTTCATAACATTAGTCTATATCTGGTTTGAATTTTTAGCCCCCATGTCCAGTTTTTAGGGACCAGTTTCATGGAAGCACCCATATAGTCTTATAATGATGTAATGACTCAATAAATATGCATAATACAAGTAAAAATTTCTTGAGGGGATACTGTTACTGTGTCTGCCATACTCATCCCCTAACAATGAAGCTTGTTTTATTATAAATATTGCTTGAAATCACTTGTAATATCTAAGTGGGGTAGCTCAAGATGAAAATTCTTGGAACAAGTCAAATAAACTTAAGATTAAGTCTCAATAAGTAAATAAATCTCAAAAGGATAAATAATTCCATAAATATTCCAAATTCATGCCAGTTTATCTAAGTCAGATATTCCTTTTTTGCGGTGTATAAGATTCTAAATTATCTGAACACGAAACACAACATTCCCATGTATAAACCCTCACTCACTGGTATTCATTTTTGTGGGTGACCAGACTGAAAGTGTCAGGGCTTTGAGGTTCCTGCACCCTGGTGTCACCATCTGACAGATGAATCACGATGTTCATGGGCGCCACCTCACCATCAGCATGATTTCTGCGCCTAAAGGGGATTAGTGTGAGCTGACCTGGGTGGAGTTTGACCTCAAACCTAGAAAAAAAAAAAAAAAAAAAATAGAAAAAAGGAGCGTGGTTGAAAAAAATCCCTGACTGAATTACAGGAACCCTTCCAGAGTGTTGGATGTGTAACTGAGAACAGGTGGCCGTAGAGGCTGAAAGTGCGTGGGCTGACCCTGGGGACTGTAACCATAAGAACCACGTCACTGAGCTGTTCCTTGTATCAGTATGTGAGAATCTGCAGTTTGTAAGTGTGGGCGCTGATGTGATAATATCTGTATTAACGCAGACACTAGTGACCTTAAGGTTGTGGTTTATGATCTAAAATGTGCGCTTGATGTTGAAGAGTCAGGCTTTGTATGTTGTAACATGTTCTGCTCCATCGATCCAGAAAAAATGAATAAATTCAGTAAAACCCACGGGAACTGGTGGCTCATCTTTAAAATCTGAACAATCTGATAATAACAATCTGATCCTGGCTGTGTCCAGATTCTCATTTTACAAATTTTATACACATTGTTGAAATAGTGTTGCATGGAAACAGTCTGTCAGACCACTTTAGCCCAGACTGAATTATCTGAACAACCATTGGATCGCCTTTGGGTGATACCCTGACCTTATCTTCTTGCATTTTCGCAAAACTGATGATGTTACCACCCGACTCATTCGCTCTTTGAGTTCAGTACATAGTGACAAACCCTGACATGCTAAATTAAAATGAATAATAATATGATTTTACAGAAAAGGATTATAGTTTTATTATAAATTCATCCTAGATCCTGTATGTTTTGTGTTTTGGTAGGTGTATTGTGCTGTTATATATCCCTGTTTATATCTTCATGTGAAATCTAGAACCAGCTCTGTAACATTAGAGATAATCCATCTCAATTAGGCCTTCCTGACTAAATAAAGAATAAATAAATTCATTAACATGGTAATGTTTCAGTCAGTGTTATCACTTTTACAATCTCACTGAGGTGTGAGCATGACTGTAGACTCTTACTGAGTGTGTATGCCCAGTTTGAATATGCTTTTTCACATTATTTTACTGCTCGAGGGTAAACAAACTACGAATAAAAACCCACTCGGCACAAGTAGGCCACTTAGTAGCTTCTAGATGCAACGCTTTATTTTGCATTTGGTCACATAAAGGCAGTCTGCCATTTGATTACATTTTTAATTTTGTTGTACATATGTATAATGACAAAAAAGGCATTCTATTCTATTCTATTCTATTCTAAAATGATATTAACCCATAAAGATCCAGTACTACTTTTGGGGCAGTTCCCAAATGACTTTTTCTCCATATTTGACCTTTCTTAAGTAATTTATCACCATTTATTTATAATATTATCTTCTGTGTTTTGTATTTTATCAGTATAAATCTGGTATTTTCCTGTATTTAATTTACTGATCATGTAGCTGTTCATAAAAGCTTAGATTAAAATTGAGGGAAAACTGCAGAAAAAGTGGCTTTTTCAGTCAAATATACCATTAACTGAACATAAATCAAGCATTTCCATCCACTGTCATTGATTGTCATTGATTGAACTCCATGGGTTTTACCGGTGAATCAATGCTGTAGAACATGATAGTGTTTCCACGGTAACTATGGAGCCTCTGAATGTCCAAATGGGTCATATTTGATGACCATGAAAAGATGACAAACTGTATTTTACACCAATTATTTACATGTATTGATAGGATTAGTGGATCAACAGGGATTTAACAGTTTAGATCAGGAGATGGTTTAGGTTAAAGGTGGATGTTTGTCTTTAAGGGTTAAGTATAATATTTTTTAAAAAGTGCACCTGAATGTGAAGTTACAATTATTTCTTCTGCTCTTTAGTAATAGCAATGTTGTTATAATAAAAACGCTTCCGTACTTCACCCATTTGAATGATGCCAGACCACCTCGATGCAGCAACAAGACGCCTTCACGAATGCACTTTGACTCTTTAGGCTGCTGACTGGTTTCTGCATTGTCCTCTTCAGTATGTTTGTATATGTTGCCGTAGATTATCTTATTCACAAGCTGCATCATCTGCACAAAACCAGGTAAAGACAAATGTTAAGAAAAAAAAAAAAATGCAAGTCTTTGTCCAAACAGAATTCTCACGTAAGCGAAAAATGGCACATTATTTAACACTTTATCCTATATGACACATGTTTTAGTTTATCTCTGCTTGGAAAAATCTTTGTTTAGTTATTCTAAGAGGAGGTGAAATATACTACTTATTTATTCTACTTCCTGATTTCCCTATGTAATTCCTATGGAAGAGGATTAGGGTCACGGGAAAAAAAAAAAAAAAACAATATATATTTTTTATTCTTATTATGAGAAAAGTCAGAATTCTGGGAATTTTTTTCTCAGAATTCCAACTTTTTTTCTCAGAACTCTGACTTTTTTCGCAGAACGCTAACTTTAATTTTAAAAGTCTGTTTGTTTTTTGTTTTTTTTATCAGAATTCCCACTTTTTCTCAGAATTGTCACTTTTTTCTCAGCGCTCTGACTTTTTTCCCATAATAATAATATTACAAAAAAAATATTGGATATTAATTTATTTTTTTTCCAGTGGCCCTAATCCTCTTCAGTAAATACCGATACAAAGCTGATACTGATCATCAAATTGCAGCAACAGGGCACAATGACCATATTTCTAAGGTTGTGCATGCGTGTATAAGACACCAGGAAAGAAAGAAAGAAAGAAAGAAAGAAAGAAAGAAACAAACAAACAAATACAACTTTGTAAGGAATTGTTTGGGATTTGATGTGAATATAATTCAGTAGATATTATTTTTAGTATAATCCTCTTGAGTGTACAGTCACCTTCTGTTTGTCCTCCACTGACGTGGCCTCCAATTCATAGTCATGATGTTCTTTAAATGAAATGGAGAACCGGGATCCAACTCCATCGTCACAGCTCTTGACACGGGAGAAGGGCAGCTGTCGCTTGACGATGCCTCTCTCGATGGTGCACAGCATTTGGGTCTTGAAATCAAACTGGATGTTCACAGTGGAAATGTTAATGCACAAATCTGCTGTGTGTTCTGCATAAAGTACAAATGAATTAAATTAACCCATAAAGACCCAAACAGCCACTGGCGACCAAAATAATCTACTGATCTAAAATGTTTAATATCTGTTGATCCACTAAACCTATCAATACATGTAAATAATTAGTGTAAAATACAGTTAGTCGTCTTTTCATGGTCATCAGATATGACCCATTTGGACGTTCAGAGGCTCCGTAGTTACCATGGAAACACCATCATCTTCTACAACATTGATTCACCAGTAAACCCCATGGAGTTTGGTAAATGGATGATGGATGGAGACACTTTTTTAGGTTAAACTAATGATATATTTTGTTGAAAAATTCATTTTTCCCTTTTTTTTTTTCTTTTTTTTTTGATATAATAACCTTTGAATTTTCTCTGAGCTTTTATGACCATCTACATGATCAGTTAATTAAATATAGGGAAATATTCCTGATTTACACTAAAAAAAAGCTAAATACAGTGGGTAATATTATAATAAATGGTGAAAAATCATTTAAGAAAGGTGAAATAGAGAGAAAAAAATCATTTGGGAATTGACACAAAAGTAGCACTGGGTCTTTATGGGTTAAGAATCTTTATTTGTTAATATATCCATATACTGATACTGAACCTCTGTCTTTAACCCAATAACTACTGAACATGCAAAAACACACCACTCAGTACAGACGTAGTGTGGAGCACATAGGGGGTTAAGTGCCTTGCTCAAGAGCACATTACCCCACAGTTTCTCTACATGTCTGGGGAATTGAACCAACCTTCTAGGCCACAGCTCTTGCCCTTTGCCATATTCAGTCATCAGGTATTGGACAATGCGATTAGATGGCCATCAGTTGCATCAGTCTAACACAGTTCTTCTACACTCACCTGTAGAACCCGTTTCTGCCATCTGTAACGGCCATGCTTATGAACGCTGAAGTTGTACTGTGTTGGTGTCTGTTCCTGAAAGTAAAGATAAAAAAAAAAAACCTGTTTGCCTGAAAGGAAGACTAAGAAAAAAATCCTTTTTGGTGAACAACAGGTCTTATCATTTGCATAACAGATTTGTTAAAAGATCAAATGGGAAATTTTTGCAGCTGCTTCCTCCTTTGTAACAGTAAGTACCATCTGCTAATGACTTTGAAAACATACCAGAGGTTTGGCTTCAAACTAATCAAGCAGGATGAACAGCCTTAAACCACAACAGAGGAGACACAGTGATCGTCCTTCAGTTTCAAGAAAGACATTTACAAAGCGATGTAAAATAGAGTGGGATCATCTGATTTAAACAGATACGTCAATATTAGTATGCAGGATATGAAAAGAGCCCTCCAGCATCCCCTACAGCTTCAGAAAATGAATGAATAAATGAATGGAAAATCAGACAAGAGAGCAGTCAAAACCTTAATCTTTAGATGTAATTCATTGATAAGATTATTTATGTACAACATAAAATGGCCTTCATGTAATATTTTCTTCATTTGGAAAATATAATTTACTCCAGACGTTCTTACATTTTAACGAACAACAAATACATGCAATTCAGAGACAGTTTTCTGTATGTTTATATGTGTATATTATTTTAAGAACATGCAATGAACTAGTACTTCAGGACACATAATGTACCTATGATAATATTCGCAGTATATTGATATGCACTGAAAATGCTCTGTCGGTTTGGGCGAAATTGAATTAAGGAAATGGAATCCATTTTCCATTGTACTAATCTTTTATTTCTGCTTTTTAACCCTTTCATGTATGAATTATGAAAACATTAATCAAGATTTTTTTTCTTTATTCCTCTTTGGGCATTAAAAAAACAATGCGATTATTATTATTATTATTTTTTTATGAAGCTATTTTTCATGGAGTTGCAAAAATGTCCGCTCAGCTGGACACCATGTGTTTAATTTTTGAAGCAAAGAAACATGTACTAACTGATATACTGTGTGAAAACTATGAAATAAAAACATTAAATGCTGCTAATTTGATGTTTTTTCACATTTTAATATACACTACAAACAAAAAGTTATGGATATTTTAAATTTTTGGCCTTTTTTTCAGTTGGGATTCTTGCACAACACTTTTTACTTTTTTGTGTTTGAATTGAATTGAAACACACTGATCTCTCCTCCTCTCCCAGGCCCTCACTGTCCACCTGTCAACTAACCACCTCAGTGAATTCCTCTTCTCCTTCCCCATCTCCAGCAGCCTACACCTCTGCCTTGCTCTTCCCCATTCCTGTCATATCCAGGTCTCGTATGGGGTTTCACTCTGCTAAAAGGCACCGTAGGTGGTTGACACAAATCCCATTACACACAGCGGACACGAACACCATGATGTCACCACCACCTAGCCGGTTTGGATTACTAAATGCACGTTCCATTGCCAATAAATCCTTCTCCCTAAATGAGCTTTTTACCAACAGGAACTTGGATGCATTATTCCTGACGGAGACGTGGCAAAGGGATGGGGAGTTCATTCATTTAAATGAACTGTGCCCTCCTGGCTGCTCTGCTGTTGGTCAGCCCCGCCCCTGTTGCCGTGGCGGTGGCCTTGCTGTAGTGCACCAAGACAAATACATATGCAGAGGGATGAGCACCGATGACTTTCCCTCATTTGAGTCACAAATGATCAAGATTGGCTCGTCCAGTGTGTTTTACTGTTTCTTAATCTACCGTCCCCCTGGCCCTGCTGGTGCCTTCTTAAGCGATTTCAGTGATTTCCTTACATCAATAATAAAACTGGAGAAGGTTTTAATTCTTGGGGATTTCAATCTGCACATTGATAACAATTCATCCAGTCCAGCAATGGAACTTTTAGCCATGACTGACACTTTTAACCTCAAACAACATGTATCTGGCCCCACCCACAAGAAAGGACATACCCTGGACCTGGTTTTCTCATTGGGCTTACACGTCACAAATGTGTGTGTTGAGGATGTCCACTTGAGTGATCATTGTGGTGTGTTTTTTGACTTATGTGTGCCTCTTGAGCCCAAGCCTGCACCTAGAAGGGCCAAGAGGAGGATCATTACAGAGTCCACAGCCCAGGATTTCCGTGCCCTGTTTAACCCTAGTCTTCTTAATGAGTGTCCCGATGTTGATGAGTTTATCCAGTGCTTTGCCACACACTGCAGCTCTATTCTTGACCAGGTGGCTCCCGTGAAAACTAATGTCACTCGTAAGTGGTCTTGTCCCTGGATAAATGAAAACATCTTAAACCTAAGGAGAACTTGTCGCAAAACTGAGCGTCTTTGGAAATCAACCCAGTTGGAAGTACACAGGTTACATCTTAAAGATCTCATAACCTCATTAAATAAAATGATTAAGGAGGCAAGATCCAGCTACTTCCACAAACTTATAGCCACAAACAAGAAAAACCCCAAAGTAATCTTTGACACAATCCAGTCCATTGTGTCCCCTGCTGTCCCTGCTGCCCCTGTGCTCTGTAAAGCTGACAGCAATGACTTCCTAAACTTCTTCACAGACAAGATCAGGGATATTAAACACAATATCCCACCACCCTCTGGCCGTCTGACCCTATCTGATCCCCCTCTGCAAACCTGGTCCTCTTTCGACCCTGTGACACTGGAGGACATCTCAGCACTTTTATCCAAAACGAAACCCTCCTCCAACTCTGCAGACATCCTCCCCCATAAGCTCCTTGTCGGTGTCTTTGACACTATTGGACCATGGGTCATAAAGTTTTTTAACCTGTCGCTCACAACTGGTTTGTTTCCCAGCTCCTTCAAACAGGCCATCATAGAACCTAAACTAAAGAAAACCACACTGGATCCCACAGACTTCAAAAGCTACAGGCCCATTTCAAAGCTCCCCCTATTGGCCAAAATCCTTGAGAAAGCAGTGTCTAAACAACTTACAGCTTTTCTGGAGACACACCAGATCTATGACACTTTTCAGTCTGGGTTTAGACAACGCCACTCAACAGAAACCGCACTATTAAAAGTGTCTAGTGACATCCTGATGGCGGCTGACTCCGGGAAATCCACGGTCTTGGTCCTGCTAGATCTCTCCTCGGCCTTTGACACAGTGGACCATACCATAATGATTGAGAGACTGAGGGACCTGGTAGGGATGTCAGGTCATGTGCTAGACTGGTTCTCCTCTTACCTGACCGGCAGAAGCTTCACTGTGTCAATAAACAACTTCCAATCTGACTCAGCGGATCTACTGTGTGGTGTGCCCCAAGGCTCTGTCCTGGGACCAGTCCTATTCTTACTCTATGTCCTCCCACTTGGCCACATTATCCGACAGTACAGTGATGTCTCCTATCATCTATTCGCGGATGACATCCAGATATACTGCTCCTTTAACTCCTCTGAGCCCCACAAACTGAGTTCCTTAATCAACTGCTTGTCAGAGCTGAAGCAGTGGCTAAATGATAACAGCCTCCAGCTGAACTCCAGCAAAACTGAGACCCTCATCATTGCCCCGGATAGTGCAATCCCAGGGATCAAACATCACCTTGGAGACCTGAGTTCCTCGGTAAAGACAAAACTGAGGAATCTGGGTGTCATCTTTGACCAGGACATGTCTTTAGAATTCTACTCCAAACACCTAGTCAAAAACTGTTTCTTCCACCTACGCAACATCTCCAAACTCAGATCTATGGTGTCCACAAATGAGCTCGAGATGATCGTTCACGCTTTCGTATCTTCTCGCTTAGACTACTGCAACAGCCTGTTTACATGCTTAAACAAGAAGGAGCTGGCCCGTCTACAGTTTGTCCAGAACTCTGCTGCCAGGCTCCTGACCCGCACAAACAGGAGAACCCACATCACTCCCATCCTTAAATCTCTCCACTGGCTCCCTGTTCTATATCGTCTTCATTTCAAAATTCTTGTGCTAACTTTCCGGGCCCTACATGGCCAGGCCCCTGCATACATTGCTTCCCTGATCCAGCCCTACAGCTCGACTCGTAGCTTGAGGTCTTCAGGACAGCACCTGCTGATGGTTCCACGGACCTGTTTTAGTACACGCGGTGACAGGTCTTTTAAAGCTGTGGCACCACGTCTATGGAATGACCTGCCTCTACACCTACGGTCCATGGACTCTGTAGAGAGCTTTAAGAAACACCTCAAAACCCTCCTGTTCAAAAAGGCTTTTTAGTCTCCCACCTGACCCAGGACCACCACAGACTGATTACACTCTATGTATTCATCATAACGTACTCCATGTGTCATCCCCCCCTCCCCCCCAGTCTCTCTATATCTCTATCGCTCTCTCTTTTCTCCTCCTTTACTCTCTCTCTCTCTCTTTAACCCCAACTGGTCAAGGCAGACAGCCATCCTTCAGGAGTCTGGGTCTGCTCGAGGTTTCTGCCCGTTAAAGGGAAGTTTTTCCTCGCCACTGTCACCAATCACAAGTGTTTGCCCCTGAAGGATTCTGTTGGGTCTCTGTAAACTTAATTTGATTCTGATTTGAATTGATAAAGCACTTTGTGACTCTGTCTGTGAAAAGTGCTCTATAAATAAAATTTACTTTACTTACTTTACTTACTTACTTTACATTTTTTTAAAATGACCAGACAGTTTTATTCACAAATGGCAAAGATGACAAAAAAAAGACAAAAAAAAAAAAAAAATTAATATCCTTAACTTTTTGTTTGTAGTGTACTCTAATACTAGTCATTACTAACTTCATGGACATAATATGCCAAAAAAAAAACAACCTTTTGTTGTTAATTATAGTCTAATAACAATAACAAGGAGTTGATTTACACTTGAACATGTTAGATCAGGTTTATCAAGAACAGCAAAGTTACTGTAATGTTATCAATTGCAGTGTTTGGGATGGTGCATAAGCGTCCACTGTGTTGGCTGGTATGGAACTAAAACAACAAATTCCATGAATATACAAGAAAACAGCTGTAGAATAACTGTCCACTGTAGTGACCACTGTGCATGAAAGGGTTAATGCTGTCAGAAGTCATCATTGTCAGGACTGATAGAATCACATCTGGCCAATGATTTTTCCCATGATCTCAATCACTATTTATTTATTTATTTATTTATTTATTTATTTATTTATTTATTTATTTATTTATTTATAGTCACGGAAAAAAATTATTAGACCACCCTTGTTTTCTTCAATTTCTTGTTCATTTTAATGCCTGGTACAACTAAAGGTACATTTGTTAGGACAAATATAATGATAACAACAAAAGTAGCTCAGAAGAGTTTAATTTCAGAGCTGATATCTATCCATTTTTCATGGTTTCTTGATAATAACCAAAATCATTTAATTTCTTACATCAATATCTATAACATTGTACTGACAAAAACAGTGCTTTTAGGCATTCCATGTTTTCTTTTCTGTCTGTTTTAGTCACATGATACACACAGGAGTTAGTACTTGATTGCTTAACCACTGTTTTGGATTAATTTTGATGGTCTAATATTTTTTTCTGTGACTGCATTTATTTATTTATTTATTTGAAACATGCAAAACAAAAATAAAATAACATTTAAATGAAGAGAATCTGTCTTCAAGTACAAACAAGATCATAATGAGTCAACCTACATTTACCTGGCATGTAAGTGTAATACATGGATGGAGAGGATATTTCTAGTACCTTCTAGCCATGCAATAACATTTGTTAATTTCAGCCATTTTCACTAAAATCTTTATAAAAAAACCAAAAAAACATATCAGTTACATCGGGTAAAAAAATCTCTATCAAAAATTGGCAAATTTTTCAACATATCAAAAGTTGCTGTTTTCACTTGAAGTTGCCAAAAGTAACATTACCATAGTGTCAGGAATATTGTTGACTGCAACTCCTGCAATTTTGGTAAAAAAAAAACATTAATTGGTCCAGGATTGGGAAATATCAATATGAAGGGAAGTCTGGTTATGGAGGGTAAAGTTTTAGCTTCACTCTGTCTGACCTGATCCACCCCTACGCCCACCCTCATGCTCTCAGGTCAGCAGATCAGCAGCAGCTTGTGGTTCCAAAAACTAAAAAGAAGCGTCACGGGGACCGTGCCTTTTCTGTTGTTGCCCCCAAAGCTGTGGAACCAGTTGCCCTTAGATGTTAGACAGGTTCAGTCTCTGCCTCTCTTTAAATGACATCTAAAAATGCACTTTTTTTCATTGGCTTTTAATCAATGAGTGAGATGTTTCTTTTTTATATTTTTTTATGCTGTTTTTATCAGATTTTAATTTGTCTTTGTTTTTATGATGGTTGTATTTTGTTGTTCTTAGCCCGCTTTGCACCCTGTGTTATCACTGTTTTTACTTCTTTATTTACTTATTTAATTCCTTGTATTATGAGTCGTGTATGGCACTTTAGCCAGTTGTAAAGTTCTTAAAGTGCCATATAAATAAAGTTATGTTATGTTATGTTATGTTATGTTATGTTATGTTATGTTATGTTATGTTATGTTATGTTATGTTATGTTATGTTATGTTATGTTATGGTGTGGTAAAGTGTTTGTTTTTTTTTTTTTTTTTGTTTTTTTTATGTAAGGTAAATTCTCAAGTCCTAAAGGCTGGATATCAAAATGATCTGTCAAGTACAAATGATTTAATATTATCCCAATATCATGCTTGGAGTGAATAATTTTAAGTATAGATAATGTTTAAGACCTATAATCATTAAGGATGAGATATAAACCAGTACTCTCTTGGGCAAGTAAAGTATGACACAAAAATGTAAATGTGGACGTCAAATACAGGGTTATTCAAAAAGAATGAACTGATTTCATTACGCAGTATTTTAATAAGGAAAAGTAAAAGAAAACTCCAGCTAAGTCACAAGTATTCTACTCATAATCAACTTTTATTTCCTATCTTACAAGTGTCCAATGTGTCCACCACCTGCAACACGGACAACGTCAATGTGATAAGAGAATTCCTCCCAGACGCGTATCAGCATATCACGATCTACTGAGTTGATCGCTGTGATTATTCCATGTTTAAGGTCATCGAGGCAGCCATTCAAAACTTAGAAAACTCCTCTTTCAAATGGTCACTGACTCATTCCATGACAATGCTTGAGAACTGAAGCAATGGAAATCGGTTCATTCTTTTTGAATAACCCTGTATAGTCTTTAAAATCAGTGAAATCAATCGGCTCTTTTTTTTTTTTTTTTTTTGTAGACATCATTTACAAACAGTAGAGTTGGTTTTAGGACTCCCAAACACTTATGCATCAGGTACAAATGACAAAATAAGTCTACCTTAAAGTTTTTTTTTTTCACCCAACATGTTCATAGTCCCCTATCTGAGCCCAAATGAAATTAATTTGTGAGATAATATTAATAGTCAAGGGAGTCAAAATGATTTTAATTCAGGGTCCACATACAGCCCAGTATGACCTGAAGTGGGCCAGACCAGTAAAATACTATCATAATAAGCTATAAATAATGACAGTGTAAAAAACGTTACATTTATAAACTATCCTTTCAAAAAAAACATTGAAAACCTGAACAAGTATAAACAACCTGAATTGCCTTAAGAGAACTGAGTGCAGTTTTAATAACATTATGTCTGTACATGTTTTGTGCTTTTGTAGATCACTGTGATCTGTAAGTTTTAATGCACATGTATAGATATTAAGTTGAAGCATAATATTGTTAAAATTGCACCTTAAAAATATCAGGCTGTTCATGTTATTCACATTTTTAAAGGATAGTTTTTAGCTGTGAACATTTTCATAATGTAACTGTACTTTTTTCACTCTAAAACATAAAGAAAAGTTTGGAGCTGATAATATTTAGAGGTTACTATTATTATTTTACTGGTCCGGCCCACTTCAGATCATATTAGTCTGTATGTGGACCCTGAACTTAAATGAGTCTGACACCCCTGGAGGATCACCCATCCACCTCCTTCATATGGAATGTGGTTCAATGAAGATGTATCACAAGGAGTCTACATACCAAAGTTAATCTCTATAATAATGTAAATATTTCTCTTATTGAGGTTTTTCAGTGAGTCATGACCTCCATAGTGGTGAGGTTATCAGTACTGGTAACGTCGCTGCTGCTCCTTTGTCTGAATAGAAGCAAATCCCTGTAGATAAACTATAAAATCCTTTCCAGAAAAGTGGAGGGTGTTATCCTAGTGTGTTAAAACCAGTGGACTGGAAACTTGTCACATGTTTATATGCCTCTGGTTGGATAGACGGGCAAACAAATCCCAGTTTATATCTGAATCGCAGATAATAAATCTTGTGAATGGCAGTCTATGAAAGCTCACTTGATATATCAGTATAGTCACAAGGACTTTCTGCTACATCTTTATTGATATTTGCTTTCTAGATATAAGATAAAAAAATACACTGAGCACATTGAAAGTATATTATCTCCCGTAAGCGTACATTTATGTTTTTCTCAAGCTCAGAACAACATCATTTTATAAAAGAACAGGGAATAAATGTTAAAAATGAACACTTAAAATGCAGATACCTCATCAGATGGGTTCTTCTCTCTAAGCAGCGTCTCCCGATCTCTCCTGGCCTGGTTTAGAGCATCGTCAATAGACAACTCCCCGCTCTTCACCTTGTTCATAATACTCAGCTGCATCTCATTGCTCAGCTGAAAACACAACAAACAGGTGATTTATTTTTAGTTTTTTTAGCATGCATTTTTTTTTTGTGAGTGCAGTTGCTTTTAACCCTGTAACGCCGAACGTATCATTTTTGATACATGAGTTTTGAAGGACTCTACATGATAAGTGTAATATTTTTTTCTTGAAAAACCTGATGTATATAATTAGATACATGCGATACACAGATAATCCACCAGGGGGGAGGAATTCATTCACCAGAGGCCTTTCCAGTGACACTACAAGATTGTCATTAATGAAGAAGGAGGCAGAACTTTGGCAATTTTGAAAAGGAATAACCAATTTGTTAGACATGTTAGTGTTTTATATATATATACATATATATATATATATATATATATATATATATATATATATATATATATATATATATATATATATATATATGTGTGTGTGTGTATATATATATGTATGTATATGTATATATATATATGTATATGTATATGTATATATATATATATATATATATATATATAGTAACTTATGTTTTATTAGTTTTAAAAGAACAACAACAACAAAAAAAACACAACAACATAAATAAATAAGTCTGGGTAGCACAGTCTTATCAATTATTTTGCTTATATAATGTCCATTTTTTCCACTTTTTGTTCATTTGCGGTTCTTGTAGTCTCATGTTAGTGTTATATTATGTTTTTGCTTGTTCAAGAATAATAATATTTGAGCATTGAGACCTGATGTATCAAATACAAAATTTTAACTCATACATTGAAATTGATATTTGAAAGAAATGGTTTTTGGTTGTTCAGAAGGACCAATGAGGCTCCAGTTTCAAAGAAGTGGAATTTTCTGTCAATGATTTAATGGTTCAGGCTTTACAGGGTTAAGGCACTACATGTGATGTTGATGTGATGGCTTATAACACTTTTGTTGCTTATAGTCTGGTTTATATGCCTCTGCATTTCAGGAATGTGTCTTTGACATGTTGTTTATGTCAGGGATGTCAAACATATGGCCACTGGTGAAAAAAGGGTCCAATGCAGCCCTTTGGATGAATTTGCAAAGTGCAAAAATACTGCAGAAGACATATTAACCATCAACAGTGTCACTGAGTCTGGACAGGTTGTTTTCATGGTTGTTAAATACTATATTTTTCAGTTCCAGATGCTTGTTATGAAATGTCTTGTGTCTTTCTAGATCCACTGTGATCTGTAAGTTGTAATGCACATGTGTAAATGATAAGCTGAGGCATAATATTGTTAAAATTCACTTTCTTTCTTTCTTTCTTTCTTTCTTTCTTTCTTTCTTTCTTTCTTTCTTTTGTATTTATTAATTTCTTTTCTCCTTTGTATTTCTGTAAGCTACTTGGCTATAAAAATATTGAACATAAAAGTCAATTATTTTTCTCAAGAAATTTCAGTTTGTTCAGGTTATTCACATTTAAGGAAAAGGATAACTCAAAATAAACATTTTCATAATGTAATTTTGGATTAAACTAAATTAAAACTTTGGAGTTGTCACTATTATATAGGTTATTATGCTATTATTTTACTGGTCCAGTCCACTTGAAGTCAAATTAGGCTGTATGTGACCTCTGATGTAAACTAACTTTGGTTCAAGTGATCTCCAAGTTATCCATGTTTATGATTAAGATCAGATTAAAATACTGTCTTTGTCTCATAAAGTAACTGAAGCCATATATGTGTAGGCTTCAGCTCACTGAAACTTCAAAGAGGAACCATGAAGTGCGGTCATTATGAGTGTCTGTTCCAGGAATATTATAACTCCCCTGTGTAAATCAGTCATATTTCTTCTGTATTCCTCTGTGGTAAGGGCTGGGAAGTCTGGTAAAATTGAGGAAGTAACACATAACTGAGAAACTCCCATGATGTGAGTGTAAGCTGCAGATCACACCTGACATTATAGGGGACTGTTTTTCACTGGAACCAACACTGAAGATGGTAAAGCTGTTATTATTGCAGTGTATTGACTCATCAGTGCAGAAACAATGACATTTCACTTTTGTAAACATGGAAAAGCAAAGCATGATGAGTCTTGCCTTTAAGGAAGTTACTACTTGTTACTTATGTTCTTGTCTGTGCATATAATTCTATGTCTATTAAGAGCAATCTTACCTGTGGCAAGGCTTCCATGTTGGGATCTAATCTGTGTAGATCGTCTTTTTTCTTTGATCCTAAACTTGACATAGCAACTTTTCAGGTGTCCACATTAATCCATGCAACAACTTTTCTCCTTTTTGCTTGCTTTGTTTTTGTCATCCAAGGGAGAGACTTGCTTTTTTTCTCACCGAGGCTCAGAAAATGTGTTACGTGCTGTGTCACTCTGTTAAACACCACCTTCTTTACCTTTGATTACACCTATTCTGCGGCAAGTAAGGCAGGCAGTGAATGTTCAGCCACACCCACAGCCACAGAAAGGCTTTATCTGCCAAAGATGGAACACATTTCTGGTCGGGTTGCATGCCTCTACTTGCAGAGCAGTAGTCATTCTCTGCTGTGTGCATTGGTTTTCAAGAGGGGGCGCTGGGAGACAATAGTATTAAATCATGAACTTTAACAATAAAAATTTAACTACCATTATTACACTTCATGCATGACCTGAAAATGCATTTACAGTTGCAAAAATAATCTAAACAAAGCTCCAAAGTGAAGCATGAGCAGAAACATACATCCTCCCTCATATTTAACATCTAATACAAAGTTGCTGATAAATTTTTTGCACCAAATTTCCACTATTAACAAAAATCCCTAGGAAGTTGCAATAGCATACACTCTATATTGGTTTGTGTTGATAGGTTTGAGTAAAATTCCAGTGTATTAAGGATGCTCCTGGAAGTTTACCTCTGGGTTTATGAAAAACCAGAAATAAATCCAGGTAAAGACTATAAACATGAGAGAAAGGACAGGAAGTGAAAACTAGCACATTATTTACAATGTCATCTTATATGACACACGTTTGATTCTATCGCTGCTTGGAATAAAACACTTTTTCTAGTAATTCAAAGAGGAAATAGAATATTGTACTGTTTTTTTTCTGCTTCCTGATTTTCCCATGTACTACCCATACAATGTAGACGCTGTTCATGAAATTGCAGCAGCAGAGCATGATGGGTATATTTTCAAGGTAGTGTATGATTTAAGATCTATAAAAAAAAAAAAAAAAAAAAAAAAAAAACTGTGTGATGCTTTTAGAAGGAACTGTAAAATATTTAGTTATGAAAAGAAAGAAAGAAAGAAAGAAAGAAACAAACAAACAAACAAACAAAAGAAAGCACAAGTTTGTAAAGAATTGCTTTTAGAAGGTTCTTTAAAATATTGTGTTATGAAAAGAAAGAAAGAAAGAAAGAAAGAAAGAAAGAAAGAAAGAAAGAAAGAAAGAAAGAAAGAAAGAACAAGTTTTTAAATTGTTTGGGATTTCCAACCTCACCCATATGTGAAGGAGGAGCCTCACACACAGTACAATATTCATTTACGTGGTGAAACCTGTTTTATTGAAAACTCCTTCACATTAACTTTGAGGGGAATCCCTCCACAGTCGTGTGTTAGACCATAATAGACAAAAGTGTCAATAACTGACACTATGAGCTGAATAATGCTCAATACTTCTATCATTATTT